>NW_025725928.1:0-330937 GCF_021461395.2 Schistocerca americana
GTGTTTCATCGTCAATAAGAAGGTCAGAGGGATACAGTAAACCTGAACTGAAGCACCGGAATCTATAACTAGTGTCACAGGAATGGTTCAAAACATAGACAGTAGGAAGAGTCAGTCTTCTTGTACTTAAGTCGGCATTGTGCGTTTTCTATTTATTTCCTATGCAATTTCTGTGTTTCATCGTCAATAAGAAGGTCCAAGGGATACAGTAAACCTGGCGTAAAGCTCGAAATCTATAACTGGGTGTCACAGGAATGTTTCAAAACATAGTCAGTAAGAAGAGTCAGTCTCCTTGTACTTAAGTCAGCTTTGTGCCTTTTGTATTTAATTCCGATGCAATTTCTGTGTTTCATCGTCAATAAGAAGGTCCAAGGGACACAGTAAACCTGAAGTGAAGCATCAGAATCTATAACTAGTGTCACAGGAATGGTTCAAAACCTAGTCAGTAAGAAGCGTCAGTCTTCTTGTACTTCAATCGGCATTGTGAATTTTGTATTTATTTCCGATGCAATTTCTGTGTTTCAACGTCAATTCGAAGGTCCAAGGGATACAGTAAACCTGAAGTGAAGCACCGGAATCTATAACTAGTGTCACATGAATGGTTCAAAGCATAGACAGTAAGAAGAGTCAGTCATCTTGTACTTAATTCGGAATTGTGAATTTTGTATTTAATTCCGATGCAATTTCTGTGTTTCATCGTCAATAAGAAGGTTAGAGGGATACAGTAAACCTGAACTGAAGCACCGGAATCTATAACTAGAGTCACAGAAATGGTTCTAAACATAGACAGTAGGAAGAGTCAGTCTTCTTGTACTTAAGTCGGCATTGTGCCTTTTCCATTTAATTCCTATGCAATTTCTGTGTTTCATCGTCAATAAGAAGGTCCGAGGGATATAGTAAACCTGAAGTGAAACATCGGAATCTATAACTAGTGTCACAGGAATGGTTCAAATCATAGACAGTAAGAAGAGTCAGTATTCTTGTACTTAAGTCGGCATTGTGCCTTTTGTATTTAATTCCGAAGCAATTTCCGTGTTTCATCTTCAATAAGAAGGGTCAAGGGATACAATAAACCTAAAGTGAAGCTTCAGAGTCTATAGCTAGTGTCACAGGAATGGTTCAAAGCATGGTCAGTAAGAAGTGTCAGTCTTCTTGAACTAAAATCGGCATTGTGCCTTTTGTATTTAATTCCGATGCAATTTCAGTGTTTCATCGTCAATAAGAAGGACCAAGGGATACAGTAAACCTGAAGTGAAGCATCGTAATCTTTAACTAGTGTCACAAGGATGGTTCAAAATATAGACAGTAAGGAGAGTCAGTATTCTTGTACTTAAGTCGGCATTGTGCCTTTTGTATTTAATTCCGAAGCAATTTCTGTGTTTCATCTTCAATAAGAAGGTTCAAGGGATATAGTAAACCTAAAGTGAAGCATCAGAGTCTATAGCTAGTGTCACAGGAATGGTTCAAAGCATGGTCAGTAAGAAGAGTCAGCCTTCTTGTAATTAAGTCGGCATTGTGCTTTTTGTTTTTAATTCCGATGCAATTTCTATGTTTCATCGTCAATAAGAAGGTCCAAGGGATACAGTAAACCTGGAGTGAAGCAGCGGAATCTATAACTAGTGTCACAGGAATGAACCAAAACGTAGTCAGTAAGAAGTGTCAGTCTTCTTGAACTAAAATCGGCATTGTGCCTTTTGTATTTAATTCCGATGCAATTTCAGTGTTTCATCGTCAATAAGAAGGACCAAGGGATACAGTAAACCTGAAGTGAAGCATCGTAATCTTTAACTAGTGTCACAGGGATGGTTCAAAATATAGACAGTAAGGAGAGTCAGTATTCTTGTACTTAAGTCGGCATTGTGCCTTTTGTATTTAATTCCGACGCAATTTCTGTGTTTCATCGTCAATAAGAAGGTCAGAGGGATACAGTAAACCTGAACTGAAGCACCGGAATCTATAACTAGTGTCACAGGAATGGTTCAAAACATAGACAGTAGGAAGAGTCAGTCTTCTTGTACTTAAGTCGGCATTGTGCCCTTTCTATTTAATTCCGATGCAATTTTTGTGTTTCATCGTTAATAAGAAGGTCCAAGGGATATAGTAAACTGGGAGTGAAGCATCGGAATCTATAACTAGTGTCACAAAAATGGATCAAAACATAGTCAGTAAGAAGAGTCAGTCCTCTTGTACTTAAGTCGGCATTGTGCCTTTTGTATTTAATTCCGATGCAATTTCTATGTTTCATCGTCAATAAGAAGGTCCAAGGGATATACTAAACCTGGAGTGAAGCATCAGGAATCTATAACTAGTGTCACAGGAATGGTTCAAAACATCGACAGTAAGAAGAGTCAGTCTTCTTGTACTTAATTCGGCACTGTGCTTTTAATATTTAATTCCGATGCAATTTCAGTGTTTCATCGTCAATAAGAAGGTCCATGGGATACAGTAAACCTGAAGTGAAGCATCAGAATCTATGACTAGTGTCACTGGAATGGTTCAAAACATAGTCAGTAAGAAGAGCCAGTCTTCTTGTACTTAAGTCGGCATTGTGCCTTTTGTATTTATTTCCGAGTCAATTTCTGTGTTTCATCGTCAATAAGAAGGTCCAAGGGATACAGTAAACCTGAAGTGAAGCAGCGGAATCTATAACTAGTGTCACAGGAATGAATCAAACATACTCAGTAAGAAGAGTCAGTCTTCTTGTACTAAAGTCGGCATTGTACCTTTTGTATTTAATTCCGATGCAATTTCAGTGTTTCATCGTCAATAAGAAGGTCCAAGGGATACAGTAAACCTGAAGTGAAGCAACTGAATCTATAACTAGTGTCAAAGGGATGGTTCAAAACATAGACAGTAAGAAGAGTCAGTATTCTTGTACTAAAATCGGCATTGTGCCTTTTGTATTTAATTCCGATGCAATTTCAGTGTTCATCGTCAATAAGAAGGACCAAGGGGTACAGTAAACCTGAAGTGAAGCAACGGAATCTATAACTAGTGTCACAGGGATGGTTCAAAACATAGACAGTGGGAAGAGTCAGTCTTCTTGTACTTAAGTCGGCATTGTGCCTTTTGTATTTAATTCCGATGCAATTTCTATGTTTCATCGTCAATAAGAAGGTCCAAGGGATACAGTAAACCTGAAGTGAAGCAGCGGAATCTATAACTAGTGTCACAGGAATGAATAAAATCATAGCCAGTAAGAAGAGTCAGTCTTCTTGTACTAAAATCGGCATTGTGCCTTTTGTATTTAATTCCGATGCAATTTCAGTGTTTCATCGTCAATAAGAAGGACCAAGGGGTACAGTAAACCTGAAGTGAAGCAACGGAATCTATAACTAGTGTCACAGGGATGGTTCAAATCATAGACAGTAAGAAGAGTCAGTATTCTTGTACTTAAGTCGGCATTGTGCCTTTTGTATTTAATTCCGAAGCAATTTCCGTGTTTCATCTTCAATAAGAAGGGTCAAGGGATACAATAAACCTAAAGTGAAGCTTCAGAGTCTATAGCTAGTGTCACAGGAATGGTTCAAAGCATGGTCAGTAACAAGAGTCAGTCTTCTTGTACATAAGTCGGAATTGTGCCTTTTGTATTTAATTCCGATGCAATTTCTGTGTTTCATCGTCAATAAGAACGTCCAAGGGATACAGTTAACCAGAAGTGAAGCATCGGAATCTATAACTAGTGTAACAGGAATGGTTCAAAACATAGACAGTGGGAAGAGTCAGTTTTCTTGTACTTAAGTCGGCATTGTGACTTTTGTATTTAATTCCGACGCAATTTCTGTGTTTCATCGTCAATAAGAAGGTCAGAGGGATACAGTAAACCTGAACTGAAGCACCGGAATCTATAACTAGAGTCACAGAAATGGTTCTAAACATAGACAGTAGGAAGAGTCAGTCTTCTTGTACTTAAGTCGGCATTGTGCGTTTTCTATTTAATTCCTATGCAATTTCTGTGTTTCATCGTCAATAAGAAGGTCCGAGGGATATAGTAAACCTGAAGTGAAACATCGGAATCTATAACTAGTGTCACAGGAATGGTTCAAATCATAGACAGTAAGAAGAGTCAGTATTCTTGTACTTAAGTCGGCATTGTGCCTTTTGTATTTAATTCCGAAGCAATTTCCGTGTTTCATCTTCAATAAGAAGGGTCAAGGGATACAATAAACCTAAAGTGAAGCTTCAGAGTCTATAGCTAGTGTCACAGGAATGGTTCAAAGCATGGTCAGTAAGAAGTGTCAGTCTTCTTGAACTAAAATCGGCATTGTGCCTTTTGTATTTAATTCCGATGCAATTTCAGTGTTTCATCGTCAATAAGAAGGACCAAGGGATACAGTAAACTGAAGTGAAGCATCGTAATCTTTAACTAGTGTCACAGGGATGGTTCAAAATATAGACAGTAAGGAGAGTCAGTATTCTTGTACTTAAGTCGGCATTGTGCCTTTTGTATTTAATTCCGAAGCAATTTCTGTGTTTCATCTTCAATAAGAAGGTTCAAGGGATATAGTAAACCTAAAGTGAAGCATCAGAGTCTATAGCTAGTGTCACAGGAATGGTTCAAAGCATGGTCAGTATAAAGAGTCAGTCTTCTTGTAATTAAGTCGGCATTGTGCTTTTTGTTTTTAATTCCGATGCAATTTCTATGTTTCATCGTCAATAAGAAGGTCCAAGGGATACAGTAAACCTGGAGTGAAGCAGCGGAATCTATAACTAGTGTCACAGGAATGAACCAAAACGTAGTCAGTAAGAAGTGTCAGTCTTCTTGAACTAAAATCGGCATTGTGCCTTTTGTATTTAATTCCGATGCAATTTCAGTGTTTCATCGTCAATAAGAAGGACCAAGGGATACAGTAAACCTGAAGTGAAGCATCGTAATCTTTAACTAGTGTCACAGGGATGGTTCAAAATATAGACAGTAAGGAGAGTCAGTATTCTTGTACTTAAGTCGGCATTGTGCCTTTTGTATTTAATTCCGAAGCAATTTCTGTGTTTCATCTTCAATAAGAAGGTTCAAGGGATATAGTAAACCTAAAGTGAAGCATCAGAGTCTATAGCTAGTGTCACAGGAATGGTTCAAAGCATGGTCAGTATAAAGAGTCAGTCTTCTTGTAATTAAGTCGGCATTGTGCTTTTTGTTTTTAATTCCGATGATATTTCTATGTTTCATCGTCAATAAGAAGGTCCAAGGGATACAGTAAACCTGGAGTGAAGCAGCGGAATCTATAACTAGTGTCACAGGAATGAACCAAAACGTAGTCAGTAAGAAGTGTCAGTCTTCTTGAACTAAAATCGGCATTGTGCCTTTTGTATTTAATTCCGATGCAATTTCAGTGTTTCATCGTCAATAAGAAGGACCAAGGGATACAGTAAACCTGAAGTGAAGCATCGTAATCTTTAACTAGTGTCACAGGGATGGTTCAAAATATAGACAGTAAGGAGAGTCAGTATTCTTGTACTTAAGTCGGCATTGTGCCTTTTGTATTTAATTCCGACGCAATTTCTGTGTTTCATCGTCAATAAGGTCAGAGGGATACAGTAAACCTGAACTGAAGCACCGGAATCTATAACTAGTGTCACAGGAATGGTTCAAAACATAGACAGTAGGAAGAGTCAGTCTTCTTGTACTTAAGTCGGCATTGTGCCCTTTCTATTTAATTCCGATGCAATTTTTGTGTTTCATCGTTAATAAGAAGGTCCAAGGGATATAGTAAACTGGGAGTGAAGCATCGGAATCTATAACTAGTGTCACAAAAATGGATCAAAACATAGTCAGTAAGAAGAGTCAGTCCTCTTGTACTTAAGTCGGCATTGTGCCTTTTGTATTTAATTCCGATGCAATTTCTATGTTTCATCGTCAATAAGAAGGTCCAAGGGATATACTAAACCTGGAGTGAAGCATCAGGAATCTATAACTAGTGTCACAGGAATGGTTCAAAACATCGACAGTAAGAAGAGTCAGTCTTCTTGTACTTAATTCGGCACTGTGCTTTTAATATTTAATTCCGATGCAATTTCAGTGTTTCATCGTCAATAAGAAGGTCCATGGGATACAGTAAACCTGAAGTGAAGCATCAGAATCTATGACTAGTGTCACTGGAATGGTTCAAAACATAGTCAGTAAGAAGAGCCAGTCTTCTTGTACTTAAGTCGGCATTGTGCCTTTTGTATTTATTTCCGAGTCAATTTCTGTGTTTCATCGTCAATAAGAAGGTCCAAGGGATACAGTAAACCTGAAGTGAAGCAGCGGAATCTATAACTAGTGTCACAGGAATGAATCAAACATACTCAGTAAGAAGAGTCAGTCTTCTTGTACTAAAGTCGGCATTGTGCCTTTTGTATTTAATTCCGATGCAATTTCAGTGTTTCATCGTCAACAAGAAGGTCCAAGGGATACAGTAAACCTGAAGTGAAGCAACTGAATCTATAACTAGTGTCAAAGGGATGGTTCAAAACATAGACAGTAAGAAGAGTCAGTATTCTTGTACTTAAGTCGGCATTGTGCCTTTTGTATTTAATTCCGAAGCAATTTCTGTGTTTCATCTTCAATAAGAAGGTCCAAGGGATACATTAAACCTAAAGTAAAGCATCAGAGTCTATAGCTAGTGTCACAGGAATGGTTCAAAGCATAGTCAGTAAGAAGAGTCAGTCTTCTTGTACATAAGTCGGAATTGTGCCTTTTGTATTTAATTCCGACTCAAATTCTGTGTTTCATCGTCAATAAGAAGGTCCAAGGGATACACTAAACCTGAAGTGAAGCATCGGAATCTATAACTAGTGTAACAGGAATGGTTCAAAACATAGACAGTGGGAAGAGTCAGTCTTCTTGTACTTAAGTCGGCATTGTGCCTTTTGTATTTAATTCCGATGCAATTTCTATGTTTCATCGTCAATAAGAAGGTCCAAGGGATACAGTAAACCTGAAGTGAAGCAGCGGAATCTATAACTAGTGTCACAGGAATGAATCAAATCATAGCCAGTAAGAAGAGTCAGTCTTCTTGTACTAAAATCGGCATTGTGCCTTTTGTATTTAATTCCGATGCAATTTCAGTGTTTCATCGTCAATAAGAAGGACCAAGGGGTACAGTAAACCTGAAGTGAAGCAACGGAATCTATAACTAGTGTCACAGGGATGGTTCAAATCATAGACAGTAAGAAGAGTCAGTATTCTTGTACTTAAGTCGGCATTGTGCCTTTTGTATTTAATTCCGAAGCAATTTCCGTGTTTCATCTTCAATAAGAAGGGTCAAGGGATACAATAAACCTAAAGTGAAGCTTCAGAGTCTATAGCTAGTGTCACAGGAATGGTTCAAAGCATGGTCAGTAACAAGAGTCAGTCTTCTTGTACATAAGTCGGAATTGTGCCTTTTGTATTTAATTCCGATGCAATTTCTGTGTTTCATCGTCAATAAGAACGTCCAAGGGATACAGTTAACCAGAAGTGAAGCATCGGAATCTATAACTAGTGTAACAGGAATGGTTCAAAACATAGACAGTGGGAAGAGTCAGTTTTCTTGTACTTAAGTCGGCATTGTGACTTTTGTATTTAATTCCGACGCAATTTCTGTGTTTCATCGTCAATAAGAAGGTCAGAAGGATACAGTAAACCTGAACTGAAGCACCGGAATCTATAACTAGTGTCACAGGAATGGTTCAAAACATAGACAGTAGGAAGAGTCAGTCTTCTTGTACTTAAGTCGGCATTGTGCGTTTTCTATTTATTTCCTATGCAATTTCTGTGTTTCATCGTCAATAAGAAGGTCCAAGGGATACAGTAAACCTGGCGTAAAGCTCGAAATCTATAACTGGTGTCACAGGAATGTTTCAAAACATAGTCAGTAAGAAGAGTCAGTCTCCTTGTACTTAAGTCGGCTTTGTGCCTTTTGTATTTAATTCCGATGCAATTTCTGTGTTTCATCGTCAATAAGAAGGTCCAAGGGACACAGTAAACCTGAAGTGAAGCATCAGAATCTATAACTAGTGTCACAGGAATGGTTCAAAACCTAGTCAGTAAGAAGCGTCAGTCTTCTTGTACTTTAATCGGCATTGTGCCTTTTGTATTTATTTCCGATGCAATTTCTGTGTTTCAACGTCAATTCGAAGGTCCAAGGGATACAGTAAACCTGAAGTGAAGCACCGGAATCTATAACTAGTGTCACATGAATGGTTCAAAACATAGACAGTAAGAAGAGTCAGTCATCTTGTACTTAATTCGGAATTGTGAATTTTGTATTTAATTCCGATGCAATTTCTGTGTTTCATCGTCAATAAGAAGGTTAGAGGGATACAGTAAACCTGAACTGATGCACCGGAATCTATAACTAGAGTCACAGAAATGGTTCTAAACATAGACAGTAGGAAGAGTCAGTCTTCTTGTACTTAAGTCGGCATTGTGCCTTTTCCATTTAATTCCTATGCAATTTCTGTGTTTCATCGTCAATAAGAAGGTCCGAGGGATATAGTAAACCTGAAGTGAAACATCGGAATCTATAACTAGTGTCACAGGAATGGTTCAAAGCATGGTCAGTAAGAAGAGTCAGTCTTCTTGTAATTAAGTCGGCATTGTGCTTTTTGTTTTTAATTCCGATGCAATTTCTATGTTTCATCGTCAATAAGAAGGTCCAAGGGATACAGTAAACCTGGAGTGAAGCAGCGGAAACTATAACTAGTGTCACAGGAATGAACCAAAACGTAGTCAGTAAGAAGTGTCAGTCTTCTTGAACTAAAATCGGCATTGTGCCTTTTGTATTTAATTCCGATGCAATTTCAGTGTTTCATCGTCAATAAGAAGGACCAAGGGATACAGTAAACCTGAAGTGAAGCATCGTAATCTTTAACTAGTGTCACAGGGATGGTTCAAAATATAGACAGTAAGGAGAGTCAGTATTCTTGTACTTAAGTCGGCATTGTGCCTTTTGTATTTAATTCCGAAGCAATTTCTGTGTTTCATCTTCAATAAGAAGGTTCAAGGGATACAATAAACCTAAAGTGAAGCATCAGAGTCTATAGCTAGTGTCACAGGAATGGTTCAAAGCATGGTCAGTAAGAAGAGTCAGTCTTCTTGTACATGTCGGAATTGTGCCCTTTCTATTTAATTCCGATGCAATTTTTGTGTTTCATCGTTAATAAGAAGGTCCAAGGGATATAGTAAACTGGGAGTGAAGCATCGGAATCTATAACTAGTGTCACAAAAATGGTTCAAAACATAGTCAGTAAGAAGAGTCAGTCCTCTTGTACTTAAGTCGGCATTGTGCCTTTTGTATTTAATTCCGATGCAATTTCTATGTTTCATCGTCAATAAGAAGGTCCAAGGGATATACTAAACCTGGAGTGAAGCATCAGGAATCTATAACTAGTGTCACAGGAATGGTTCAAAACTTAGACAGTAAGTAGCGTCAGTCTTCTTGTACTTAGGTCGGCATTGTGACTTTTTTATTTAATTCCGATGCAGTTTCTGTGTTTCATCGTCAATAAGAAGGTCAAAGGGATACAGTAAACCTGGAGTGAAGCATCGGAATCTATAACTAGTGTCACAGTAATGGTTCAAAACATCGACAGTAAGAAGAGTCAGTCTTCTTGTACTTAATTCGGCACTGTGCCTTTAATATTTAATTCCGATGCAATTTCAGAGTTTCATCGTCAATAAGAAGGTCCATGGGATACAGTAAACCTGAAGTGAAGCACCAGAATCTATAACTAGTGTCACTGGAACGGTTCAAAACATAGTCAGTAAGAAAAGCCAGTCTTCTTGTACTTAAGTCGGCATTGTGCCTTTTGTATTTATTTCCGATGCAATTTCTGTGTTTCATCGTCAATAAGAAGGTCCACGGGATACAGTAAACCTGAAGTCAAGCACCGGAATCTATAACTAGTGTCACATGAATGGTTCAAATCATAGTAAGTGAGAAGAGTCAGACTTCTTGTACTTAAGTCGCCATTGTGCCTTTTGTATTTAATTCCGATGCAATTTCTGTGTTTCATCGTCAATAAGAAGGTCCAAGGGATACAGTAAACCTGGAGTGAAGCATTGGAATCTATAACTAGTGTCACATGAATGGTTCAAATCATAGACAGTAAGAAGAGTCTGTCTTCTTGTACTTAATTCGGAATTGTGCCTTTTGTATTTAATTCCGATGCAATTTCTGTGTTTCATCGTCAGTAAGAAGGTCAGAGGGATACAGTAAAACTGAAGTGAAGCATCGGAATCTATAACTAGTGTCACAGGAATGGTTCAAAACATAGTCAGTAAGAAGAGTCAGTCTTCTTGTACTTAAGTCGGCATTGTGACTTTTGTATTTAATTCCGATGCAATTTCTGTGTTTCATCGTCAATAAGAAGGTCCAAGGGATACAGTTAACCTGGAGTGAAGCATCGGATTCTATAAGTAGTGCCACAGGAATTGTTCAAAACATAGACAGTAGGAAGAGTCAGTCTTCTTGCACTTAAGTCGGCATTGTGCCTTTTCTATTTAATTCCGATGCAATTGCTGTGTTTCATCGTCAATAAGAAGGACCAAGGGATACAGTAAACCTGGAGTAAAGCTCGGAATCTATAACTAGTGTCACAGGAATGGTTCAAAACATCGACAGTAAGAAGAGTCAGTATTCTTGTACTTAATTCGGCATTGTGCCTTTAGTATTTAATTCCGATGCAATTTCTGTGTTTCATCGTGTATAAGATGGTCAGAGGCATTCAGTAAATCTGAAGTCAAGCATCGGAATCTATAACTAGTGTCACAGGAATGGTTCAAAACATAGTCAGTAAGAAGAGTCAGTCTTCTTGTACTTAAGTCAGCTTTCTGCCTTTTGTATATAATTCCGATGCAATTTCTGTGTTTCATCGTCAATAAGAAGGTCCAAAGGACACAGTAAAACTGAAGTGAAGCAGCGGAATCTATAACTAGTGTCACAGGAATGAATCAAACATACTCAGTAAGAAGAGTCAGTCTTCTTGTACTAAAGTCGGCATTGTGCCTTTTGTATTTAATTCCGATGCAATTTCAGTGTTTCATCGTCAATAAGAAGGTCCAAGGGATACAGTTAACCTGGAGTGAAGCATCGGATTCTATAAGTAGTGCCACAGGAATTGTTCAAAACATAGACAGTAGGAAGAGTCAGTCTTCTTGCACTTAAGTCGGCATTGTGCCTTTTCTATTTAATTCCGATGCAATTGCTGTGTTTCATCGTCAATAAGAAGGTCCAAGGGATACAGTAAACCTGAAGTGAAGCAACGGAATCTATAACTAGTGCCACAGGGATGGTTCAAAACAAAGACAGTAAGAAGAGTCTGTATTCTTGTACTTAAGTCTTCATTGTGCCATTTGTATTTAATTCCGAAGCAATTTCTGTGTTTCATCTTCAATACGAAGGTCCAAAGGATACAATAAACCTAAAGTGAAGCATCTGTGTCTATAGCTAGTGTCACAGGAATGGTTCAAAACATAGTCAGTAAGAAGAGTCAGTCTTCTTGTACATAAGTCGGAATTGTGCCTTTTGTATTTAATTCCGATGCAATTTCTGTGTTTCATCGTCAATAAGAAGGTCCAAGGGATACAGTAAACCTGAAGTGAAGCATCGGAATCTATAACTAGTGTAACAGGAATGGTTCAAAACATAGACAGTGGGAAGAGTCAGTCTTCTTGTACTTAAGTCGGCATTGTGCGTTTTGTATTTAATTCCGATGCAATTTCTATGTTTCATCGTCAATAAGAAGGTCCAAGGGATACAGTAAACCTGAAGTGAAGCAGCGGAATCTATAACTAGTGTCACAGGAATGAATCAAAACATAGTCAGTAAGAAGAGTCAGTCTTCTTGTACTAAAATCGGCATTGTGCCTTTTGTATTTAGTTCCGATGCAATTTCAGTGTTTCATCGTCAATAAGAAGGACCAAGGGATACAGTAAACCTGGAGTAAAGCTCGGAATCTATAACTAGTGTCACAGGAATGGTTCAAAACATCGACAGTAAGAAGAGTCAGTATTCTTGTACTTAATTCGGCATTGTGCCTTTAGTATTTAATTCCGATGCAATTTCTGTGTTTCATCGTGTATAAGATGGTCAGAGGCATACAGTAAATCTGAAGTCAAGCATCGGAATCTATAACTAGTGTCACAGGAATGGTTCAAAACATAGTCAGTAAGGAGAGTCAGTCTTCTTGTACTTAAGTCGGCTTTGTGCCTTTTGTATTTAATTCCGATGCAATTTCTGTGTTTCATCGTCAATAAGAAGGTCCAAGGGACACAGTAAACATGAAGTGAAGCATCAGAATCTATAACTAGTGTCACAGGAATGGTTCAAAACATAGTCAGTAAGAAGAGTCAGTCTTCTTGTACTTCAGACGGCATTGTGCCTTTTGTATTTATTTCCGATGCAATTTCTGTGTTTCATCGACAATAAGAGGGTCCAAGGGATACAGTAAACCTGAAGTGAAGCACCGGAATCTATAACAAGTGTCACATGAATGGTTCAAATCATAGTCAGTAAGAAGAGTCAGACTTCTTGCACTTAAGTCGCCATTGTGCCTTTTGTATTTAATTCCGATGCAATTTCTGTGTTTCATCGTCAATAAGAAGGTCCAAGGGATACAGTAAACCTGGAGTGAAGCATCGGAATCTATAACTAGCGTCACATGAATGGTTCAAAACATAGACAGTAAGAAGAGTCAGTCATCTTGTACTTAATTCGGAATTGTGAATTTTGTATTTAATTCCGATGCAATTTCTGTGTTTCATCGTCAATAAGAAGGTCAGAGGGATACAGTAAACCTGAACTGAACCACCGGAATCTATAACTAGAGTCACAGAAATGGTTGAAAACATAGACAGTATGAAGAGTCAGTCTTCTTGTACTTAAGTCGGCATTGTGCCTTTTCTAATTAATTCCTATGCAATTTCTGTGTTTCATCGTCAATAAGATGGTCCGAGGGATATAGTAAACCTGAAGTGAAGCATCGGAATCTATAACTAGTGTCACAGGAATGGTTCAAAACATCGTCAGTAAGAAGAGTCAGTCTTCTTGTAATTAAGTCGGCATTGTGCTTTTTGTTTTTAATTCCGATGCAATTTATATGTTTCATCGTCAATAAGAAGGTCCAAGGGATACAGTAAACCTGGAGTGAAGCAGCGGAATCTATAACTAGTGTCACAGGAATGATTCAAAACATAGTCAGTAAGAAGAGTCAGTCTTCTTGTACTAAAATCGGAACTGTGCCTTTTGTATTTAATTCCGATGCAATTTCAGTGTTTCATCGTCAATACGAAGGACCAATGGATACAGTAAACCTGAAGTGAAGCATCGGAATCTATAACCAGTGTCACAGGGATGGTTCAAAACATAGACAGTAAGAAGAGTCAGTATTCTTGTACATAAGTCGGCATTGTGCCTTTTGTATTTAATTCCGAAGCAATTTCTGTGTTTCATTTTCAATAAGAAGGTTCAAGGGATACAATAAACCTAAAGTGAAGCACCAGAGTCTATAGCTAGTGTCACTGGAACGGTTCAAAACATAGTCAGTAAGAAGAGCCAGTCTTCTTGTACTTAAGTCGGCATTGTGCCTTTTGTATTTATTTCCGATGCAATTTCTGTGTTTCATCGTCAATAAGAAGGTCCACGGGATACAGTAAACCTGAAGTCAAGCACCGGAATCTATAACTAGTGTCACATGAATGGTTCAAATCATAGTAAGTGAGAAGAGTCAGACTTCTTGTACTTAAGTCGCCATTGTGCCTTTTGTATTTAATTCCGATGCAATTTCTGTGTTTCATCGTCAATAAGAAGGTCCAAGGGATACAGTAAACCTGGAGTGAAGCATTGGAATCTATAACTAGTGTCACATGAATGGTTCAAATCATAGACAGTAAGAAGAGTCTGTCTTCTTGTACTTAATTCGGAATTGTGCCTTTTGTATTTAATTCCGATTCAATTTCTGTGTTTCATCGTCAGTAAGAAGGTCAGAGGGATACAGTAAAACTGAAGTGAAGCATCGGAATCTATAACTAGTGTCACAGGAATGGTTCAAAACATAGTCAGTAAGAAGAGTCAGTCTTCTTGTACTTAAGTCGGCATTGTGACTTTTGTATTTAATTCCGATGCAATTTCTGTGTTTCATCGTCAATAAGAAGGTCCAAGGGATACAGTTAACCTGGAGTGAAGCATCGGATTCTATAAGTAGTGCCACAGGAATTGTTCAAAACATAGACAGTAGGAAGAGTCAGTCTTCTTGCACTTAAGTCGGCATTGTGCCTTTTCTATTTAATTCCGATGCAATTGCTGTGTTTCATCGTCAATAAGAAGGACCAAGGGATACAGTAAACCTGGAGTAAAGCTCGGAATCTATAACTAGTGTCACAGGAATGGTTCAAAACATCGACAGTAAGAAGAGTCAGTATTCTTGTACTTAATTCGGCATTGTGCCTTTAGTATTTAATTCCGATGCAATTTCAGTGTTTCATCGTGTATAAGATGGTCAGAGGCATTCAGTAAATCTGAAGTCAAGCATCGGAATCTATAACTAGTGTCACAGGAATGGTTCAAAACATAGTCAGTAAGAAGAGTCAGTCTTCTTGTACTTAAGTCAGCTTTCTGCCTTTTGTATATAATTCCGATGCAATTTCTGTGTTTCATCGTCAATAAGAAGGTCCAAGGGACACAGTAAAACTGAAGTGAAGCAGCGGAATCTATAACTAGTGTCACAGGAATGAATCAAACATACTCAGTAAGAAGAGTCAGTCTTCTTGTACTAAAGTCGGCATTGTGCCTTTTGTATTTAATTCCGATGCAATTTCAGTGTTTCATCGTCAATAAGAAGGTCCAAGGGATACAGTAAACCTGAAGTGAAGCAACGGAATCTATAACTAGTGCCACAGGGATGGTTCAAAACAAAGACAGTAAGAAGAGTCTGTATTCTTGTACTTAAGTCTTCATTGTGCCATTTGTATTTAATTCCGAAGCAATTTCTGTGTTTCATCTTCAATACGAAGGTCCAAAGGATACAATAAACCTAAAGTGAAGCATCTGTGTCTATAGCTAGTGTCACAGGAATGGTTCAAAACATAGTCAGTAAGAAGAGTCAGTCTTCTTGTACATAAGTCGGAATTGTGCCTTTTGTATTTAATTCCGATGCAATTTCTGTGTTTCATCGTCAATAAGAAGGTCCAAGGGATACAGTAAACCTGAAGTGAAGCATCGGAATCTATAACTAGTGTAACAGGAATGGTTCAAAACATAGACAGTGGGAAGAGTCAGTCTTCTTGTACTTAAGTCGGCATTGTGCGTTTTGTATTTAATTCCGATGCAATTTCTATGTTTCATCGTCAATAAGAAGGTCCAAGGGATACAGTAAACCTGAAGTGAAGCAGCGGAATCTATAACTAGTGTCACAGGAATGAATCAAAACATAGTCAGTAAGAAGAGTCAGTCTTCTTGTACTAAAATCGGCATTGTGCCTTTTGTATTTAATTCCGATGCAATTTCAGTGTTTCATCGTCAATAAGAAGGACCAAGGGATACAGTAAACCTGGAGTAAAGCTCGGAATCTATAACTAGTGTCACAGGAATGGTTCAAAACATCGACAGTAAGAAGAGTCAGTATTCTTGTACTTAATTCGGCATTGTGCCTTTAGTATTTAATTCCGATGCAATTTCTGTGTTTCATCGTGTATAAGATGGTCAGAGGCATACAGTAAATCTGAAGTCAAGCATCGGAATCTATAACTAGTGTCACAGGAATGGTTCAAAACATAGTCAGTAAGGAGAGTCAGTCTTCTTGTACTTAAGTCGGCTTTGTGCCTTTTGTATTTAATTCCGATGCAATTTCTGTGTTTCATCGTCAATAAGAAGGTCCAAGGGACACAGTAAACATGAAGTGAAGCATCAGAATCTATAACTAGTGTCACAGGAATGGTTCAAAACATAGTCAGTAAGAAGAGTCAGTCTTCTTGTACTTCAGACGGCATTGTGCCTTTTGTATTTATTTCCGATGCAATTTCTGTGTTTCATCGTCAATAAGAGGGTCCAAGGGATACAGTAAACCTGAAGTGAAGCACCGGAATCTATAACAAGTGTCACATGAATGGTTCAAATCATAGTCAGTAAGAAGAGTCAGACTTCTTGCACTTAAGTCGCCATTGTGCCTTTTGTATTTAATTCCGATGCAATTTCTGTGTTTCATCGTCAATAAGAAGGTCCAAGGGATACAGTAAACCTGGAGTGAAGCATCGGAATCTATAACTAGCGTCACATGAATGGTTCAAAACATAGACAGTAAGAAGAGTCAGTCATCTTGTACTTAATTCGGAATTGTGAATTTTGTATTTAATTCCGATGCAATTTCTGTGTTTCATCGTCAATAAGAAGGTCAGAGGGATACAGTAAACCTGAACTGAACCACCGGAATCTATAACTAGAGTCACAGAAACGGTTGAAAACATAGACAGTAGGAAGAGTCAGTCTTCTTGTACTTAAGTCGGCATTGTGCCTTTTCTAATTAATTCCTATGCAATTTCTGTGTTTCATCGTCAATAAGATGGTCCGAGGGATATAGTAAACCTGAAGTGAAGCATCGGAATCTATAACTAGTGTCACAGGAATGGTTCAAAACATCGTCAGTAAGAAGAGTCAGTCTTCTTGTAATTAAGTCGGCATTGTGCTTTTTGTTTTTAATTCCGATGCAATTTATATGTTTCATCGTCAATAAGAAGGTCCAAGGGATACAGTAAACCTGGAGTGAAGCAGCGGAATCTATAACTAGTGTCACAGGAATGATTCAAAACATAGTCAGTAAGAAGAGTCAGTCTTCTTGTACTAAAATCGGCACTGTGCCTTTTGTATTTAATTCCGATGCAATTTCAGTGTTTCATCGTCAATACGAAGGACCAATGGATACAGTAAACCTGAAGTGAAGCATCGGAATCTATAACCAGTGTCACAGGGATGGTTCAAAACATAGACAGTAAGAAGAGTCAGTATTCTTGTACATAAGTCGGCATTGTGCCTTTTGTATTTAATTCCGAAGCAATTTCTGTGTTTCATTTTCAATAAGAAGGTTCAAGGGATACAATAAACCTAAAGTGAAGCACCAGAGTCTATAGCTAGTGTCACAGGAATGGTTCAAAGCATGGTCAGTAAGAAGAGTCAGTCTTCTTGTACATAAGTCGGAATTGTGCCTTTTGTATTTAATTCCGATGCAATTTCTGTGTTTCATCGTCAATAAGAAGGTCCAAGGGATACAGTAAACATGAAGTGAAGCATCGGAATCTATAACTAGTGTAACAGGAGTGGTTCAAAACATAGACAGTGGGAAGAGTCAGTCTTCTTGTACTTAAGTCGGCATTGTGACTTTTGTATTTAATTCCGACGCAATTTCTGTGTTTCATCGTCAATAAGAAGGTTAGAGGGATACAGTAAACCTGAACTGAAACACCGGAATCTATAACTAGTGTCACAGGAATGGTTCAAAACATAGACAGTAGGAAATGTCAGTCTTCTTGTACTTAAGTCGGCATTGTGCCTTTTCTATTTATTTCCTACGCAATTTCTGTGTTTCATCGTCAATAAGAAGGTCCAAGGGATACAGTAAACCCGGAGTAAAGCTCTAAATCTATAACTAGTGTCACAGGAATGGTTCAAAACATCGACAGTAAGAAGCGTCAGTCTTCTTGTACTTAATTCGGCATTGTGCCTTTAGTATTTAATTCCGATGCAATTTCTGTGTTTCATCGTGTATAAGATGGCCAGAGGCATACAGTAAATCTGAAGTCAAGCATCGGAATCTATAACTGGTGTCACAGGAATGGTTCAAAACATAGTCAGTAAGAAGAGTCAGTCTTCTTGTACTTAAGCCGGCTTTGTGCCCTATGTATTTAATTCCGATGCAATTTCTGTGTTTCATCGTCAATAAGAAGGTCCAAGGGACACAGTAAACCTGGAGTGAAGCAGCGGAATCTATAACTAGTGTCACAGGAATGAATCAAAACATAGTCAGTAAGAAGAGTCAGTCTTCTTGTACTAAAATCGGCATTGTGCCTTTTGTATTTAATTCCGATGCAATTTCAGTGTTTCATCGTCAATACGAAGGACCAAGGGATACAGTAAACCTGAAGTGAAGCATCGGAATCTATAACTAGTGTCACAGGGATGGTTCAAAACATAGACAGTAAGAAGAGTCAGTATTCTTGTACTTAAGTCGGCATTGTGCCGTTTGTATTTAATTCCGAAGCAATTTCTGTGTTTCATCTTCACAAAGAAGGTTCAAGGGATACAGTAAACCTGAAGTGAAGCACCGGAATCTATAACTAGTGTCACATGAATGGTTCAAATCATAGTCAGTAAGAAGAGTCAGACTTCTTGCACTTAAGTCGCCATTGTGCCTTTTGTATTTAATTCCTATGCAACTTCTGTGTTTCATCGTCAATAAGAAGTTCCGAGGGATATAGTAAACCTGAAGTGAAGCATCGGAATCTATAACTAGTGTCACAGGAATGGTTCAAACATGGTCAGTAAGAAGAGTCAGTCTCCTTGTAATTAAGTCGGCATTGTGCTTTTTGTTTTAATTTCCGATGCAATTTCTATGTTTCATCGTCAATAAGAAGGTCCAAGGGATACAGTAAACCTGGAGTGAAGCATCGGAATCTATAACTAGCGTCACATGAATGGTTCAAAACATAGACAGTAAGAAGAGTCAGTCATCTTGTACTTAATTCGGAATTGTGAATTTTGTATTTCATTCCGATGCAATTTCTGTGTTTCATCGTCAATAAGAAGGTCAGAGGGATACAGTAAACCTGAACTGAAGCACCGGAATCTATAACTAAATTCACAGAAATGGTTCAAAACATAGACAGTAGGAAGAGTCAGTCTTCTTGTACTTAAGTCGGTATTGTGCCTTTTCTATTTAATTCCTATGCAATTTCTATGTTTCATCGTCAATAAGAAGGTCCGAGGGATATAGTAAACCTGAAGTGAAGCATCGGAATCTATAACTAGTGTCACAGGAATGGTTCAAAACATGGTCAGTAAGAAGAGTCAGTCTTCTTGTAATTAAGTCGGCATTGTGCTTTTTGTTTTTAATTCCGATGCAATTTCTATGTTTCATCGTCAATAAGAAGGTCCAAGGGATACAGTAAACCTGGAGAGAAGCAGCGGAATCTATAACTAGTGTCACAGGAATGAATCAAAACATAGTCAGTAAGAAGAGTCAGTCTTCTTGTACTAAAATCGGCATTGTGCCTTTTGTATTTAATTCCGATGCAATTTCAGTGTATCATCGTCAATAAGAAGGAGCAAGGGATACAGTAAACCTGAAGTGAAGCATCGGAATCTATAACCAGTGTCACAGGGATGGTTCAAAACATAGACAGTAAGAAGAGTCAGTATTCTTGTACATAAGTCGGCATTGTGCCTTTTGTATTTAATTCCGAAGCAATTTCTGTGTTTCATCTTCAATAAGAAGGTTCAAGGGATACAATAAACCTAAAGTGAAGCACCAGAGTCTATAGCTAGTGTCACAGGAATGGTTCAAAGCATAGTCAGTAAGAAGAGTCAGTCTTCTTGTACATAAGTCGGAATTGTGCCTTTTGTATTTAATTCCGATGCAATTTCTGTGTTTCATCGTCAATAAGAAGGTCCAAGGGATACAGTAAACATGAAGTGAAGCATCGGAATCTATAACTAGTGTAACAGGAATGGTTCAAATCATAGACAGTGGGAAGAGTCAGTCTTCTTGTACTTAAGTCGGCATTGTGACTTTTGTTTTTAATTCCGACGCAATTTCTGTGTTTCATCGTCAATAAGAAGGTCAGAGGGATACAGTAAACCTGAACTGAAGCACCGGAATCTATAACTAGTGTCACAGGAATGGTTCAAAACATAGACAGTAGGAAATGTCAGTCTTCTTGTACTTAAGTCGGCATTGTGCCTTTTCTATTTATTTCCTACGCAATTTCTGTGTTTCATCGTCAATAAGAAGGTCCAAGGGATACAGTAAACCCGGAGTAAAGCTCTAAATCTATACCTAGTGTCACAGGAATGGTTCAAAACATCGACAGTAAGAAGCGTCAGTCTTCTTGTACTTAATTCGGCATTGTGCCTTTAGTATTTAATTCCGATGCAATTTCTGTGTTTCATCGTGTATAAGATGGTCAGAGGCATACAGTAAATCTGAAGTCAAGCATCGGAATCTATAACTGGTGTCACAGGAATGGTTCAAAGCATAGTCAGTAAGAAGAGTCAGTCTTCTTGTACTTAAGTCGGCTTTGTGCCTTTTGTATTTAATTCCGATGCAATTTCTGTGTTTCATCGTCAATAAGAAGGTCCAAGGGACACAGTAAACCTGAAGTGAAGCATCAGAATCTATAACTAGTGTCACAGGAATGGTTCAAAACATAGTCAGTAAGAAGAGTCAGTCTTCTTGTACTTCAGACGGCATTGTGCCTTTTGTATTTATTTCCGATGCAATTTCTGTGTTTCATCGTCAATAAGAAGGTCCAAGGGATACAGTAAACCTGACGTGAAGCACCGGAATCTATAACTAGTGTCACATGAATGGTTCTAATCATAGTCAGTAAGAAGAGTCAGACTTCTTGCACTTAAGTCGCCATTGTGCCTTTTGTATTTAATTCCGATGCAATTTCTGTGTTTCATCGTCAATAAGAAGGTCCAAGGGATACAGTAAACCTGGAGTGAAGCACCGGAATCTATAACTAGAGTCACAGAAATGGTTCAAAACATAGACAGTAGGAAGAGTCAGTCTTCTTGTACTTAAGTCGGCATTGTGCCTTTTCTATTTAATTCCTATGCAATTTCTGTGTTTCATCGTCAATAAGATGGTCCGAGGGATATAGTAAACCTGAAGTGAAGCATCGGAATCTATAACTAGTGTCAAAGGAATGGTTCAAAACATGGTCAGTAAGAAGAGTCAGTCTTCTTGTAATTAAGTCGGCATTGTGCTTTTTGTTTTTAATTCCGATGCAATTTCTATGTTTCATCGTCAATAAGAAGGTCCAAGGGATACAGTAAACCTGGAGTGAAGCAGCGGAATCTATAACTAGTGTCACAGGAATGAATCAAAACATAGTCAGTAAGAAGAGTCAGTCTTCTTGTACTAAAATCGGCATTGCGCCTTTTGTATTTAATTCCGATGCAATTTTAGTGTTTCATCGTCAATACGAAGGACCAAGGGATACAGTAAACCTGAAGTGAAGCATCGGAATCTATAACTAGTGTCACAGGGATGGTTCAAAACATAGACAGTAAGAAGAGTCAGTATTCTTGTACTTAAGTCGGCATTGTGCCTTTTGAATTTAATTCCGAAGCAATTTCTGTGTTTCATCTTCAATAAGAAGGTTCAAGGGATACAATAAACCTAAAGTGAAGCATCAGAGTCTATAGCTAGTGTCACAGGAATGGTTCAAAGTATGGTCAGTAACAAGAGTCAGTCTTCTTGTACATAAGTCGGAATTGTGCCTTTTGTATTTAATTCCGATGCAATATCTGTGTTTCATCGTCAATAAGAACGTCCAAGGGATACAGTAAACCTGAAGTGAAGCATCGGAATCTATAACTAGTGTAACAGGAATGGTTCAAAACATAGACAGTGGGAAGAGTCAGTCTTCTTGTACTTAAGTCGGCATTGTGACTTTTGTATTTAATTCCGATGCAATTTCAGTGTTTCATCGTCAATAAGAAGGACCAAGGGATACAGTAAACGTGTAGTGAAGCATCGGAATCTACAACCAGTGTCACAGGGATGGTTCAAAACATAGACAGTAAGAAGAGTCAGTATTCTTGTACTTAAGTCGGCATTGTGCCTTTTCTATTTATTTCCTATGCAATTTCTGTGTTTCATCGTCAATAAGAAGGTCCAAGTGATACAGTAAACCTGGAGTAAAGCTCTAAATCTATAACTAGTGTCACAGGAATGGTTGAAAACATCGACAGTAAGAAGAGTCAGTCTTCTTGTACTTAATTCGGCATTGTGCCTTTAGTATTTAATTCCGATGCAATTTCTGTGTTTCATCGTGTATAAGATGGTCATAGGCATACAGTAAATCTGAAGTCAAGCATCGGAATCTATAACTAGTGTCACAGGAATGGTTCAAAACATAGTCAGTAAGAAGAGTCAGTCTTCTTGTACATAAGTCGGCATTGTGCCATTTGTATTAAATTCCGAAGCAATTTCTGTGTTTCATCTTCAATAAGAAGGTCCAAGGGATACAGTAAACCTGAAGTGAAGCACCGGAATCTATAACTAGTGTCACATGATTGGTTCAAATCATAGTCAGTAAGAAGGGTCAGACTTCTTGCACTTAAGTCGCCATTGTGCCTTTTGTATTTAATTCCGATGCAATTTCTGTGTTTCATCGTCAATAAGAAGGTCCAAGGGATACAGTAAACCTGGAGTGAAGCATCAGAATCTATAACTAGCGTCACATGAATGGTTCAAAACATAGACAGTAAGAAGAGTCAGTCATCTTGTACTTAATTCGGAATTGTGAATTTTGTATTTAATTCCGATGCAATTTCTGTGTTTTATCGTCAATAAGAAGGTCAGAGGGATACAGTAAACCTGAATTGAAGCACCGGAATCTATAACTAGAGTCACAGAAATGGTTCAAAACATAGACAGTAGGAGGAGTCAGTCTTCTTGTACTTAAGTCGGCATTGTGCCTTTTCCATTTAATTCCTATGCAATTTCTGTGTTTCATCGTCAATAAGAAGGTCCGAGATATATAGTAAACCTGAAGTGAAGCATCGGAATCTATAACTAGTGTCACAGGAATGGTTCAAAACATGGTCAGTAAGAAGAGTCAGTCTTCTTGTAATTAAGTCGGCATTGTGCTTTTTGTTTTTAATTCCGATGCAATTTCTGCGTTTCATCGTCAATACGAAGGACCAAGGGATACAGTAAACCTGAAGTGAAGCATCGGAATCTATAACTAGTGTCACAGGGATGGTTCAAAACATAGACAGTAAGAAGAGTCAGTATTCTTGTACTTAAGTCGGCATTGTGCCTTTTGTATTTAATTCCGAAGCAATTTCTGTGTTTCATCTTCAATAAGAAGGATCAAGGGATACAGTAAACCTGAAGTGAAGCACCGGAATCTATAACTAGTGTCACATGAATGGTTCAAATCATAGTCAGTAAGAAGAGTCAGACTTCTTGCACTTAAGTCGCCATTGTGCCTTTTGTATTTAATTCCGATGCAATTTCTGTGTTTCATCGTTAATAAGAAGGTCCAAGGGATACAGTAAACCTGGAGTGAAGCATCGGAATCTATAACTAGCGTCACATGAATGGTTCAAAACATAGACAGTAAGAAGGGTCAGTCATCTTGTACTTAATTCGGAATTGTGAATTTTGTATTTAATTCCGATGCAATTTCTGTGTTTCATCGTCAATAAGAAGGTCAGAGGGGTACAGTAAACCTGAACTGAAGCACCGGAATCTATAACTAGATTCACAGAAATGGTTCAAAACATAGACAGTAGGAAGAGTCAGTCTTCTTGTACTTAAGTCGGCATTGTGCCTTTTCTATTTAATTCCTATGCAATTTCTGTGTTTCATCGTCAATAAGAAGGTCCGAGGGATATAGTAAACCTGAAGTGAAGCATCGGAATCTATAACTAGTGTCACGGGAATGGTTCAAAACATGGTCAGTAAGAAGAGTCAGTCTTCTTGTAATTAAGTCGGCATTGTGCTTTTTGTTTTTAATTCCGATGCAATTTCTATGTTTCATCGTCAATAAGAAGGTCCAAGGGATACAGTAAACCTGGAGTGAAGCAGCGGAATCTATAACTAGTGTCACAGGAAAGAATCAAAACATAGTCAGTAAGAAGAGTCAGTCTACTTGAACTGAAATCGGCATAGTGCCTTTTGTATTTAATTCCGATGCAATTTCAGTGTTTCATCGTCAATAAGAAGGACCAAGGGATACAGTAAACCTGAAGTGAAGCATCGGAATCTATAACTAGTGTCACAGGGATGGTTCAAAACATTGACAGTAAGAAGAGTCAGTATTCTTGTACTTAAGTCGGCATTGTGCCTTTTGTATTTAATTCCGAAGCAATTTCTGTGTTTCATCTTCAATAAGAAGGTTCAAGGGATACAATAAACCTAAAGTGAAGCATAAGAGTCTATAGCTAGTGTCACAGGAATGGTTCAAAGCATGGTCAGTAAGAAGAGTCAGTCTTCTTCTGTATAAGTCGGAATTGTGCCTTTTGTATTTAATTCCGATGCAATTTCTGTGTTTCATCGTCAATTAGAAGGTCCAAGGGATACAGTAAACCTGAAGTGAAGCATCGGAATCTATAAATAGTGTAACAGGAATGGTTCAAAACATAGACAGTGGGAAGAGTCAGTCTTCTTGTACTTAAGTCGGCATTGTGACTTTTGTATTTAATTCCGACGCAATTTCTGTGTTTCATCGTCAATAAGAAGGTCAGAGGGATACAGTAAACCTGAACTGAAGCACCGGAATCTATAACTAGTTGCACAGGAATGGTTCAAAACATAGACAGTAGTAAGAGTCAGTCTTCTTGTACTTAAGTCGGCATTGTGCCTTTTCTATTTATTTCCTATGCAATTTCTGTGTTTCATCGTCAATAAGAAGGTCCAAGGGATACAGTAAACCTGGAGTAAAGCTCTAAATCTATAACTAGTGTCACAGGAATGGTTCAAAACATCGACAGTAAGAAGAGTCAGTCTTCTTGTACTTAATTCGGCATTGTGCATTTAGTATTTAATTCCGATGCAATTTCTGTGTTTCATCGTGTGTAAGATGGTCAGAGGCATACAGTAAATCTGAAGTCAAGCATCGGAATCTATAACTAGTGTCACAGGAATGGTTCAAAACATAGTCAGTAAGAAGAGTCAGTCTTCTTGTACTTAAGTCGGCTTTGTGCCTTTTGTATTTAATTCCGATGCAATTTCTGTGTTTCATCGTCAATAAGAAGGTCCAAGGGACACAGTAAACCTGAAGTGAAGCATCAGAATCTATAACTAGTGTCACGGGAATGGTTCAAAACATAGTCAGTAAGAAGAGTCACTCTTGTTGTACTTCAGACGGCATTGTGCCTTTTGTATTTATTTCCGATGCAATTTCTGTGTTTCATCGTCAATAAGAAGGTCTAAGGGATACAGTAAACCTGAAGTGAAGCACCGGAATCTATAACTAGCTTCACATGAATGGTTCAAATCATAGTCAGTAAGAAGAGTCAGACTTCTTGCACTTAAGTCGCCATTGTGACTTTTGTATTTAATTCCGATGCAATTTCTGTGTTTCATCGTCAATAAGAAGGTCCAAGGGATACAGTAAACCTGGAGTGAAGCATCGGAATCTATAACTAGCGTCACATGAATGGTTCAAAACATAGACAGTAAGAAGAGTCAGTCATCTTGTACTTAATTCGGAATTGTGAATTTTGTATTTAATTCCGATGCAATTTCTGTGTTTCATCGTCAATAATAAGGTCAGAGGGATACAGTAAACCTGAACTGAAGCACCGGGATCTATAACTAGAGTCACAGAAATGGTTCAAAACATAGACAGTAGGAAGAGTCAGTCTTCTTGTACTTAAGTCGGCATTGTGCCTTTTCTATTTAATTCCTATGCAATTTCTGTGTTTCATCGTCAATAAGAAGGTCCGAGGGATATAGTAAACCTGAAGTGAAGCATCGGAATCTATAACTAGTGTCACAGGAATGGTTCAAAACATGGTCAGTAAGAAGAGTCAGTCTTCTTGTAATTAAGTCGGCATTGTGCTTTTTGTTTTTAATTCCGATGCAATTTCTATGTTTCATCGTCAATAAGAACGTCCAAGGGATACAGTAAACCTGAAGTGAAGCATCGGAATCTATAACTAGTGTAACAGGAATGGTTCAAAACATAGACAGTGGGAAGAGTCAGTCTTCTTGTACTTAAGTCGGCATTGTGACTTTTGTATTTAATTCCGACGCAATTTCTGTGTTTCATCGTCAATAAGAAGGTCAGAGGGATACAGTAAACCTGAACTGAAGCACCGGAATCTATAACTAGTGTCAGAGGAATGGTTCAAAACATAGACAGTAGGAAGAGTCAGTCTTCTTGTACTTAAGTCGGCATTGTGCCTTTTCTATTTATTTCCTACGCTATTTCTGTGTTTCATCGTCAATAAGAAGGTCCAAGTGATACAGTAAACCTGGAGTAAAGCTCTAAATCTATAACTAGTGTCACAGGAATGGTTCAAAACATCGACAGTAAGAAGAGTCAGTCTTCTTGTACTTAATTCGGCATTGTGCCTTTAGTATTTAATTCCGATGCAATTTCTGTGTTTCATAGTGTATAAGATGGTCATAGGCATACAGTAAATCTGAAGTCAAGCATCGGAATCTATAACTAGTGTCACAGGAATGGTTCAAAACATAGTCAGTAAGAAGAGTCTGTCTTCTTGTACTTAAGTCGGCATTGTGCCTTTTGTATTAAATTCCGAAGCAATTTCTGTGTTTCATCTTCAATAAGAAGGTCCAAGGGATACAGTAAACCTGAAGTGAAGCACCGGAATCTATAACTAGTGCCACATGAATGGTTCAAATCATAGTCAGTAAGAAGGGTCAGACTTCTTGCACTTAAGTCGCCATTGTGCCTTTTGTATTTAATTCCGATGCAATTTCTGTGTTTCATCGTCAATAAGAAGGTCCAAGGGATACAGTAAACCTGGAGTGATGCATCGGAATCTATAACTAGCGTCACATGAATGGTTCAAAACATAGACAGTAAGAAGAGTCAGTCATCTTGTACTTAATTCGGAATTGTGAATTTTGTATTTAATTCCGATGCAATTTCTGTGTTTTATCGTCAATAAGAAGGTCAGAGGGATACAGTAAACCTGAACAGAAGCACCGGAATCTATAACTAGATTCACAGAAATGGTTCAAAACATAGACAGTAGGAAGAGTCAGTCTTCTTGTACTTAAGTCGGCATTGTGCCTTTTCTATTTAATTCCTATGCAATTTCTGTGTTTCATCGTCAATAAGAAGGTCCGAGGGATATAGTAAACCTGAAGTGAAGCATCGGAATCTATAACTAGTGTCACAGGAATGGTTCAAAACATGGTCAGTAAGAAGAGTCAGTCTTCTTGTAATTAAGTCGGCATTGTGCTTTTTGTTTTTAATTCCGATGCAATTTCTATGTTTCATCGTCAATAAGAAGGTCCAAGGGATACAGTAAACCTGGAGTGAAGCAGCGGAATCTATAACTAGTGTCACAGGAATGAATCAAAACATAGTCAGTAAGAAGAGTCAGTCTTCTTGAACTAAAATCGGCATTGTGCCTTTTGTATTTAATTCCGATGCAATTTCAGTGTTTCATCGTCAATAAGAAGGACCAAGGGATACAGTAAACCTGAAGTGAAGCATCGGAATCTATAACTAGTGTCACAGGGATGGTTCAAAACATAGACAGTAAGAAGAGTCAGTATTCTTGTACTTAAGTCGCCATTGTGCCTTTTGTATTTAATTCCGAAGCAATTTCTGTGTTTCATCTTCAATAAGAAGGATCAAGGGATACAATAAACCTAAAGTGAAGCATCAGAGTCTATAGCTAATGTCACAGGAATGGTTCAAAGCATGGTCAGTAAGAAGAGTCAGTCTTCTTGTACATAAGTCGGAATTGTGCCTTTTGTATTTAATTCCGATGCAATTTCTGTGTTTCATCGTCAATAAGAAGGTCCAAGGGATACAGTAAACCTGAAGTGAAGCATCGGAATCTATAAATAGTGTAACAGGAATGGTTCAAAGCATAGACAGTGGGAAGAGTCAGTCTTCTTGTACTTAAGTCGGCATTGTTACTTTTGTATTTAATTCCGACGCAATTTCTGTGTTTCATCGTCAATAAGAAGGTCAGAGGGATACAGTAAACCTGAACTGAAGCACCGGAATCTATAACTAGTTGCACAGGAATGGTTCAAAACATAGACAGTAGTAAGAGTCAGTCTTCTTGTACTTAAGTCGGCATTGTGCCTTATCTATTTATTTCCTATGCAATTTCTGTTTTTCATCGTCAATAAGAAGGTCCAAGGGATACAGTAAACCTGGAGTAAAGCTCTAAATCTATAACTAGTGTCACAGGAATGGTTCAAAACATCGACAGTAAGAAGAGTCAGTCTTCTTGTACTTAATTCGGCATTGTGCCTTTAGTATTTAATTCCGATGCAATTTCTGTGTTTCATCGTGTATAAGATGGTCAGAGGCATACAGTAAATCTGAAGTCAAGCATCGGAATCTATAACTAGTGTCACAGGAATGGTTCAAAACATAGTCAGTAAGAAGAGTCAGTCTTCTTGGACTTAAGTCGGCTTTGTGCCTTTTGTATTTAATTCCGAAGCAATTTCTGTGTTTCATCGTCAATAAGAAGGTCCAAGGGACACAGTAAACCTGAAGTGAAGCATCAGAATCTATAACTAGTGTCACAGGAATGGTTCAAAACATAGTCAGTAAGAAGAGTCACTCTTCTTGTACTTCAGACGGCATTGTGCCTTTAGTATTTATTTCCGATGCAATTTCTGTGTTTCATCGTGAATAATAAGGTCCAAGGGATACAGTAAACCTAAAGTGAAGCACCGGAATCTATAACTAGCTTAACATGAATGGTTCAAATCATAGTCAGTAAGAAGAGTCAGACTTCTTGCACTTAAGTCGCCATTGTGCCTTTTGTATTTAATTCCGATGCAATTTCTGTGTTTCATCGTCAATAAGAAGGTCCAAGGGATACAGTAAACCTGGTGTGAAGCATCGGAATCTATAACTAGTGTCACAGGAATGAATCAAAACATAGTCAGTAAGAAGAGTCAGTCTTCTCGTACTAAAATCGGCATTGTGCCTTTTGTATTTAATTCCGATGCAATTTCAGTGTTTCATCTTCAATAAGAAGGTTCAAGGGATACAATAAACCTAAAGTGAAGCATCAGAGTCTATAGCTACTATCACAGGAATGGTTCAAAGCATGGTCAGTAAGAAGAGTCAGTCTTCTTGTACATAAGTCGGAATTGTGCCTTATGTATTTAATTCCGATTCAATTTCTGTGTTTCATCGACAATAAGAAGGTCCAAGGGATACAGTAAACCTGAAGTGAAGCATCGGAATCTATAACTAGTGTAACAGGAATGGTTCAAAACATAGACAGTGGGAAGAGTCAGTCTTCTTGTACTTAAGTCGGCATTGTGACTTTTGTATTTAATTCCGACTCAATTTCTGTGTTTCATCGTCAATAAGAAGGTCAGAGGGATACAGTAAACCTGAACTGAAACACCGGAATCTATAACTAGTGTCACAGGAATGGTTCAAAACATAGACAGTAGGACT
The DNA here is from genome assembly GCF_021461395.2 of Schistocerca americana. Taxonomy (NCBI): domain Eukaryota; kingdom Metazoa; phylum Arthropoda; class Insecta; order Orthoptera; family Acrididae; genus Schistocerca; species Schistocerca americana. Next base: position 29,330 of record NW_025725928.1, read on the forward strand.
AGTCAGTCTTCTTGTACTTAAGTCGGCATTGTGCCTTTTCTATTTATTTCCTATGCATTTTGTGTGTTTCATCGTCAATAAGAAGGTCCAAGGGATACAGTAAACCTGGAGTAAAGCTCTAAATCTATAACTAGTGTCACAGGAATGGTTCAAAACATCGACAGTAAGAAGAGTCAGTCTTCTTGTACTTAATTCGGCATTGTGCCTTTAGTATTTAATTCCGATGCGATTTCTGTGTTTCATCGTGTATAAGATGGTCAGAGGCATACAGTAAATCTGAAGTCAAGCATCGGAATCTATAACTAGTGTCACAGGAATGGTTCAAAACATAGTCAGTTAGAAGAGTCAGTCTTCTTGTACTTAAGTCGGCTTTGCGCCTTTTGTATTTAATTCCGATGCAATTTCTGTGTTTCATCGTCAATAAGAAGGTCCAAGGGACACAGTAAACCTGAAGTGAAGCATCAGAATCTATAACTAGTGTCACAGGAATGGTTCAAAACATAGTCAGTAAGAAGAGTCAGTCTTCTTGTACTTCAGTCGGCATTGTGCCTATTGTATTTATTTCCGATGCAATTTCTGTGTTTCATCGTCAATAAGAAGGTCCAAGGGACACAGTAAACCTGAAGTGAAGCATCAGAATCTATAACTAGTGTCACAGGAATGGGTCAAAACATAGTCAGTAAGAAGAGTCAGTCTTCTTGTACTTAAGTCGGCATTGTGCCTTTTGTATTTATTTCCGATGCAATTTCTGTGTTTCATCGTCAATAAGAAGGTCCAAGGGATACAGTAAACCTGAAGTGAAGCACCGGAATCTATAATTAGTGTCACATGAATGGTTCAAAACATAGTCAGTAAGAAGAGTCAGTCTTCTTGTACTTCAGTCGGCATTGTGCCTTTTGTATTTATTTCCGATGCAATTTCTGTGTTTCATCGTCAATAAGAAGGTCCAAGGGATACAGTAAACCTGAAGTGAAGCACCGGAATCTATAATTAGTGTCACATGAATGGTTCAAATCATAGTCAGTAAGAAGAGACAGACTTCTTGTACTTAAGTCGCCATTGTGCCTTTTGTATTTAATTCCGATGTAATTTCTGTGTTTCATCGTCAATAAGAAGGTCCAAGGGATACAGTAAACCTGGAGTGAAGCATCGGAATCTATAACTAGCGTCACATGAATGGTTCAAAACATAGACAGTAAGAAGAGTCAGTCTTCTTGTACTTAATTCGGAATTGTGAATTTTGTATTCAATTCCGATGCAATTTCTGTGTTTCATCGTCAATAAGAAGGTCAGAGGGATACAGTTAACCTGAACTGAAGCACCGGAATCTATAACTAGAGTCACAGAAATGGTTCAAATATAGACAGTAGGAAGAGTCAGTCTTCTTGTACTTAAGTCGGCATTGTGCCTTTGCTATTTAATTCCTATGCAATTTCTGTGTTTCATCGTCAATAAGAAGGTCCGAGGGATATAGTAAACCTGAAGTGAAGCATCGGAGTCTATAACTAGTGTCACAGGAATGGTTCAAAACATGGTCAGTAAGAAGAGTCAGTCTTCTTGTAATTAAGTCGGCATTGTGCTTTTTGTTTTTAATTCCGATGCAATTTCTATGTTTCATCGTCAATAAGAAGGACCAAGGGATACAGTAAACCTGGAGTGAAGCAGCGGAATCTATAACTAGTGTCACAGGAATGAATCAAAACATAGTCAGTAAGAAGAGTCAGTCTTCTTGTACTAAAGTCGGCATTGTTCCTTTTGTATTTACTTCCGATGCAATGTCAGTGTTACATCGTCAATAAGAAGGTCAGAGGGATACAGTAAACCTGAAGTGAAGCTTTGGAATCTATAACTAGTGTCACAGGAATGGTTCAAAACATAGACAGTAAGAAGAGTCAGTCTTCTTGTACTCAAGTCGGCATTGTGCCTTTTCTATTTAATTCCTATGCAATTTCTGTGTTTCATCGTCAATAAGAAGGTCCAAGGGATATAGTAAACCTGGAGTGACGCATCGGAATCTAACTAGTGACACAGGAATGGTTCAAAACATAGACAGTAGGATGAGTCAGTCTTCTTGCAGTTAAGTCGGCATTGTGCCTTTTCTATTTAATTCCGATGCAATTTTTGTGTTTCATCGTTAATAAGAAGGTCCAAGGGTTACAGTAAACTGGGAGTGAAGCATCGGAATCTATAACTAGTGTCACAAAAATGGTTCAAAACATAGTCAGTAAGAAGAGTCAGTCCTCTTGTACTTAAGTCGGCTTTGTGCCTTTTGTATTTAATTCCGATGCAATTTCTGTGTTTCATCGTCAATAAGAAGGTCCAAGGGACACAGTAAACCTGAAGTGAAGCATCAGAATCTGTAACTAGTGTCACAGGAATGGTTCAAAACATAGTCAGTAAGAAGAGTCAGTGTTCTTGTACTTCAGACGGCATTGTGCCTTTTGTATTTATTTCCGATGCAATTTCTGTGTTTCATCGTCAATAAGAAGGTCCAAGGGATACAGTAAACCTGAAGTGAAGCACCGGAATCTATAATTAGTGTCACATGAATGGTTCAAATCATAGTCAGTAAGAAGAGACAGACTTCTTGTACTTAAGTCGCCATTGTGCCTTTTGTATTTAATTCCGATGTAATTTCTGTGTTTCATCGTCAATAAGAAGGTCCAAGGGATACAGTAAACCTGGAGTGAAGCATCGGAATCTATAACTAGCGTCACATGAATGGTTCAAAACATAGACAGTAAGAAGAGTCAGTCTTCTTGTACTTAATTCGGAATTGTGAATTTTGTATTCAATTCCGATGCAATTTCTGTGTTTCATCGTCAATAAGAAGGTCAGAGGGATACAGTTAACCTGAACTGAAGCACCGGAATCTATAACTAGAGTCACAGAAATGGTTCAAATATAGACAGTAGGAAGAGTCAGTCTTCTTGTACTTAAGTCGGCATTGTGCCTTTTCTATTTAATTCCTATGCAATTTCTGTGTTTCATCGTCAATAAGAAGGTCCGAGGGATATAGTAAACCTGAAGTGAAGCATCGGAGTCTATAACTAGTGTCACAGGAATGGTTTAAAACATGGTCAGTAAGAAGAGTCAGTCTTCTTGTAATTAAGTCGGCATTGTGCTTTTTGTTTTTAATTCCGATGCAATTTCTATGTTTCATCGTCAATAAGAAGGACCAAGGGATACAGTAAACCTGGAGTGAAGCAGCGGAATCTATAACTAGTGTCACAGGAATGAATCAAAACATAGTCAGTAAGAAGAGTCAGTCTTCTTGTACTAAAGTCGGCATTGTTCCTTTTGTATTTACTTCCGATGCAATGTCAGTGTTACATCGTCAATAAGAAGGTCAGAGGGATACAGTAAACCTGAAGTGAAGCTTTGGAATCTATAACTAGTGTCACAGGAATGGTTCAAAACATAGACAGTAAGAAGAGTCAGTCTTCTTGTACTCAAGTCGGCATTGTGCCTTTTCTATTTAATTCCTATGCAATTTCTGTGTTTCATCGTCAATAAGAAGGTCCAAGGGATATAGTAAACCTGGAGTGACGCATCGGAATCTAACTAGTGACACAGGAATGGTTCAAAACATAGACAGTAGGATGAGTCAGTCTTCTTGCAGTTAAGTCGGCATTGTGCCTTTTCTATTTAATTCCGATGCAATTTTTGTGTTTCATCGTTAATAAGAAGGTCCAAGGGTTACAGTAAACTGGGAGTGAAGCATCGGAATCTATAACTAGTGTCACAAAAATGGTTCAAAACATAGTCAGTAAGAAGAGTCAGTCCTCTTGTACTTAAGTCGGCTTTGTGCCTTTTGTATTTAATTCCGATGCAATTTCTGTGTTTCATCGTCAATAAGAAGGTCCAAGGGACACAGTAAACCTGAAGTGAAGCATCAGAATCTATAACTAGTGTCACAGGAATGGTTCAAAACATAGTCAGTAAGAAGAGTCAGTGTTCTTGTACTTCAGACGGCATTGTGCCTTTTGTATTTATTTCCGATGCAATTTCTGTGTTTCATCGTCAATAAGAAGGTCCAAGGGATACAGTAAACCTGAAGTGAAGCACCGGAATCCATAACTAGTGTCACATGAATGGTTCAAATCATAGTCAGTAAGAAGAGTCAGACTTCTTGCACTTAAGTCGCCATTGTGCCCTTTGTATTTAATTCCGATGCAATTTCTGTGTTTCATCGTCAATAAGAAGGTCCAAGGGATACTGTAAACCTGGAGTGAAGCAACGGAATCTATAACTAGCGTCACATGAATGGTTCAAAACATAGACAGTAAGAAGAGTCAGTCATCTTGTACTTAATTCGGAATTGTGAATTTTGTATTTAATTCCGATGAAATTTCTGTGTTTCATCGTCAATAAGAAGGTCAGAGGGATACAGTAAACCTGAACTGAAGCACCGGAATCTATAACTAGAGTCACAGAAATGGTTCAAAACATAGACAGTAGGAAGAGTCAGTCTTCTTGTACTTAAGTCGGCATTGTGCCTTTTCTATTTAATTCCTATGCAATTTCTGTGTTTCATCGTCAATAAGAAGGTCCGAGGGATATAGTAAACCTGAAGTGAAGCATCGGAATCTATAACTAGTGTCACAGGAATGGTTCAAAACATGGTCAGTAAGAAGAGTCAGTCTTCTTGTAATTAAGTCGGCATTGTGCTTTTTGTTTTTAATTCCGATGAAATTTCTATGTTTCATCGTCAATAAGAAGGTCCAAGGGATACAGTAAACCTGGAGTGAAGCAGCGGAATCTATAACTAGTGTCACAGGAATGAATCAAAACATAGTCAGTAAGAAGAGTCAGTCTTCTTGTACTAAAATCGGCATTGTGCCTTTTGTATTTAATTCCGATGCAATTTCAGTGCTTCATCGTCAATAAGAAGGACCAAGGGATACAGTAAACCTGAAGTGAAGCATCGGAATCTATAACTAGTGTCACAGGGATGGTTCAAAACATAGACAGTGGGAAGAGTCAGTCTTCTTGTACTTAAGTCGGCATGGTGTCTTTTGTATTTAATTTCGACGCAATTTCTGTGTTTCATCGTCAATAAGAAGGTCAGAGGGATACAGTAAACATGAACTGAAGCACCGGAATCTATAACTAGTGTCACAGGAATGGTTCAAAACATAGACAGTTGGAAGAGTCACTCTTCTTGTACTTAAGTCGGCATTGTGCCTTTAGTATTTAATTCCGATGCAATTTCTGTGCTTCATCGTGTATAAGATGGTCAGAGGCATACAGTAAATCTGAAGTCTAGCATCGGATTCTATAACTAGTGTCACAGGAATGGTTCAAAACATAGTCAGTAAGAAGAGTCAGTCTTCTTGTACTTAAGTCGGCTTTGTGCCTTTTGTATTTAATTCCGATGCAATTTCTGTGTTTCATCGTCAATAAGAAGGTCCAAGGGATACAGTAAACCTGAAGTGAAGCATCGGAATCTATAACTAGTGTCACAGGAATGGTTCAAAACATAGTCAGTAAGAAGAGTCAGTCTTCTTGTACTTAAGTCGGCATTGTGCCTTTTGTATTAAATTCCGAAGCAATTTCTGTGTTTCATCTTCAATAAGAAGGTCCAAGGGATACAGTAAACCTGAAGTGAAGCACCGGAATCTATAACTAGTGTCACATGAATGGTTCAAATCATAGTCAGTAAGAAGGGTCAGACTTCTTGCACTTAAGTCGCCATTGTACCTTTTGTATTTAATTCCGATGCAATTTCTGTGTTTCATCGTCAATAAGAAGGTCCAAGGGATACAGTAAACCTGGAGTGAAGCATCGGAATCTATAACTAGCGTCACATGAATGGTTCAAAACATAGACAGTAAGAAGAGTCAGTCATCTTGTACTTAATTCGGAATTGTGAATTTTGTACTTAATTCCGATGCAATTTCTGTGTTTTATCGTCAATAAGAAGGTCAGAGGGATACAGTAAACCTGAACTGAAGCACCGGAATCTATAACTAGAGTCACAGAAATGGTTCAAAACATAGACAGTAGGAAGAGTCAGTCTTCTTTTACTTAAGTCGGCATTGTGCCTTTTCTATTTAATTCCTATGCAATTTCTGTGTTTCATCGTCAATAAGAAGGTCCGAGGGATATAGTAAACCTGAAGTGAAGCATCGGAATCTATAACTAGTGTCACAGGAATGGTTCAAAACATGGTCAGTAAGAAGAGTCAGTCTTCTTGTAATTAAGTCGGCATTGTGCTTTTTGTTTTTAATTCCGATGCAATTTCTATGTTTCATCGTCAATAAGAAGGTCCTAGGGATACGGTAAACATGGAGTGAAGCAGCGGAATCTATAACTACTGTCACAGGAATGAATCAAAACATAGTCAGTAAGAAGAGTCAGTCTTCTTGTACTAAAATCGACATTGTGCCTTTTGTATTTAATTCTGATGCAATTTCGGTGTTTCATCGTCAATACGAAGGACCAAGGGATACAGTAAACCTGAAGTGAAGCATCGGAATCTATAACTAGTGTCACATGAATGGTTCAAATCATAGTCAGTAAGAAGAGTCAGACTTCTTGCACTTAAGTCGCCATTGTGCCTTTTGTATTTAATTCCGATGCAATTTCTGTGTTTCATCGTCAATAAGAAGGTCCAAGGGATACAGTAAACCTGGAGTGAAGCATCGGAATCTATAACTAGCGTCACATGAATGGTTCAAAACACAGACAGTAAGAAGAGTCAGTCATCTTGTACTTAATTCGGAATTGTGAATTTTGTATTTAATTCCGATGCAATTTCTGTGTTTCATCGTCAATAAGAAGGTCAGAGGGATACAGTAAACCTGAACTGAAGCACCGGAATCTATAACTAGATTCACAGAAATGGTTCAAAACATAGGCAGTAGGAAGAGTCAGTCTTCTTGTACTTAAGTCGGCATTGTGCCTTTTCTATTTAATTCCTATGCAATTTCTGTGTTTCATCGTCAATAAGAAGGTCCGAGGGATATAGTAAACCTGAGGTGAAGCATCGGAATCTATAACTAGTGTCACAGGAATGGTTCAAAACATGGTCAGTAAGAAGAGTCAGTCTTCTTGTAATTAAGTCGGCATTGTGCTTTTTGTTTTTAATTCCGATGCAATTTCTATGTTTCATCGTCAATAAGAAGGTCCAAGGGATACAGTAAACCTGGAGTGAAGCAGCGGAATCTATAACTAGTGTCACAGGAATGAATCAAAACATAGTCAGTAAGAAGAGTCAGTCTTCTTGAACTAAAATCGGCATTGTGCCTTTTGTATTTAATTCCGATGCAATTTCAGTGTTTCATCGTCAATAAGAAGGACCAAGGGATACAGTAAACCTGAAGTGAAGCATCGGAATCTATAACTAGTGTCACAGGGATGGTTCAAAACATAGACAGTAAGAAGAGTCAGTATTCTTGTACTTAAGTCGGCATTGTGCCTTTTGTATTTAATTCCGAAGCAATTTCTGTGTTTCATCTTCAATAAGAAGGTTCAAGGGATACAATAAACCTAAAGTGAAGCATCAGAGTCTATAGCTAGTGTCACAGGAATGGTTCAAAGCATGGTCAGTAGGAAGAGTCAGTCTTCTTGTACTTAAGTCGGCATTGTGCCTTTTCTATTTATTTCCTATGCAATTTCTGTGTTTCACCGTCAATAAGAAGGTCCAAGGGATACAGTAAACCTGGAGTAAAGCTCTAAATCTATAACTAGTGTCACAGGAATGGTTCAAAACATCGACAGTAAGAAGAGTCAGTCTTCTTGTACTTAATTCGGCATTGTGCCTTTAGTATTTAATTCCGATGCAATTTCTGTGTTTCATCGTGTATAAGATGGTCAGAGGCATACAGTAAATCTGAAGTCAAGCATCGGAATCTATAACTAGTGTCACAGGAATGGTTCAAAACATAGTCAGTAAGAAGAGTCACTCTTCTTGTACTTCAGACGGCATTGTGCCTTTTGTATTTATTTCCGATGCAATTTCTGTGTTTCATCGTCAATAAGAAGGTCCAAGGGATACAGTAAACCTGAAGTGAAGCACCGGAATCTATAACTAGTGTCACATGAATGGTTCAAATCATAGTCAGTAAGAAGAGTCAGACTTCCTGCACTTAAGTCGACATTGTGCCTTTTGTATTTAATTCCGATGCAATTTCTGTGTTTCATCGTCAATAAGAAGGTCCAAGGGATACAGTAAACCTGGAGTGAAGCATCGGAATCTATAACTAGCGTCACATTAATGGTTCAAAACATAGACAGTAAGAAGAGTCAGTCATCCTGTACTTAATTCGGAATTGTGAATTTTGTATTTAATTCCGATGCAATTTCTGTGTTTCATCGTCAATAAGAAGGTCAGAGGGATACAGTAAACCTGAACTGAAGCACCGGGATCTATAACTAGAGTCGCAGAAATGGTTCAAAACATAGACAGTATTAAGAGTCAGTCTTCTTGTACTTAAGTCGGCATTGTGCCTTTTCTATTTAATTCCTATGCAATTTCTGTGTTTCATCGTCAATAGGAAGGTCCGAGGGTTATAGTAAACCTGAAGTGAAGCATCGGAATCTATAACTAGTGTAACAGAAATGGTTCAAAACATAGACAGTGGGAAGAGTCAGTCTTCTTGTACTTAAGTCGGCATTGTGACTTTTGTATTTAATTCCGACGCAATTTCTGTGTTTCATCGTCAATAAGAAGGTCAGAGGGATACAGTAAACCTGAACTGAAGCACCGGAATCTATAACTAGTGTCACAGGAATGGTTCAAAACATAGACAGTAGGACTAGTCAGTCTTCTTGTACTTAAGTCGGCATTGTGCCTTTTCTATTTATTTCCTATGCATTTTGTGTGTTTCATCGTCAATAAGAAGGTCCAAGGGATACAGTAAACCTGGAGTAAAGCTCTAAATCTATAACTAGTTTCACACGAATGGTTCAAAACATCGACAGTAAGAAGAGTCAGTCTTCTTGTACTTAATTCGGCATTGTGCCTTAAGTATTTAATTCCGATGCAATTTCTGTGTTTCATCGTGTATAAGATGGTCAGAGGCATACAGTAAATCTGAAGTCAAGCATCGGAATTTATAACTAGTGTCACAGGAATGGTTCAAAACATAGTCAGTAAGAAGAGTCAGTCTTCTTGTACTTAAGTCGGCTTTGCGCCTTTTGTATTTAATTCCGATGCAATTTCTGTGTTTCATCGTCAATAAGAAGGTCCAAGGGACACAGTAAACCTGAAGTGAAGCATCAGAATCTATAACTAGTGTCACAGGAATGGTTCAAAACATAGTCAGTAAGAAGAGTCAGTCTTCTTGTACTTCAGTCGTCATTGTGCCTTTTGTATTTATTTCCGATGCAATTTCTGTGTTTCATCGTCAATAAGAAGGTCCAAGGGATACAGTAAACCTGAAGTGAAGCACCGGAATCTATAATTAGTGTCACATGAATGGTTCAAATCATAGTCAGTAAGAAGAGACAGACTTCTTGTACTTAAGTCGCCATTGTGCCTTTTGTATTTAATTCCGATGTAATTTCTGTGTTTCATCGTCAATAAGAAGGTCCAAGGGATACAGTAAACCTGGAGTGAAGCATCGGAATCTATAACTAGCGTCACATGAATGGTTCAAAACATAGACAGTAAGAAGAGTCAGTCTTCTTGTACTTAATTCGGAATTGTGAATTTTGTATTTAATTCCGATGCAATTTCTGTGTTTCATCGTCAATAAGAAGGTCAGAGGGATACAGTTAACCTGAACTGTAGCACCGGAATCTATAACTAGAGTCACAGAAATGGTTCAAAACATAGACAGTAGGAAGAGTCAGTCTTCTTGTACTTAAGTCGGCATTGTGCCTTTTCTATTTAATTCCTATGCAATTTCTGTGTTTCATCGTCAACAAGAAGGTCCGAGGGATATAGTAAACCTGAAGTGAAGCATCGGAATCTATAACTAGTGTCACAGGAATGGTTCAAAACATGGTCAGTAAGAAGAGTCAGTCTTCTTGTAATTAAGTCGGCATTGTGCTTTTTGTTTTTAATTCCGATGCAATTTCTATGTTTCATCGTCAATAAGAAGGACCAAGGGATACAGTAAACCTGGAGTGAAGCAGCGGAATCTATAACTAGTGTCACAGGAATGAATGAAAACATAGTCAGTAAGAAGAGTCAGTCTTCTTGTACTAAAGTCGGCATTGTTCCTTTTGTATTTAATTCCGATGCAATGTCGGTGTTACATCGTCAATAAGAAGGTCAGAGGGATACAGTAAACCTGAAGTGAAGCATCGGAATCTATAACTAGTGTCACAGGAATGGTTCAAAACATAGTCAGTAAGAAGAGTCAGTCTTCCTGTACTCAAGTCGGCATTGTGCCTTTTCTATTTAATTCCTATGCAATTTCTGTGTTTCATCGTCAATAAGAAGGTCCAAGGGATATAGTAAACCTGGAGTGACGCATCGGAATCCAACTAGTGACACAGGAATGGTTCAAAACATAGACAGTAGGATGAGTCAGTCTTCTTGCACTTAAGTCGGCATTGTGCCTTTTCTATTTAATTCCGATGCAATTTTTGTGTTTCATCGTTAATAAGAAGGTCCAAGGGTTACAGTAAACTGGGAGTGAAGCATCGGAATCTATAACTAGTGTCACAAAAATGGTTCAAAACATAGTCAGTAAGAAGAGTCAGTCCTCTTGTACTTAAGTCGGCTTTGTGCATTTTGTATTTAATTCCGTTGCAATTTCTGTGTTTCATCGTCAATAAGAAGGTCCAAGGGACACAGTAAACCTGAAGTGAAGCATCAGAATCTATAACTAGTGTCACAGGAATGGTTCAAAACATAGTCAGTAAGAAGTGTCAGTCTTCTTGTACTTCAGACGGCATTGTGCCTTTTGTATTTATTTCCGATGCAATTTCTGTGTTTCATCGTCAATAAGAAGGTCCAAGGGATACAGTAAACCTGAAGTGAAGCACCGGAATCTATAACTAGTGTCACATGAATGGTTCAAATCATAGTCAGTAAGAAGTGTCAGACTTCTTGCACTTAAGTCGCCATTGTGCCTTTTGTATTTAATTCCGATGCAATTTCTGTGTTTCATCGTCAATAAGAAGGTCCAAGGGATACAGTAAACCTGGAGTGAAGCATCGGAATCTATAACTAGCGTCACATGAATGGTTCAAAACATAGACAGTAAGAAGAGTCAGTCATCTTGTACTTAATTCGGAATTGTGAATTTTGTATTTAATTCCGATGCAATTTCTGTGTTTCATCGTCAATAAGAAGGTCAGTGGGATACAGTAAACCTGAACTGAAGCAGCGGAATCTATAACTAGAGTCACAGAAATGGTTCAAAACATAGACAGTAGGAAGAGTCAGTCTTCTTGTACTTAAGTCGGCATTGTGCCTTTTCTATTTAATTCCTATGCAATTTCTGTGTTTCATCGTCAATAAGAAGGTCCGAGGGATATAGTAAACCTGAAGTGAAGCATCGGAATCTATAACTAATGTCACAGGAATGGTTCAAAACATGGTCAGTAAGAAGAGTCAGTCTTCTTGTAATCAAGTCGGCATTGTGCTTTTTGTTTTTAATTCCGATGAAATTTCTATGTTTCATCGTCAATAAGAAGGTCCAAGGGATACAGTAAACCTGGAGTGAAGCATCGGAATCTATAACTAGTGTCACAGGAATGAATCAAAACATAGTCAGTAAGAAGAGTCAGTCTTCTTGTACAAAATTCGGCATTGTGCCTTTGGTATTTAATTCCGATGCAATTTCAGTGCTTCATCGTCAATAAGAAGGACCAAGGGATACAGTAAACCTGAAGTTAAGCATCGGAATCTATAACTAGTGTCACAGGGATGGTTCAAAACATAGACAGTGGGATGAGTCAGTCTTCTTGTACTTAAGTCGGCATGGTGACTTTTGTATTTAATTTCGACGCAATTTCTGTGTTTCATCGTCAATAAGAAGGTCAGAGGGGTACAGTAAACTTGAACTGAAGCACCGGAATCTATAACTAGTGTCACAGGAATGGCTCAAAACATAGACAGTTGGAAGAGTCACTCTTCTTGTACTTAAGTCGGCATTGTGCCTTTTCTATTTATTTCCTATGCAATTTCTGTGTTTCATCGTCAATAAGAAGTTCCAAGGGATACAGTAAACCTGGAGTAAAGGTCTAAATCTATAACTAGTGTCACAGGAATGGTTCAAAACATCGACAGTAAGAAGAGTCAGTCTTCTTGTACTTAATTCGGCATTGTGCCATTAGTATTTAATTCCGATGCAATTTCTGTGCTTCATCGTGTATAAGATGGTCAGAGGCATACAGTAAATCTGAAGTCAAGCATCGGAATCTATAACTAGTGTCACAGGAATGGTTCAAAACATAGTCAGTAAGAAGAGTCAGTCTTCTTGTACTTAAGTCGGCTTTGTGCCTTTTGTATTTAATTCCGATGCAATTTCTGTGTTTCATCGTCAATAAGAAGGTCCAAGGGATACAGTAAACCTGAAGTGAAGCACCGGAATCTATAATTAGTGTCACATGAATGGTTCAAATCATAGTCAGTAAGAAGAGACAGACTTCTTGTACTTAAGTCGCCATTGTGCCTTTTGTATTTAATTCCGATGTAATTTCAGTGTTTCATCGTCAATAAGAAGGTCCAAGGGATACAGTAAACCTGGAGTGAAGCATCGGAATCTATAACTAGCGTCACATGAATGGTTCAAAACATAGACAGTAAGAAGAGTCAGTCTTCTTGTACTTAATTTGGAATTGTGAATTTTGTATTTAATTCCGATGCAATTTCTGTGTTTCATCGTCAATAAGAAGGTCAGAGGGATACAGTTAACCTGAACTGAAGCACCGGAATCTATAACTAGAGTCACAGAAATGGTTCAAAACATAGACAGTAGGAAGAGTCAGTCTTCTTGTACTTAAGTCGGCATTGTGCCTTTTCTATTTAATTCCGATGCAAATTTTGTGTTTCATCGTTAATAAGAAGGTCCAAGGGTTACAGTAAACTGGGAGTGAAGCATCGGAATCTATAACTAGTGTCACAAAAAGGGTTCAAAACATAGTCAGTAAGAAGAGTCAGTCCTCTTGTACTTAAGTCGGCTTTGTGCCTTTTGTATTTAATTCCGATGCAATTTCTGTGTTTCATCGTCAATAAGAAGGTCCAAGGGACACAGTAAACCTGAAGTGAAGCATCAGAATCTATAACTAGTGTCACAGGAATGGTTCAAAACATAGTCAGTAAGAAGAGTCAGTCTTCTTGTACTTCAGACGGCATTGTGCCTTTTGTATTTATTTCCGATGCAATTTCTGTGTTTCATCGTCAATAAGAAGGTCCAAGGGATACAGTAAACCTGAAGTGAAGCACCGGAATCTATAACTAGTGTCACATGAATGGTTCATATCATAGTCAGTAAGAAGAGTCAGTCCTCTTGTACTTAAGTCGGCTTTGTGCCTTTTGTATTTAATTCCGATGCAATTTCTGTGTTTCATCGTCAATAAGAAGGTCCAAGGGACACAGTAAACCTGAAGTGAAGCATCAGAATCTATAACTAGTGTCACAGGAATGGTTCAAAACATAGCCAGTAAGAAGAGTCTGACACCTTGTACTTAATTGGGAATTGTGAATTTTGTATTTAATTCCGATGCAATTTCTGTGTTTCATCGTCAATAAGAAGGTCAGAGGGATACAGTAAACCTGAACTGAAGCACCGGAATCTATAACTAGAGTCACAGAAATGGTTCAAAACATAGACAGTAGGAAGAGTCAGTCTTCTTGTACTTAAGCCGGCATTGTGCCTTTTCTATTTAATTCCTATGCAATTTCTGTGTTTCATCGTCAATAAGAAGGTCCGAGGGATATAGTAAACCTGAAGTGAAGCATCGGAATCTATAACTAGTGTCACAGGAATGGTTCAAAGCATGGTCAGTAAGAAGAGTCAGTCTTCTTGTAATTAAGTCGGCATTGTGCTTTTTGTTTTTAATTCCGATGAAATTTCTATGTTTCATCGTCAATAAGAAGGTCCAAGGGATACAGTAAACCTGGAGTGAAGCAGCGGAATCTATAACTAGTGTCACAGGAATGAATCAAAACATAGTCAGTAAGAAGAGTCAGTCTTCTTGTACAAAAATCGGCATTGTGCCTTTCGTATTTAATTCCGATGCAATTTCAGTGCTACATCGTCAATAAGAAGGACCAAGGGATACAGTAAACCTGAAGTGAAGTATCGGAATCTATAACTAGTGTCACAGGGATGGTTCAAAACATAGACAGTGGGAAGAGTCAGTCTTCTTGTACTTAGGTCGGCATGGTGACTTTTGTATTTAATTTCGACGCAATTTCTGTGTTTCATCGTCAATAAGAAGGTCAGAGGGATACAGTAAACCTGAACTGAAGCACCGGAATCTATAACTAGTGTCACAGGAATGGCTCAAAACATAGACAGTTGGAAGAGTCACTCTTCTTGTACTTAAGTCGGCATTGTGCCTTTTCTATTTATTTCCTATGCAATTTCTGTGTTTCATCGTCAATAAGAAGTTCCAAGGGATACAGTAAACCTGGAGTAAAGGTCTAAATCTATAACTAGTGTCACAGGAATGGTTCAAAACATCGACAGTAAGAAGAGTCAGTCTTCTTGTACTTAATTCGGCATTGTGCCATTAGTATTTAATTCCGATGCAATTTCTGTGCTTCATCGTGTATAAGATGGTCAGAGGCATACAGTAAATCTGAAGTCAAGCATCGGAATCTATAACTAGTGTCACAGGAATGGTTCAAAACATAGTCAGTAAGAAGAGTCAGTCTTCTTGTACTTAAGTCGGCTTTGTGCCTTTTGTATTTAATTCCGATGCAATTTCTGTGTTTCATCGTCAATAAGAAGGTCCAAGGGATACAGTAAACCTGAAGTGAAGCACCGGAATCTATAATTAGTGTCACATGAATGGTTCAAATCATAGTCAGTAAGAAGAGACAGACTTCTTGTACTTAAGTCGCCATTGTGCCTTTTGTATTTAATTCCGATGTAATTTCAGTGTTTCATCGTCAATAAGAAGGTCCAAGGGATACAGTAAACCTGGAGTGAAGCATCGGAATCTATAACTAGCGTCACATGAATGGTTCAAAACATAGACAGTAAGAAGAGTCAGTCTTCTTGTACTTAATTTGGAATTGTGAATTTTGTATTTAATTCCGATGCAATTTCTGTGTTTCATCGTCAATAAGAAGGTCAGAGGGATACAGTTAACCTGAACTGAAGCACCGGAATCTATAACTAGAGTCACAGAAATGGTTCAAAACATAGACAGTAGGAAGAGTCAGTCTTCTTGTACTTAAGTCGGCATTGTGCCTTTTCTATTTAATTCCGATGCAAATTTTGTGTTTCATCGTTAATAAGAAGGTCCAAGGGTTACAGTAAACTGGGAGTGAAGCATCGGAATCTATAACTAGTGTCACAAAAAGGGTTCAAAACATAGTCAGTAAGAAGAGTCAGTCCTCTTGTACTTAAGTCGGCTTTGTGCCTTTTGTATTTAATTCCGATGCAATTTCTGTGTTTCATCGTCAATAAGAAGGTCCAAGGGACACAGTAAACCTGAAGTGAAGCATCAGAATCTATAACTAGTGTCACAGGAATGGTTCAAAACATAGTCAGTAAGAAGAGTCAGTCTTCTTGTACTTCAGACGGCATTGTGCCTTTTGTATTTATTTCCGATGCAATTTCTGTGTTTCATCGTCAATAAGAAGGTCCAAGGGATACAGTAAACCTGAAGTGAAGCACCGGAATCTATAACTAGTGTCACATGAATGGTTCATATCATAGTCAGTAAGAAGAGTCAGTCCTCTTGTACTTAAGTCGGGTTTGTGCCTTTTGTATTTAATTCCGATGCAATTTCTGTGTTTCATCGTCAATAAGAAGGTCCAAGGGACACAGTAAACCTGAAGTGAAGCATCAGAATCTATAACTAGTGTCACAGGAATGGTTCAAAACATAGCCAGTAAGAAGAGTCAGACACCTTGTACTTAATTGGGAATTGTGAATTTTGTATTTAATTCCGATGCAATTTCTGTGTTTCATCGTCAATAAGAAGGTCAGAGGGATACAGTAAACCTGAACTGAAGCACCGGAATCTATAACTAGAGTCACAGAAATGGTTCAAAACATAGACAGTAGGAAGAGTCAGTCTTCTTGTACTTAAGCCGGCATTGTGCCTTTTCTATTTAATTCCTATGCAATTTCTGTGTTTCATCGTCAATAAGAAGGTCCGAGGGATATAGTAAACCTGAAGTGAAGCATCGGAATCTATAACTAGTGTCACAGGAATGGTTCAAAGCATGGTCAGTAAGAAGAGTCAGTCTTCTTGTAATTAAGTCGGCATTGTGCTTTTTGTTTTTAATTCCGATGAAATTTCTATGTTTCATCGTCAATAAGAAGGTCCAAGGGATACAGTAAACCTGGAGTGAAGCAGCGGAATCTATAACTAGTGTCACAGGAATGAATCAAAACATAGTCAGTAAGAAGAGTCAGTCTTCTTGTACAAAAATCGGCATTGTGCCTTTCGTATTTAATTCCGATGCAATTTCAGTGCTACATCGTCAATAAGAAGGACCAAGGGATACAGTAAACCTGAAGTGAAGTATCGGAATCTATAACTAGTGTCACAGGGATGGTTCAAAACATAGACAGTGGGAAGAGTCAGTCTTCTTGTACTTAGGTCGGCATGGTGACTTTTGTATTTAATTTCGACGCAATTTCTGTGTTTCATCGTCAATAAGAAGGTCAGAGGGATACAGTAAACCTGAACTGAAGCACCGGAATCTATAACTAGTGTCACAGGAATGGTTCAAAAGATAGACAGTTGGAAGAGTCACTCTTCTTGTACTTAAGTCGGCATTGTGCCTTTTCTATTTATTTCCTATGCAATTTCTGTGTTTCATCGTCAATAAGAAGGTCCGAGGGATATAGTAAACCTGAAGTGAAGCATCGGAATCTATAACTAGTGTCACAGGAATGGTTCAAAGCATGGTCAGTAAGAAGAGTCAGTCTTCTTGTAATTAAGTCGGCATTGTGCTTTTTGTTTTTAATTCCGATGAAATTTCTATGTTTCATCGTCAATAAGAAGGTCCAAGGGATACAGTAAACCTGGAGTGAAGCAGCGGAATCTATAACTAGTGTCACAGGAATGAATCAAAACATAGTCAGTAAAAAGAGTCAGTCTTCTTGTACAAAAATCGGCATTGTGCCTTTCGTATTTAATTCCGATGCAATTTCAGTGCTACATCGTCAATAAGAAGGTCCAAGGGATACAGTAAACCTGAAGTGAAGCACCGGAATCTATAACTAGTGTCACATGAATGGTTCATATCATAGTCAGTAAGAAGAGTCAGTCCTCTTGTACTTAAGTCGGCTTTGTGCCTTTTGTATTTAATTCCGATGCAATTTCTGTGTTTCATCGTCAATAAGAAGGTCCAAGGGACACAGTAAACCTGAAGTGAAGCATCAGAATCTATAACTAGTGTCACAGGAATGGTTCAAAACATAGCCAGTAAGAAGAGTCAGACACCTTGTACTTAATTGGGAATTGTGAATTTTGTATTTAATTCCGATGCAATTTCTGTGTTTCATCGTCAATAAGAAGGTCAGAGGGATACAGTAAACCTGAACTGAAGCACCGGAATCTATAACTAGAGTCACAGAAATGGTTCAAAACATAGACAGTAGGAAGAGTCAGTCTTCTTGTACTTAAGCCGGCATTGTGCCTTTTCTATTTAATTCCTATGCAATTTCTGTGTTTCATCGTCAATAAGAAGGTCCGAGGGATATAGTAAACCTGAAGTGAAGCATCGGAATCTATAACTAGTGTCACAGGAATGGTTCAAAGCATGGTCAGTAAGAAGAGTCAGTCTTCTTGTAATTAAGTCGGCATTGTGCTTTTTGTTTTTAATTCCGATGAAATTTCTATGTTTCATCGTCAATAAGAAGGTCCAAGGGATACAGTAAACCTGGAGTGAAGCAGCGGAATCTATAACTAGTGTCACAGGAATGAATCAAAACATAGTCAGTAAGAAGAGTCAGTCTTCTTGTACAAAAATCGGCATTGTGCCTTTCGTATTTAATTCCGATGCAATTTCAGTGCTACATCGTCAATAAGAAGGACCAAGGGATACAGTAAACCTGAAGTGAAGTATCGGAATCTATAACTAGTGTCACAGGGATGGTTCAAAACATAGACAGTGGGAAGAGTCAGTCTTCTTGTACTTAGGTCGGCATGGTGACTTTTGTATTTAATTTCGACGCAATTTCTGTGTTTCATCGTCAATAAGAAGGTCAGAGGGATACAGTAAACCTGAACTGAAGCACCGGAATCTATAACTAGTGTCACAGGAATGGTTCAAAACATAGACAGTTGGAAGAGTCACTCTTCTTGTACTTAAGTCGGCATTGTGCCTTTTCTATTTATTTCCTATGCAATTTCTGTGTTTCATCGTCAATAAGAAGGTCCAAGGGATACAGTAAACCTGGAGTAAAGGTCTAAATCTATAACTAGTGTCACAGGAATGGTTCAAAACATCGACAGTAAGAAGAGTCAGTCTTCTTGTACTTAATTCGGCATTGTGCCTTTAGTATTTAATTCCGATGCAATTTCTGTGCTTCATCGTGTGTAAGATGGTCAGAGGCATACAGTAAATCTGAAGTCAAGCATCGGAATCTATAACTAGAGTCACAGGAATGGTTCAAACATAGTCAGTAAGAAGAGTCAGTCTTCTTGTACTTAAGTCGGCTTTGTGCCTTTTGTATTTAATTCCTATGCAATTTCTGTGTTTCATCGTCAATAAGAAGGTCCAAGGGATACAGTAAACCTGAAGTGAAGTACCGGAATCTATAATTAGTGTCACATGAATGGTTCAAATCATAGTCAGTAAGAAGAGACAGACTTCTTGTACTTAAGTCGCCATTGTGCCTTTTGTATTTAATTCCGATGTAATTTCTGTGTTTCATCGTCAATAAGAAGGACCAAGGGATACAGTAAACCTGGAGTGAAGCATCGGAATCTATAACTAGCGTCACATGAATGGTTCAAAACATAGACAGTAAGAAGAGTCAGTCTTCTTGTACTTAATTCGGAATTGTGCCTTTTGTATTTAATTCCGATGCAATTTCTGTGTTTCATCGTCAATAAGAAGGTCAGAGGGATACAGTTAACCTGAACTGAAGCACCGGAATCTATAACTAGAGTCACAGAAATGGTTCAAAACATAGACAGTAGGAAGAGTCAGTCTTCTTGTACTTAAGTCGGCATTGTGCCTTTTCTATTTAATTCCTATGCAATTTCTGTGTTTCATCGTCAATAAGAAGGTCCGAGGGATATAGTAAACCTGAAGTGAAGCATCGGAATCTATAACTAGTGTCACAGGAATGGTTCAAAACATGGTCAGTAAGAAGAGTCAGTCTTCTTGTAATTAAGTCGGCATTGTGCTTTTAGTTTTTAATTCCGATGCAATTTCTATGTTTCATCGTCAATAAGAAGGTCCAAGGGATACAGTAAACCTGGAGTGAAGCAGCGGAATCTATAACTAGTGTCACAGGAATGAATCAAAACATAGTCAGTAAGAAGAGTCAGTCTTCTTGTATTAAAGTCGGCATTGTTCCTTTTGTATTTAATTCCGATGCAATGTCAGTGTTACATCGTCAATAAGAAGGTCAGAGGGATACAGTAAACATGAAGTGAAGCATCGGAATCTATAACTAGTGTCACAGGAATGGTTCAAATCATAGACAGTAGGAAGAGTCAGTCTTCTTGTACTCAAGTCGGCATTGTGCCTTTTCTATTTAATTCCTATGCAATTTCTGTGTTTCATCGTCAATAAGAGGTCCAAGGGATATAGTAAACCTGGAGTGACGCATCGGAATCTAACTAGTGACACAGGAATGGTTCAAAACATAGACAGTAGGATGTGTCAGTCTTCTTGTACTTAAGTCGGCATTGTGCCTCTTCTATTTAATTCCGATGCAATTTTTGTGTTACATCGTTAATAAGAAGGTCCAAGGGATACAGTAAACTGGGAGTGAAGCATCGGAATCTATAACTAGTGTCACAAAAATAGTTCAAAACATAGTCAGTAAGAAGAGTCAGTCCTCTTGTACTTAAGTCGGCTTTGTGCCCTTTGTATTTAATTCCGATGCAATTTCTGTGTTTCATCGTCAATAAGAAGGTCCAAGGGACACAGTAAACCTGAAGTGAAGCATCAGAATCTATAACTAGTGTCACAGGAATGGTTCAAAACATAGTCAGTAAGAAGAGTAAGTCTTCTTGTACCTCATACGGCATTGTGCCTTTTGTATTTATTTCCGATGCAATTTCTGTGTTTCATCGTCAATAAGAAGGTCCAAGGGATACAGTAAACCTGAAGTGAAGTACCGGAATCTATAACTAGTGTCACATGAATGGTTCAAATCATAGTCAGTAAGAAGAGTCAGACTTCTTGCACTTAAGTCGCCATTGTGCCTTTTGTATTTAATTCCGATGCAATTTCTGTGTTTCATCGTCAATAAGAAGGTCCAAGGGATACGGTAAACCTGGAGTGAAGCATCGGAATCTATAACTAGCGTCACATGAATGGTTCAAAACATAGACAGTAAGAAGAGTCAGTCATCTTGTACTTAATTCGGAATTGTGAATTTTGTATTTAATTCCGATGCAATTTCTGTGTTTCATCGTCAATAAGAAGGTCAGAGGGATACAGTAAACTTGAACTGAAGCACAGGAATCTATAACTAGAGTCACAGAAATGGTTCAAAACATAGACAGTAGGAAGAGTCAGTCTTCTTGTACTTAAGTCGCCATTCTTCCTTTTCTATTTAATTCCTATGCAATTTCTGTGTTTCATCGTCAATAAGAAGGTCCGAGGGATATAGTAAACCTGAAGTGAAGCATCGGAATCTATAACTAGTGTCACAGGAAGGGTTCAAAACATGGTCAGTAAGAAGAGTCAGTCTTCTTGTAATTAAGTCGGCATTGTGCTTTTTGTTTTTAATTCCGATGAAATTTCTATGTTTCATCGTCAATAAGAACGTCCAAGGGATACAGTAAACCTGGAGTGAAGCAGCGGAATCTATAACTAGTGTCACAGGAATGAATCAAAACATAGTCAGTAAGAAGAGTCAGTCTTCTTGTACTAAAATCGGCATTGTGCCTTTTGTATTTAATTCCGATGCAATTTCAGTGTTTCATCGTCAATAAGAAGGACCAAGGGATACAGTAAACCTGAAGTGAAGCATCGGAATCTATAACTAGTGTCACAGGGATGGTTCAAAACATAGACAGTAAGAAGAGTCAGTATTCTTGTACTTAAGTCGGCATTGTGCCTTTTGTATTTAATTCCGATGCAATTTCTGTGTTTCATCTTCAATAAGAAGGTTCAAGGGATACAATAAACCTAAAGTGAAGCATCAGAGTCTATAGCTAGTGTCACAGGAATGGTTCAAAGCATGGTCAGTAAGAAGAGTCAGTCTTCTTGTACATAAGTCGGAATTGTGCCTTTTGTATTTAATTCCGTTGCAATTTCTGTGTTTCATCGTCAATAAGAAGGTCCAAGGGATACAGTAAACCTGAAGTGAAGCATCGGAATCTATAACTAGTGTAACAGGAATGGTTCAAAACATAGACAGTGGGAAGAGTCAGTCTTCTTGTACTTAAGTCGGCATTGTGACTTTTGTATTTAATTCCGACGCAATTTCTGTGTTTCATCGTCAATAAGAAGGTCAGAGGGATACAGTAAACCTGAACTGAAGCACCGGAATCTATAACTATTGTCACAGGAATGGTTCAAAACATAGACAGTAGGAAGAGTCACTTTTCTTGTACTTAAGTCGGCATTGTGCCTTTTCTATTTATTTCCTATGCAATTTCTGTGTTTCATCGTCAATAAGAAGGTCCGAGGGATACAGTAAACCTGGAGTAAAGCTCTAAAACTATAACTAGTGTCACAGGAATGGTTCAAAACATCGACAGTAAGAAGAGTCAGTCTTCTTGTACTTAATTCGGCATTGTGCCTTTAGTATTTAATTCCGATGCAATTTCTGTGTTTCATCGTGTATAAGATGGTCAGAGGCATACAGTAAATCTTAAGTCAAGCATCGGAATCTATAACTAGTGTCACAGGAATGGTTCAAAACATAGACAGTAAGAAGAGTCAGTTTTCTTGTACTTAAGTCGGCATTGTGCCTTTTGTATATAATTCCGATTCAATTTCTGTGTTTCTTCGTCAATAAGAAGGTCAGAGAAATACAGAAAACCTGAAGTGAAGCATCGGAATCTATAACTAGTGTCACAGGAATGGTTCAAAACATAGACAGTAAGAAGAGTCAGTCTTTTTGTACTTAAATCGGCATTGTGCCTTTTGTATTTAATTCCGATGCAATTTCTGTGTTTCATCATCAATACGAAGGTCAGAGGGATACAATAAACCTGAAATGAAGCATCGGAATCTATAACTAGTGTCACAAGAGTGGTTCAAATCATAGACAGTAAGAAGAGTCAGTCTTCTTGTACTTAAGTCGGCATTGTGACTTTTGAATTTAATTCCGATGCAATTTACGTGTTTCATCGTCAATAAGAAGGTCAGAGGGATACAGTAAACCTGAAGTGAAGCATCGGAATCTATAACTAGTGTCACAGGAATGGTTCCAAACATAAACAGTAAGAAGAGTCAGTTTTCTTGTTCTTAGGTCGGCATTGTGCCTTTTGTATTTAATTCCGATGCAATTTCAGTGTTACATCGTCAATAAGAAGGTCGGAGGGATACAGGAAACCTGAAGTGAAGCATCGGAATCTATAACTAGTGTCACAGGAATGGTTCAAAACATAGACAGTAGGAAGAGTCAGTCTTCTTGTACTCAAGTCGGCATTGTGCCTTTTCTATTTAATTCCTATGCAATTTCTGTGTTTCATCGTCAATAAGAAGGTCAAATGGATATAGTAAACCTGGAGTGACGCATCGGAATCTATAACTAGTGACACAGGAATGGTTCAAAACATAGACAGTAGGATGAGTCAGTCTTCTTGCACTTAAGTCGGCATTGTGCCTTTTCTATTTAATTCCGATACAATTTTTGTGTTTCATCGTTAATAAGAAGGTCCAAGGGATACAGTAAACTGGGAGTGAAGCATCGGAATCTATAACTAGTGTCACAAAAATGGTTCAAAACATAGTCAGTAAGAAGAGTCAGTCCTCTTGTACTTAAGTCGGCATTGTGCCTTTTGTATTTAATTCCGATGCAATTTCTATGTTTCATCGTCAATAAGAAGGTCCAAGGGATATAGTTAACCTGGAGTGAAGCATCGGAATCTATAACTAGCGTCAAAGGAATGGTTCAAGACTTAGACAGTAAGTAGCGTCAGTCTTCTTGTACTTAAGTCGGCATTGTGCCTTTTTTATTTAATTCCGATGCAATTTCTGTGTTTCATCGTCAATAAGAAGGTCAAAGGGATACAGTAAACCTGGAGTGAAGCATCGGAATCTATAACTAGTGTCACAGGAATGGTTCAAAACATCGGCAGTAAGAAGAGTCAGTCTTCTTGTACTTAATTCGGCATTGTGCCTTTAATATCTAATTGCGATACAATTTCAGTGTTTCATCGTCAATAAGAAGGTCCATGGGATACAGTAAAACTGAAGTGAACCATCGGAATCTATAACTAGTGTCACATTAATGGTTCAAATCATAGTCAGTAAGAAGAGTCAGTCTTCTTGCACTTAAGTCACCATTGTGCCATTTGTATTTAATTCTGATGCAATTTCTGTGTTTCATCGTCAATAAGAAGGTCCAAGGGATACAGTAAACCTGGAGTGAAGCATCGGAATCTATAACTAGTGTCACAAGAATGGCTCAAAACATAGTCAGTAAGAAGAGTCAGTCTTCTTGTACTTAAGTCGGCTTTGTGCCTTTTGTATTTAATTCCGATGCAATTTCTGTGTTTCATCGTCAATAAGAAGGTCCAAGGGATACAGTATACCTGAAGTGAAGCATCAGAATCTATAACTAGTGTCACAGGAATGGTTCAAAACATAGTCAGTAAGAAGAGCCAGTCTTCTTGTACTTAAGTCGACATTGTGCCTTTTGTATTTATTTCCGATGCAATTTCTGTGTTTCATCGTCAATAAGAAGGTCCAAGGGACACAGTAAACCTGAAGTCAAGCACCGGAATCTATAACTAGTGTCACATGAATGGTTCAAATCATAGTAAGTAAGAAGAGTCAGTCTTCTTGTACTTAATTCGGAATTGTACCTTTTGTATTTAACTCCGATGCAATTTCTGTGTTTCATCGTCAGTAAGAAGGTCAGAGGGATACAGTAAACCTGAAGTGAAGCATCGGAATCTATAACTAGTGTCACAGGAATGGTTCAAAACATAGTCAGCAAGAAGAGTCAGTCTTCATGTACTTAAGTCGGCATTGTGTATTTTGTATTTAATTCCGATGCAATTTCAGTGTTTCATTGGCAATAAGAAGGTCCAAGGGATACAGTAAACCTGAAGTGAAGCAACGGAATCGATAACTAGTGTCACAGGTATGGTTCAAAACATAGACAGTAAGAAGAGTCAGTATTCTTGTACTTAAGTCGGCATTGTGCCGTTTGTATTTAATTCCGAAGCAATTTCTGTGTTTCATCTTCAATAAGAAGGTCCAAGGGATACAATAAACCTAAAGTGAAGCATCAGAGTCTATAGCTAGTGTCACAGGAATGGTTCAAAACATAGTCAGTAAGAAGAGTCAGTCTTCTTGTACATAAGTCGGAATTGTGCCTTTTGTATTTAATTCCGATGCAATTTCTGTGTTTCATCGTCAATAAGAAGGTCCAAGGGATACAGTAAACCAGAAGTGAAGCATCGGAATCTATAACTAGTGTAACAGGAATGGTTCAAAACAAAGACAGTGGGAAGAGTCAGTCTTCTTGTACTTAAGTCGGCATTGTGACTTTTGTATTTAATTCCGACGCAATTTCTGTGTTTCATCGTCAATAAGAAGGTCAGAGGGATACAGTAAACCTGAACTGAAGCATCTGAATCTATAACTAGTGCCACAGGAATGGTTCAAAACATAGTCAGTAAGAAGAGTCAGTCTTCTTGTACTTAAGTCGGCATTGTGCCTTTTGTATTTAATTCCGATGCAATTTCTATGTTTCATCGTCAATAAGAAGGTCCAAGGGATACAGTAAACCTGAAGTGAAGCAGCGGAATCTATAACTATTGTCACAGGAATGAATCAAACATACTCAGTAAGAAGAGTCAGTCTTCTTGTACTAAAGTCGGCATTGTGCCTTTTGTATTTAATTCCGATGCAATTTCAGTGTTTCATCGTCAATAAGAAGGTCCAAATGATACAGTAAACCTGAAGTGAAGCAACGGAATCTATAACTAGTGTCACAGGGATGGTTCAAAACATAGACAGTAAGAAGAGTCTTTATTCTTGTACTTAAGTCGGCATTGTGCCTTTTGTATTTAATTCCGAAGCAATTTATGTGTTTCATCTTCAATAAGAAGGTCCAAGGGAATCAATAAACCTAAAGTGAAGCATCAGAGTCTATAGGTAGTGTCACAGGAATGGTTCAAAACATAGTCAGTAAGAAGAGTCTGTCTTCTTGTACATAAGTCGGAATTGTGCCTTTTGTATTTAATTCCGATGCAATATCAGTGTTTCATCGTCAATAAGAAGGTCCAAGGGATACAGTAAACCTGAAGTGAAGCATCGGAATCTATAACTAGTGTAACAGGAATGGTTCGAAACATAGACAGTGGTAAGAGTCAGTCTTCTTGTACTTAAGTCGGCATTGTGCCTTTTGTATTTAATTCCGATGCAATTTCTATGTCTCATCGACAATAAGAAGGTCCAAGGGATACAGTAAACCTGAAGTGAAGCAGCGGAATCTATAACTAGTGTCACAGGAATGAATCAAAACATAGTTAGTAAGAAGAGTCAGTCTTCTTGTACGAAAATCGGCATTGTGCCTTTTGTATTTAATTCCGATGCAATTTCAGTGTTTCATCGTCAATAAGAAGGGCCAAGGGATACAGTAAACCTGAAGTGAAGCATCGGAATCTATAACTAGTGTCACAGGAATGGTTCAAAACATAGACAGTAAGAAGAGTCAGTATTCTTGTACTTAAGTCGGCATTGTGCCTTTAGTATTTAATTCCGATGCAATTTCTGTGTTTCATCGTGTATAAGATGGTCAGAGGCATACAGTAAATCTGAAGTCAAGCATCGGAATCTATAACTAGTGTCACAGGAATGGTTCAAAACATAGTCAGTAAGGAGAGTCAGTCTTCTTGTACTTAAGTCGGCTTTGTGCCTTTTGTATTTAATTCCGATGCAATTTCTGTGTTTCATCGTCAATAAGAAGGTCCAAGGGACACAGTAAACCTGAAGTGAAGCATCAGAATCTATAACTAGTGTCACAGGAATGGTTCAAAACATAGTCAGTAAGAAGAGTCAGTCTTCTTGTACTTCAGTCGGCATTGTGCCTTTTGTATTTATTTCCGATGCAATTTCTGTGCTTGATCGTCAATAAGAAGGTCCAAGGGATACAGTAACCCTGAAGTGAAGCACCGGAATCTATAACTAGTGTCACATGAATGGTTCAAATCATAGTCAGTAAGAAGAGTTAGCCTTCTTGTACTTAAGTCGCCATTGTGCCTTTTGTATTTAATTCCGATGCAATTTCTGTGTTTCATCGTCAATAAGAAGGTCCAAGGGATACAGTAAACCTGGAGTGAACCATCGTAATCTATAACTAGCGTCACATGAATGGTTCAAAACATAGACAGTAAGAAGAGTCAGTCTTCTTGTACTTAATTTGCAATTGTGAATTTTGTATTTACTTCCGATGAAATTTCTGTATTTCATCGTCAATAAGAAGGTCAGAGGGATACAGTAAACCTGAAGTGAAGCATCGGAATCTATAACTAGTGTCACAGGAATGGTTCAAAACATAGGCAGTAGGAAGAGTCAGTAATCTTGTACTCAAGTCGGCATTGTGCCTTTTCTATTTAATTCCTATGCAATTTCTGTGTTTCATCGTCAATAAGAAGGTCCAAGGGATATAGTAAACCTGGAGTGACGCATCGGAATCTATAACTAGTGACACCGGAATGGTTCAAAACATAGACAGTAGGAAGAGTCAGTCTTCTTGCACTTAAGTCGGCATTGTGCCTTTTCTATTTAATTCCGATGCAATTTTTGTGTTTCATCGTTAATAAGAAGGTCCAAGGGATACAGTAAACTGGGAGTGAAGCATCGGAATTTATAACTAGTGTCACAAAAATGGTTCAAAACATAGTCAGTAAGAAGAGTCAGTCCTCTTGTACTTAAGTCGGCATTGTGCATTTTGTATTTAATTCCGGTGCAATTTCTATGTTTCATCGTCAATAAGAAGTTCCAAGGGATATAGTAAACCTGGAGTGAAGCATCGGAATCTATAACTTGTGTCACAGGAATGGTTCAAAACATAGACGGTAAGTAGCGTCAGTCTTCTTGTACTTAAGTCGGCATTGTGCATTTTTTATTTAATTCCGATGCATTTTCTGTGTTTCATCGTCAATAAGAAGGTCCAAGGGATACAGTAAACCTGGAGTGAAGCATTGGAATCTATAACTAGTGTCACATGAA
The DNA here is from genome assembly GCF_021461395.2 of Schistocerca americana. Taxonomy (NCBI): domain Eukaryota; kingdom Metazoa; phylum Arthropoda; class Insecta; order Orthoptera; family Acrididae; genus Schistocerca; species Schistocerca americana. The sequence continues at coordinate 56,976 of NW_025725928.1, forward strand.
TGGTTCAAATCATAGACAGTAAGATGAGTCAGTCTTCTTGTATTTAATTCGGAATTGTGCCTTTTGTATTTAATTCCGATGCAATTTCTGTGTTTCATCGTCAGTAAGAACGTCAGAGGGATACAGTAAACCTGAAGTGAAGCATCGGAATCTATAACTAGTGTCACAGGAATGGTTCACAACATAGTCAGTAAGAAGAGTCAGTCTTCTTGTACTTAAGTCGGCATTGTGACTTTTGTATTTAATTCCGATGCAATTTCTGTGTTTCATCGTCAATAAGAAGGTCCAAGGGATACAGTAAACCTGAAGTGAAGCATCGGAATCTATAACTAGTGCCACAGGAATGGTTCAATTTATGGTCAGTAAGAAGAGTCAGTCTTCTTGTACTTAAGTCGGCATTGTGCCTTTTCTATTTAATTCCGATGCAATTTCAGTGTTTCATCGTCAATAAGAAGGTCCAAGGGATACAGAAAACCTGAAGTGAGGCAACGGAATCTAAAATTAGTGTCACAGGGATGGTTCAAAACATAGACAGTAAGAAGAGTCAGTATTCTTGTGCTTAAGTCGGCATTGTGCCTTTTGTATTTTATTCCGAAACAATTTCTGTGTTTCATCTTCAATAATAAGGTCCAAGGGATACAATAAACCTAAAGTGAAGCATCAGAGTCTATAGCTAGTGTCACAGGAATGGTTCAAAACATAGTCAGTAAGAAGAGTCAGTCTTCTTGTACATAAGTCGAAATTGTGCCTTTTGTATTTAATTCCGATGCAATTTCTGTGTTTCATCGTCAAAAAGAGGGTCCAAGGGATACAGTAAACCTGAAGTGAAGCATCGGAATCTATAACTAGTGTCACAGGAATGGTTCAAAACATAGTCAGTAAGAAGAGCCAGTCTTCTTGTACTTAAGTCGGCATTGTGCCTTTTGTATTTATTTCCGATGCAATTTCTGTGTTTCATCGTCAATAAGAAGGTCAAAGGGATACAGTAAACCTGAAGTCAAGCACCGGAATCAATAACTAGTGTAACATGAATGGTTCAAATCATGGTAAGTAAGAAGAGTCAGACTTCTTGTACTTAAGTCGCCATTGTGCCTTTTGTATTTAATTCCGATGCAATTTCTGTGTTTCATCGTCAATAAGAAGGTCCAAGGGATACAGTAAACCTGGAGTGAAGCATTGGAATCTATAACTAGTGTCACATGAATGGTTCAAATCATAGACAGTAAGATGAGTCAGTCTTCTTGTACTTAATTCGGAATTGTGCATTTTGTATTTAATTCCGATGCAATTTCTGTGTTTCATCGTCAGTAAGAAGGTCAGAGGGATACAGTAAACCTGAAGTGAAGCATCGGAATCTATTACTAGTGTCACAGGAATGGTCCAAAACATAGTCAGTAAGAAGAGTCAGTCTTCTTGTACTTAAGTCGGCATTGTGACTTTTGTATTTAATTCCGATGCAATTTCTGTGTTTCATCGTCAATAAGAAGGTCCAAGGGATACAGTTAACCTGGAGTGAAGCATCGGAGTCTATAAGTAGTGCCACAGGAATGGTTCAAAACATAGACAGTAGGAAGAGTCAGTCTTCTTGCACTTAAGTCGGCATTGTGCCTTTTCTATTTAATTACGTTGCAATTGCTGTGTTTCATCGTCAATAAGAAGATCCAAGGGATACAGTAAACCTGAAGTGAAGCATCGGAACCTATAACTAGTGCCACAGGAATGGTTCAAATTATAGTCAGTAAGAAGAGTCAGTCTTCTTGTACTTAAGTCGGCATTGTGCCTTTTGTATTTAATTCCGATGCCATTTCAGTGTTTCATCGTCAATAAGAAGGTCCAAGGGATACAGTAAACCTGGAGTGAAGCATCGGAATCTATAACTTGTGTCACAGGAATGGTTCAAAACATAGACGGTAAGTAGCGTCAGTCTTCTTGTACTTAAGTCGGCATTGTGCATTTTTTATTTAATTCCGATGCAATTTCTGTGTTTCATCGTCAATAAGAAGGTCCAAGGGATACAGTAAACCTGGAGTGAAGCATTGGAATCTATAACTAGTGTCACATGAATGGTTCAAAACATAGACAGTAAGAAGAGTCAGTATTCTTGTGCTTAAGTCGGCATTGTGCCTTTTGTATTTAATTCCGAAGCAATATCTGTGTTTTATCTTCAATAAGAAGGTCCAAGGGATACAATAACCCTAAAGTGAAGCATCAGAGTCTATAGCTAGTGTCACAGGAACGGTTCAAAACATAGTCAGTAAGAAGTGTCAGTCTTCTTGTACTTAATTCGGCATTGTGCCTTTTGTATTTAATTCCGATGCAAATTCTATGTTTCATCGTCAATATGAAGGTCCAAGGGATACAGTAAACCTGAAGTGAAGCAGCGGAATCTATAACTAGTGTCACAGGAATGAATCAAAACATAGTCAGTAAGAAGAGTCAGTCTTCTTGTACTAAAATCGGCATTGTGCCTTTTGTATTTAATTCCGATGCAATTTCAGTGTTTCATCGTCAATAAGAAGGTCCAAGGGATACAGTAAACCTGAAGTGAAGCATCGGAATCTATAACTAGTGTCACAGGAATGTTTCAAAACATAGACAGTAGGAAGAGTCAGTCTTCCTGTACTTAAGCCGGCATTGTGCCTTTTCTATTTATTTCCTATGAAATTTCTGTGTTTCATCGTCAATAAGAAGGTCCAAGGGATACAGTAAACCTGGAGTAAAGCTCGGAATCTATAACTAGTGTCACAGGAATGGTTCAAAACATCGACAGTAAGAAGAGTCAGTCTTCTTGTACTTAATTCGGCATTGTGCCCTTAGTATTTAATTCCGATGCAATTTCTGTGTTTCATCGTGTATAAGAAGGTCAGAGGCATACAGTAAATCTGCATTCAAGCATCGAAATCTATAACTAGTGTCACAGGAAAGGTTCAAAACATAGTCAGTAAGAAGAGTCAGTCTTCTTGTACTTAAGTCGGCTTTGTGCCTTTTGTATTTATTTCTGATGCAATTTCTGTGTTTCATCGTCAATAAGAAGGTCCAAGGGGCACAGTAAACCTGAAGTGAAGCATCAGAATCTATAACTAGTGTCACAGGAATGGTTCAAAACATAGTCAGTAAGAAGAGTCAGTCTTCTTGTACTTCAGTCGGCATTGTGCCTTTTGTATTTATTTCCGATGCAATTTCTGTGTTTCATCGTCAATAAGAAGGTCCAAGGGATACAGTAAACCTGAAGTGAAACACCGGAATCTATAACTAGTGTCACATGAATGGTTCAAATCATAGTCAGTAAGAAGAGTCAGACTTCTTGTACTTAAGTCGCCATTGTGCCTTTTGTATTTAATTCCGATGTAATTTCTGTGTTTCATCGTCAATAAGAAGGTCCAAGGGATACAGTAAACCTGAAGTGAAGCATCGGAATCTATAACTAGTGCCACAGGAATGGTTCAAATTATAGTCAGTAAGAAGAGTCAGTCTTCTTGTACTTAAGTCGGCATTGTGCCTTTTGTATTTAATTCCGATGCCATTTCAGTGCTTCATCGTCAATAAGAAGGTCCAAGGGATACAGTAAACCTGAAGTGAGGCAACGGAATCTAAAACTAGTGTCACAGGGATGGTTCAAATCATAGACAGTAAGAAGAGTCAGTATTCTTGTGCTTAAGTCGGCATTGTGCCTTTTGTATTTAATTCCGAAGCAATTTCTGTGTTTCATCATCAATAAGAAGGTCCAAGGGATACAATAAACCTAAAGTGAAGCATCAGAGTCTATAGCTAGTGTCACAGGAATGGTTCAAACATAGTCAGTAAGAAGAGTCAGTCTTCTTGTACATAAGTCGGAATTGTGCCTTTTGTATTTAATTCCGATGCAATTTCTGTGTTTCATCGTCAATAAGAGGGTCCAAGGGATACAGTAAACCTAAAGTGAAGCATCGGAATCTATAACTAGTGTAACAGGAATGGTTCAAAACATAGACAGTGGGAAGAGTCAGTCTTCTTGTACTTAAGTCGGCATTGTGCCTTTTGTATTTAATTCCGATGCAAATTCTATGTTTCATCGTCAATAAGAAGGTCCAAGGGATACAGTAAACCTGAAGTGAAGCAGCGGAATCTATAACTAGTGTCACAGGAATGAATCAAAACATAGTCAGTAAGAAGAGTCAGTCTTCTTGTACTAAAATCGGCATTGTGCCTTTTGTATTTAATTCCGTTGCAATTTCAGTGTTTCATCGTCAATAAGAAGGTCCAAGTGATACAGTAAACCTGAAGTGAAGCATCGGAATCTATAACTAGTGTCACAGGGATGTTTCAAAACATAGACAGTAAGAAGAGTCAGTATTCTTGTACTTAAGTCGGCATTGTGCCTTTTGTATTTAATTCCGAAGCAATTTCTGTGTTTCATCTTCAATAAGAAGGTTCAAGGGATACAATAAACCTAAAGTGAAGCATCAGAGCCTATAGCTAGCGTTACAGGAATGGTTCAAAACATGGTCAGTAAGAAGAGTCAGTCTTCTTGTACATAAGTCGGAATTGTGCCTTTTGTATTTAATTCCGATGCAATTGCTGTGTTTCATCGTCAATAAGAAGGTCCAAGGGATACAGTTAACCTGGAGTGAAGCATCGGAGTCTATAAGTAGTGCCACAGGAATGGTTCAAAACATAGACAGTAGGAAGAGTCAGTCTTCTTGCACTTAAGTCGGCATTGTGCCTTTTCTATTTAATTCCGATGCAATTGCTGTGTTTCATCGTCAATACGAAGATCCAAGGGATACAGTAAACCTGAAGTGAAGCATCGGAACCTATAACTAGTGCCACAGGAATGGTTCAAATTATAGTCAGTAAGAAGAGTCAGTCTTCTTGTACTTAGGTCGGCATTGTGCCTTTTGTATTTAATTCCGATGCCATTTCAGTGTTTCATCGTCAATAAGAAGGTCCAAGGGATACAGTAAACCTGAAGTGAGGCAACGGAATCTAAAACTAGTGTCACAGAGATGGTTCAAAACATAGACAGTAAGAAGAGTCAGTATTATTGTGCTTAAGTCGGCATTGTGCCTTTTGTATTTAATTCCGAAGCAATATCTGTGTTTTATCTTCAATAAGAAGGTCCAAGGGATACGATAACCATAAAGTGAAGCATCAGAGTCTATAGCTAGTGTCACAGGAATGGTTCAAAACATAGTCAGTAAGAAGAGTCAGTCTTCTTGTACTTAATTCGGCATTGTGCCTTTAGTATTTAATTCCGATGCAATTTCTGTGTTTCATCGTGTATAAGAAGGTCAGAGGCATACAGTAAATCTGCAGTCAAGCATCGAAATCTATAACTAGTGTCACAGGAAAGGTTCAAAACATAGTCAGTAATAAGAGTCAGTCTTCTTGTACTTAAGTCGGCTTTGTGCCTTTTGTATTTATTTCTGATGCATTTTCTGTGTTTCATTGTCAATATGAAGGTCCAAGGGACACAGTAAACCTGAAGTGAAGCATCAGAATCTATAACTAGTGTCACAGGAATGGTTCAAAGCATAGTCAGTAAGAAGAGTCAGTCTTTTTGTACTTCAGTCGGCATTGTGCCTTTTGTATTTATTTCCGATGCAATTTCTGTGTTTCATCGTCAATAAGAAGGTCCAAGGCATACAGTAAACCTGAAGTGAAGCACCGGAATCTATAACTAGTGTCACATGAATGGTTCAAATCATAGTCAGTAAGAAGAGTCAGACTTCTTGTACTTAAGTCGATATTGTGCCTTTTGTATTTAATTCCGATGCAATTTCTGTGTTTCATCGTCAATAAGAAGGTCCAAGGGATACAGTAAACCTGAAGTGAAGCATCGGAATCTATAACTAGTGCCACAGGAATGGTTCAAATTACAGTCAGTAAGAAGAGTCAGTCTTCTTGTACTTAAGTCGGCATTGTGCCTTTTGTATTTAATTCCGATGCAATTTCTGTGTTTCATCGTCAATAAGAAGGTCCAAGGGATACAGTAAACCTGAAGTGAGGCAACGGAATCTAAAACTAGTGTCACAGGGATGGTTCAAAACATAGACAGTAAGAAGAGTCAGTATTCTTGTGCTTAAGTCGGCATTGTGCCTTTTGTATTTAATTCCGAAGCAATTTCTGTGTTTCATCATCAATAAGAAGGTCCAAGGGATACAATAAACCTAAAGTGAAGCATCAGAGTCTATAGCTAGTGTCACAGGAATGGTTCAAAACATAGTCAGTAAGAAGAGTCAGTCTTCTTGTACATAAGTCGGAATTGTGCCTTTTGTATTTAATTCCGATGCAATTTCTGTGTTTCATCGTCAATAAGAGGGTCCAAGGGATACAGTAAACCTAAAGTGAAGCATCGGAATCTATAACTAGTGTAACAGGAATGGTTCAAAACATAGACAGTGGGAAGAGTCAGTCTTCTTGTACATAAGTCTGCATTGTGCCTTTTGTATTTAATTCCGATGCAAATTCTATGTTTCATCGTCAATAAGAAGGTCCAAGGGATACAGTAAACCTGAAGTGAAGCAGCGGAATCTATAACTAGTGTCACAGGAATGAATCAAAACATAGTCAGTAAGAAGAGTCAGTCTTCTTGTACTAAAATCGGCATTGTGCCTTTAGTTTTTAATTCCGATGCAATTTCTGTGTTTCATCGTGTATAAGAAGGTCGGAGGCATACAGTAAATCTGCAGTCAAGCATCGAAATCTATAACTAGTGTCACAGGAATGGTTCAAAACATAGTCAGTAAGAAGAGTCAGTCTTCTTGTACTTAAGTCGGCTTTCTGCCTTTTGTATTTATTTCCGATGCAATTTCTGTAATTCATCGTCACTAAGAAGGTCCAAGGGATACAGTAAACCTGAAGTGAAGCACTGGAATCTATAACTAGTGTCACAGGAATGGTTCAAATCATAGTCAGTAAGAAGAGTCAGACTTCTTGTACTTAAGTCGCCATTGTGCATTTTGTATTAAATTCCGATGCAATTTCTGTGTTTCATCGTCAATACGAAGGTCCAAGGGATACAGTAAACCTGGAGTGAAGCATCGGAATCTATAACTAGCGTCACATGAATGGTTCAAAACATAGACAGTAAGAAGAGTCATTCTTCTTGTACTTAATTCGGAATTGTGAATTTTGTATTTAATTCCGTTGCAATTTCTGTGTTTCATCGTCAATAAGAAGGTCAGAGGGATACAGTAAACCTGAAGTGAAGCACCGGAATCTATAACTAGAGTCACAGAAATGGTTCAAAACATAGACAGTAGGAAGAGTCAGTCTTCTTGTACTTAAGTCGGCATTGTGCCTTTTCTATTTAATTCCTATGCAATTTCTGTAATTCATCGTCAATATGAGGGTCCAAGGGATACAGTAAACCTGGAGTGAAGCAGCGGAATCTATAACTAGTGTCACAGGAATGAATCAAAACATAGTCAGTAAGAAGAGTCAGTCTTCTTGTATTAAAGTCGGCATTGTGCCTTTTGTATTTAATTCCGATGCAATTTCAGTGTTACATCGTCAATAAGAAGGTCAGAGGGATACAGTAAACCTGAAGTGAAGCATCGGAATCTATAACTAGTGTCACAGGAATGGTTCAAATCATAGACAGTAGGAAGAGTCAGTCTTCTTGTACTCAAGTCGGCATTGTGCCTTTTCTATTTAATTCCTATGCAATTTCTGTGTTTCATCGTCAATAAGAAGGTCCAAGGGATATAGTAAACCTGGAGTGACGCATCGGAATCTGTAACTAGTGACACAGGAATGGTTCAAAACATAGACAGTAGGAAGAGTCAGTCCACTTGTACTTAAGTCGGCATTGTGCCTTTTGTATTTAATTCCGATGCAATTTCTATGTTTCATCGTCAATAAGAAGGTCCAAGGGATATAGTAAACCTGGAGTGAAGCATCGGAATCTATAACTAGTGTCACAAAAATGGTTCAAAACATAGTCAGTAAGAAGAGTCAGTCCACTTGTACTTAAGTCGGCATTGTGCCTTTTGTATTTAATTGCGATGCAATTTCTATGTTTCATCGTCAATAAGAAGGTCCAATGGATATAGTAATTCTGGAGTGAAGCATTGGAATCTATAACTAGTGTCACATGAATGGTTAAAATCATAGACAGTAAGAAGAGTCAGTCTTCTTGTACTTAAGTCGGCATTGTGCCTTTTCTATTTAATTCCGATGCAATTGCTGTGTTTCATCGTCAATACGAAGATCCAAGGGATACAGTAAACCTGAAGTGAAGCATCGGAACCTATAACTAGTGCCACAGGAATGGTTCAAATTATAGTCAGTAAGAAGAGTCAGTCTTTTTGTACTTCAGTCGGCATTGTGCCTTTTGTATTTATTTCCGATGCAATTTCTGTGTTTCATCGTCAATAAGAAGGTCCAAGGCATACAGTAAACCTGAAGTGAAGCACCGGAATCTATAACTAGTGTCACATGAATGGTTCAAATCATAGACAGTAAGAAGAGTCATTCTTCTTGTACTTAATTCGGAATTGTGAATTTTGTATTTAATTCCGTTGCAATTTCTGTGTTTCATCGTCAATAAGAAGGTCAGAGGGATACAGTAAACCTGAAGTGAAGCACCGGAATCTATAACTAGAGTCACAGAAATGGTTCAAAACATAGACAGTAGGAAGAGTCAGTCTTCATGTACTTAAGTCGGCATTGTGCCTTTTCTATTTAATTCCTATGCAATTTCTGTAATTCATCGTCAATATGAGGGTCCAAGGGATACAGTAAACCTGGAGTGAAGCAGCGGAATCTATAACTAGTGTCACAGGAATGAATCAAAACATAGTCAGTAAGAAGAGTCAGTCTTCTTGTATTAAAGTCGGCATTGTGCCTTTTGTATTTAATTCCGATGCAATTTCAGTGTTACATCGTCAATAAGAAGGTCAGAGGGATACAGTAAACCTGAAGTGAAGCATCGGAATCTATAACTAGTGTCACAGGAATGGTTCAAATCATAGACAGTAGGAAGAGTCAGTCTTCTTGTACTCAAGTCGGCATTGTGCCTTTTCTATTTAATTCCTATGCAATTTCTGTGTTTCATCGTCAATAAGAAGGTCCAAGGGATATAGTAAACCTGGAGTGACGCATCGGAATCTGTAACTAGTGACACAGGAATGGTTCAAAACATAGACAGGAGGAAGAGTCAGTCCACTTGTACTTAAGTCGGCATTGTGCCTTTTGTATTTAATTCCGATGCAATTTCTATGTTTCATCGTCAATAAGAAGGTCCAAGGGATATAGTAAACCTGGAGTGAAGCATCGGAATCTATAACTAGTGTCACAAAAATGGTTCAAAACATAGTCAGTAAGAAGAGTCAGTCCACTTGTACTTAAGTCGGCATTGTGCCTTTTGTATTTAATTGCGATGCAATTTCTATGTTTCATCGTCAATAAGAAGGTCCAATGGATATAGTAATTCTGGAGTGAAGCATTGGAATCTATAACTAGTGTCACATGAATGGTTAAAATCATAGACAGTAAGAAGAGTCAGTCTTCTTGTACTTAATTCGGAATTGTGCCTTTTGTATTTAATTCCGATGCAATTTCTGTGTTTCATCGTCAGTAAGAAGGTCAGAGGGATACAGTAAACCTGAAGTGAAGCATCGGAATCTATAACTAGTGTCACAGGAATGGTTCAAAACATAGTCAGTAAGAAGAGTCAGTCTTCTTGTACTTAAGTCGGCATTGTGACTTTTGTATTTAATTCCGATGCAATTTCTGTGTTTCATCGTCAATAAGAAGGTCCAAGGGATACAGTTAACCTGAAGTGAAGCATCGGAATCTATAAGTAGTGCCACAGGAATGGTTCAAAACATAGACAGTAGGAAGAGTCAGTCTTCTTGCACTTAAGTCGGCATTGTGCTATTTCTATTAAATTCCGATGCAATTGCTGTGTTTCATCGTCAATAAGAAGGTCCAAGGGATACAGTAAACCTGAAGTGAAGCAGCGGAATCTGTAACTAGTGTCACAGGAATGAATCAAATCATAGTCAGGAATAAGAGTCAGTCTTCTCGTACTAAAATCGGCATTGTGCGTTTTCTATTTAATTCCGATGCAATTTCAGTGTTTTATCGTCAATATGAAGGACCAAGGGATACAGTAAACCTGAAGTGAAGCATCGGAATCTATAACTAGTGTCACAGGGATGATTCAAAACATAGACAGTAAGAAGAGTCAGTATTCCTGTACTTAAGTCGGCATTGTGCCTTTTGTATTTAATTCCGAAGCAATTTCTGTGTTTCATCTTCAATAAGAAGGTTCAAGGGATACAATAAACCTAAAGTGAAGCATCAGAGTCTATAGCTAGTGTCACAGGAATGGTTCAAAACATAGACAGTAGGAAGAGTCAGTCTTCTTGCACTTAAGTCGGCATTGTGCCTTTTCTATTTAATTCCGATGCAATTGCTGTGTTTCATCGTCAATAAGAAGATCCAAGGGATACAGTAAACCTGAAGTGAAGCATCGGAATCTATAACTAGTGCCACAGGAATGGTTCAAAACATAGTCAGTAAGAAGAGTCAGTCTTCTTGTACTTAAGTCGGCATTATGCCTTTTGTATTTAATTCCGATGCAATTTCTATGTTTCATCGTCAATAAGAAGGTCCAAGGGACACAGTAAACCTGAAGTGAAGCAGCGGAATCTATAACTAGTGTCACAGGAATGAATAAAGCATACTCAGTAAGAAGAGTCAGTGTTCTTGTACTAAAGTCGGCATTGTGCCTTTTGTATTTATTTTCCGATGCAATTTCAGTGTTTCATTGTCAATAAGAAGGTCCAAGGGATACAGTAAACCTGAAGTGAAGCAACGGAATCTATAACTAGTGTCACAGGTATGGTTCAAAACATAGACAGTAAGAAGAGTCAGTATTCTTGTACTTAAGTCTGCATTGTGCCGTTTGTATTTAATTCCGAAGCAATTTCTGTGTTTCATCTTCAATAAGAAGGTCCAAGGGATACAATAAACCTAAAGTGAAGCATCAGAGTCCATAGCTAGTGTCACAGGAATGGTTCAAAACATAGTCAGTAGGAAGAGTCAGTCTTCTTGTACATAAGTCGGAATTGTGCCTTTTGTATTTAATTCCGATGCAATTTCTGTGTTTCATCGTCAATAAGAAGGTCCAAGGGATACAGTAGACCTGAAGTGAAGCATCGGAATCTATAACTAGTGTAACAGGAATGGTTCAAAACATAGAGAGTGGGAAGAGTCAGTCTTCTAGTACTTAAGTCGGCATTGTGCCTTTTGTATTTGATTCCGATGCAATTTCTATGTTTCATCGTCAATAAGAAGGTCCAAGGGATACAGTAAACCTGAAGTGAAGCAGCGGAATCTATAACTAGTGTCACAGGAATGAATCAAAACATAGTCAGTAAGAAGAGTCAGTCTTCTTGTACTAAAATCGGCATTGTGCGTTTTCTATTTAATTCCGATGCAATTTCAGTGTTTCATCGTCAATATGAAGGACCAAGGGATACAGTAAACCTGAAGTGAAGCATCGGAATCTATAACTAGTGTCACAGGGATGATTCAAAACATAGACAGTAAGAAGAGTCAGTATTCCTGTACTTAAGTCGGCATTGTGCCTTTTGTATTTAATTCCGAAGCAATTTCTGTGTTTCATCTTCAATAAGAAGGTTCAAGGGATACAATAAACCTAAAGTGAAGCATCAGAGTCTATAGCTAGTGTCACAGGAATGGTTCAAAACATGGTCAGTAAGAAGAGTCAGTCTTCTTGTACATAAGTCGGAATTTGCCTTTTGTATTTCATTCCGAAGCAATTTCTGTGTTTCATCTTCAATAAGAAGGTCAGAGGGATACAGTAAACCTGAACTGAAGCATCGGAATCTATAACTAGTGCCACAGGAATGGTTCAAAACATAGTCAGTAAGAAGAGTCAGTCTTCTTGTACTTAAGTCGGCATTGTGCCTTTTGTATTTAATTCCGATGCAATTTCTATGTTTCATCGTCACTAAGAAGGTCCAAGGGATACAGTAAACCTTAAGTGAAGCAGCGGAATCTATAACTAGTGTCACAGGAATGAATCAAACATACTCAGTAAGAAGAGTCAGTCTTCTTGTACTAAAGTCGGCATTGTGCCTTTTGTATTTAATTCCGATGCAATTTCAGTGTTTCATCGTCAATAAGAAGGTCCAAGGGATACAATAAACCTAAAGTGAAGCATCAGAGTCTATAGCTAGTGTCACAGGAATGGTTCAAAACTTAGTCAGTAAGAAGAGTCAGTCTTCTTGTACATAAGTCGGAATTGCGCCTTTTGTATTTAATTCCGATGCAATTTCTGTGTTTCATCGTCAATAAGAAGGTCCAAGGGATACAGTAAACCTGAAGTGAAGCATCGGAATCTATAACTAGTGTAACAGGAATGGTTCAAAACATAGACAGTGGGAAGAGTCAGTCTTCTTGTACTTAAGTCGGCATTGTGCCTTTTGTATTTATTTCCGATGCAATTTCTATGTCTCATCGACAATAAGAAGGTCCAAGGGATACAGTAAACCTGAAGTGAAGCAGCGGAATCTATAACTAGTGTCACACGAATGAATCAAAACATAGTTAGTAAGAAGAGTCAGTCTTCTTGTACTAAAATCGGCATTGTGCCTTTTGTATTCAATTCCGATGCAATTTCAGTGTTTCATCGTCAATAAGAAGGGCCAAGGGATACAGTAAACCTGGAGTGAAGCATCGGAATCTATAACTAGTGTCACAAGAATGGCTCAAAACATAGTCAGTAAGTAGAGTCAGTATTCTTGTACTTAAGTCGGCATTGTGCCTTTAGTATTTAATTCCGATGCAATTTCTGTGTTTCATCGTGTATAAGATGGTCAGAGGCATACAGTAAATCTGAAGTCAAGCATCGGAATCTGTAACTAGTGTCACAGGAATGGTTCAAAACATAGTCAGTAAGAAGAGTCAGTCTTCTTGTACTTAAGTCGGCTTTGTGCCTATTGTATTTAATTCCGATTCAATTTCTGTGTTTCATCGTCAATAAGAAGGTCCAAGGGACACAGTAAACCTGAAGTGAAGCATCAGAATCTATAACTAGTGTCACAGGAATGGTTCAAAACATAGTCAGTAAGAAGACTCAGTCTTCTTGTACTTCAGTCGGCATTGTGCCATTTGTATTTATTTCCGATGCAATTTCTGTGTTTCATCGTCAATAAGAAGGTCCAAGGGATACAGTAAACCTGGAGTGAAGCATCGGAATCTATAACTTGTGTCACAAGAATGGCTCAAAACATAGTCAGTAAGAAGAGTCAGTCTTCTTGTACTTAAGTCGGCTTTGTGCCTTTTGTATTTAATTCCGATGCAATTTCTGTGTTTCATCTTCAATAAGAAGGTCCAAGGGATACAGTAAACCTGAAGTCAAGCACTGGAATCTATAACTAGTGTCACATGAATGGTTCAAATCATAGTAAGTAAGAAGAGTCAGACTTCTTGTACTTAAGTCGCCATTGTGCCTTTTGTATTTAATTCCGAAGCAATTTCTGTGTTTCATCGTCAATAATAAGGTCCAAGGGATACAGTAAACCTGGAGTGAAGCATTGGAATCTATAACTAGTGTCACATGAATGGTTCAAATCATAGACAGTAAGATGAGTCAGTCTTCTTGTACTTAATTCGGAATTGTGCCTCTTGTATTTAATTCCAATGCAATTTCCGTGTTTCATCGTCAGTAAGAAGGTCAGAGGGATACAGTAAACCTGAAGTGAAGCATCGGAATCTATAACTAGTGTCACAGGAATGGTTCAATACATAGTCAGTAAGAAGAGTCAGTCTTCTTGTACTTAAGTCGGCATTGTGACTTTTGTATTTAATTCCGATGCAATTTCTGTGTTTCATCGTCAATAAGAAGGTCCAAGGGATACAGTTAACCTGGAGTGAAGCATCGGAAACTATAAGTAGTGCCACAGGAATGGTTCAAAACATAGACAGTAGGAAGAGTCAGTCTTCTTGCACTTAAGTCGGCATTGTGCCTTTCCTATTTATTTCCGATGCAATTGCTGTGTTTCATCGTCAATAAGAAGATCCAAGGGATACAGTAAACCTGAAGTGAAGCATCGGAATCTATAACTAGTGCCACAGGAATGGTTCAAATTATAGTCAGTAAGAAGAGTCAGTCTTCTTGTACTTAAGTCGGCATTGTGCCTTTTGTATTTAATTCCGATGCAATTTCAGTGTTTCATCGTCAATAAGAAGGTCCAAGGGATACAGAAAACCTGAAGTGAGGCAACGGAATCTAAAACTAGTGTCACAGGGATGGTTCAAAACATAGACAGTAAGAAGAGTCAGTATTCTTGTGGTTAAGTCGGCATTGTACCTTTTGTATTTTATTCCGAAGCAATTTCTGTGTTTCATCTTCAATAAGAAGGTCCAAGGGATACAATAAACCTAAAGTGAAGCATCAGAGTCTATAGCTAGTGTCACAGGAATGGTTCAAAACATAGTCAGTAAGAAGAGTCAGTCTTCTTGTACATAAGTCGGAATTGTGCCTTTTGTATTTAATTCCGATGCAATTTCTGTGTTTCATCGTCAATAAGAGGGTCCAAGGGATACGGTAAACCTGAAGTGAAGCATCGGAATCTATAACTAGTGTCACAGGAATGGTTCAGAACATAGTCAGTAAGAAGAGCCAGTCTTCTTGTACTTAAGTCGGCATTGTGACTTTGTATTTATTTCCGATGCAATATCTGTGTTTCATCGTCAATAAGAAGGTCCAAGGGATACAGTAAACCTGAAGTCAAGCACCGGAATCTATAACTAGTGTCACATGAATGGTTCAAATCATAGTAAATAAGAAGAGTCAGACTTCTTGTACTTAAGTCGCCATTGTGCCTTTTGTATTTAATTCCGACGCAATTTCTGTGTTTCATCGTCAACAAGAAGGTCCAAGGGATACAGTAAACCTGGAGTGAAGCATTGGAATCTATAACTAGTGTAACATGAATGGTTCAAATCATAGACAGTAAGATGAGTCAGTCTTCTTGTACTTAAATCAGAATTGTGCCTTTTGTATTTAATTCCGATGCAATTTCTGTGTTTCATCGTCAGTAAGAAGGTCAGAGGGATACAGTAAACCTGAAGTGAAGCATCGGAATCTATAACTAGTGTCACAGGAATGGTTCAAAACATAGTCAGTAAGAAGAGTCAGTCTTCATGTACTTAAGTCGGCATTGTGACTTTTGTATTTAATTCCGATGCAATTTCTGTGTTGCATCGTCAATAAGAAGGTCCAAGGGATACAGTTAACCTGGAGTGAAGCATCGGAATCTATAAGTAGTGCCACAGGAATGGTTCAAAACATAGACAGTAGGAAGAGTCAGTCTTCTTGCACTTAAGTCGGCATTGTGCCTTTTCTATTTAATTCCGATGCAATTGCTGTGTTTCATCGTCAATAAGAAGATCCATGGGATACAGTAAACCTGAACTGAAGCATCGGAATCTATAACTAGTGCCACAGGAATGGTTCAAATTATAGTCAGTAAGAAGAGTCAGTCTTCTTGTACTTAAGTCGGCATTGTGCCTTTTGTATTTAATTTCGATGCAGTTTCAGTGTTTCATCGTCAATAAGAAGGTCCAAGGGATACAGTAAACCTGAAGTGAGGCAACGGAATCTATAACTAGAGTCACAGGAATGAATCAAACATACTCAGTAAGAAGAGTCAGTCTTCTTGTACTAAAGTCGGCATTGTGCCTTTTGTATTTAATTCCGATGCAATTTCAGTGTTTCATCGTCAATAAGAAGGTCCAAGGGATACAATAAACCTAAAGTGAAGCATCAGAGTCTATAGCTAGTGTCACAGGAATGGTTCAAAACATAGTCAGTAAGAAGAGTCAGTCTTCTTGTACATAAGTCGGAATTGCGCCTTTTGTATTTAATTCCGATGCAATTTCTGTGTTTCATCGTCAATAAGAAGGTCCAAGGGATACAGTAAACCTGAAGTGAAGCATCGGAATCTATAACTAGTGTAACAGGAATGGTTCAAAACATAGACAGTGGGAAGAGTCAGTCTTCTTGTACTTAAGTCGGCATTGTCCTTTTGTATTTAATTCCGATGCAATTTCTATGTCTCATCGACAATAAGAAGGTCCAAGGGATACAGTAAACCTGAAGTGAAGCAGCGGAATCTATAACTAGTGTCACATGAATGAATCAAAACATAGTTAGTAAGAAGAGTCAGTCTTCTTGTACTAAAATCGGCATTGTGCCTTTTGTATTCAATTCCGATGCAATTTCAGTGTTTCATCGTGAATAAGAAGGGCCAAGGGATACAGTATACCTGAAGTGAAGCATCGGAATCTATAACTAGTGTCACAGGGATGGTTCAAAACATAGACAGTAAGAAGAGTCAGTATTCTTGTACTGAAGTCGGCATTGTGCCTTTAGTATTTAATTCCGATGCTATTTCTGTGTTTCATCGTGTATAAGATGGTCAGAGGCATACAGTAAATCTGAAGTCAGGCATCGGAATCTGTAACTAGTG
Organism: Schistocerca americana; assembly: GCF_021461395.2. Classification (NCBI taxonomy): domain Eukaryota; kingdom Metazoa; phylum Arthropoda; class Insecta; order Orthoptera; family Acrididae; genus Schistocerca; species Schistocerca americana. The sequence goes on from NW_025725928.1 coordinate 73,472, forward strand.
TCACAGGAATGGTTCAAATCATAGTCAGTAAGAAGAGTCAGTCTTCTTGTACTTAAGTCGGCTTTGTGCCTTTTGTATGTAATTCCGATGCAATTTCTGTGTTTCATCGTCAATAAGAAGGTCCAAGGGACACAGTAAACCTGAAGTGAAGCATCAGAATCTATAACTAGTGTCACAGGAATGGTTGAAAACATAGTCAGTAAGAAGACTCAGTCTTCTTGTACTTCAGTCGGCATTGTGCCATTTGTATTTATTTCCGATGCAATTTCTGTGTTTCATCGTCAATAAGAAGGTCCAAGGGATACAGTATACCTGAAGTGAAGCAACGGAATCTATAACTAGTGTCACATGAATGGTTCAAATCATAATCAGTAAGAAGAGTCAAACTTCTTGTACTTAAGTCGCCATTGTGCTTTAAGTATTTAATTCCGATGCAATTTCAGTGTTTCATCGTCAATAAGAAGGTCCAAGGGATACAGTAAACCTGGAGTGAACCATCGGAATCTATAACTAGCGTCACATGAATGGTTCAAGACATAGACAGTAAGAAGAGTCAGTCTTCTTGTACTTAATTCGGAATTGTGAATTTTGTATTTAATTCCGATGCAATTTCTGTGTTTCATCGTCAATAGGAAGGTCAGAGGGATACAGTAAACCTGAAGTGAAGCATCGGAATCTATAACTAGTGTCACAGGAATGGTTCAAATCATAGACAGTAGGAAGAGTCAGTCATCTTGTACTCAAGTCGGCATTGTGCCTTTTCTATTTAATTCCTATGCAATTTCTGTGTTTCATCGTCAATAAGAAGGTCCAAGGGATATAGTAAACCTGGAGTGACGCATCGGAATCTATAACTAGTGACACCAGAATGGTTCAAATCATAGACAGTAGGAAGAGTCAGTCTTCTTGCACTTAAGTCGGCATTGTGCCTTTTCCATTTAATTCCGTTGCAATTTTTGTGTTTCATCGTTAATAAAAAGGTCCAAGGGATACAATAAACTGGGAGTGAAACATCGGAATATATAACTAGTGTCACAAAAATGGTTCAAAACATAGTCAGTAAGAAGAGTCAGTCCTCTTGTACTTAAGTCGGCATTGTGCCTTTTGTATTTAATTCCGGTGCAATTTCTATGTTTCATCGTCAATAAGAAGGTCCAAGGGATATAGTAAACCTGGAGTGAAGCATCGGAATCTATAACTAGTGTCACAGGAATGGTTCAAAACATAGACAGTAAGTAGCGTCAGTCTTCTTGTACTTAAGTCGGCATTGTGCCATTTTTATTTAATTCCGATGCAATTTCTGTGTTTCATCGTCAATAAGAAGGTCCAAGGGATACAGTAAACCTGGAGTGAAGCATCGGAATCTATAACTAGTGTCACAAGAATGGCTCAAAACATAGTCAGTAAGAAGAGTCAGTCTTCTTGTACTTAAGTCGGCTTTGTGCCTTTTGTATTTCATTCCGATGCAATTTCTGTGTTTCATCTTCAATAAGAAGGTCCAAGGGATACAGTAAACCTGAAGTGAAGCATCGGAATCTATAACTAGTGTCACAGGAATGGTTCAAAACATAGTCAGTAAGAAGAGCCAGTCTTCTTGTACTTAAGTCAGCATTGTGCCTTTTGTATTTATTTCCGATGCAATTTCTGTGTTTCATCGTCAGTAAGAAGGTCCAAGGGATACAGTAAACCTGAAGTCAAGCACCGGAATCTATAACTAGTGTCACATGAATGGTTCAAATCATAGTAAGTAAGAAGAGTCAGACTTCTTGTACTTAAGTCGCCATTGTGCCTTTTGTATTTAATTCCGATGCAATTTCTGTGTTTCATCGTCAATAAGAAGGTCCAAGGGATACAGTAAACCTGGAGTGAAGCATTGGAATCTATAACTAGTGTCACATGAATGGTTCAAATCATAGACAGTAAGATGAGTCAGTCTTCTTGTTCTTAATTCGGAATTGTGACTTTTGTATTTAATTCCAATGCAATTTCTGTGTTTCAGCGTCAGTAAGTAGGTCAGAGGGATACAGTAAACCTGAAGTGAAGCATCGGAATCTATAACTAGTGTCACAGGAATGGTTCAAAACATAGTCAGTAAGAAGAGTCAGTCTTCTTGTACTTAAGTCGGCATTGTGACTTTTGTATTTAATTCCGATGCAATTTCTGTGTTACATCGTCAATAAGAAGGTCCGAGGGATACAGTTAACCTGGAGTGAAGCATCGGAAACTATAAGTAGTGCCACAGGAATGGTTCAAAACATAGACAGTAGGAAGAGTCAGTCTTCTTGCACTTAAGTCGGCATTGTGAATTTTCTATTTAATTCCGATGCAATTGCTGTGTTTCATCGTCAATAAGAAGATCCAAGGGATACAGTAAACCTGAAGTGAAGCATCGGAATCTATAACTAGTGCCACAGGAATGGTTCAAATTATAGCCAGTAAGACGAATCAGTCTTCTTGTACTTAAGTCGGCATTGTGCCTTTTGTATTTAATTCCGATGCAATTTCAGTGTTTCATCGTCAATAAGAAGGTCCAAGGGATACAGAAAACCTGAAGTGAGGCAACGGAATCTAAAACTAGTGTCACAGGGATGGTTCAAACCATAGACAGTAAGAAGAGTCAGTATTCTTGTGGTTAAGTCGGCATTGTGCCTTTTGTATTTTATTCCGAAGCAATTTCTGTGTTTCATCTTCAATAAGAAGGTCCAAGGGATACAATAAACCTAAAGTGAAGCATCAGAGTCTATAGCTAGTGTCACAGGAATGGTTCAAAACATAGTCAGTAAGAAGAGTCAGTCTTCTTGTACATAAGTCGGAATTGTGCCTTTTGTATTTAATTCCGATGCAATTTCTGTGTTTCATCGTCAATAAGAGGGTCCAAGGGATACGGTAAACCTGAAGTGAAGCATCGGAATCTATAACTAGTGTCACAGGAATGGTTCAAAACATAGTCAGTAAGAAAAGCCAGTCTTCTTGTACTTAAGTCGGCATTGTGACTTTGTATTTATTTCCGATGCAATTTCTGTGTTTTATCGTCAATAAGAAGGTCCAAGGGATACAGTAATCCTGAAGTCAAGCACCGGAATCTATAACTAGTGTCACATGAATGGTTCAAATCATAGTAAATAAGAAGAGTCAGACTTCTTGTACTTAAGTCGCCATTGTGCCTTTTGTATTTAGTTCCGACGCAATTTCTGTGATTCATCGTCAACAAGAAGGTCCAAGGGATACAGTAAACGTGGAGTGAAGCATTGGAATCTATAACTAGTGTCACATGAATGGTTCAAATCATAGACAGTAAGATGAGTCAGTCTTCATGTACTTAAATCGGAATTGTGCCTTTTGTATGTAATTCCGATGCAATTTCTGTGTTTCATCGTCAGTAAGAAGGTCAGAGGGATACAGTAAACCTGAAGTGAAGCATCGGAATCTATAACTAGTGTCACAGGAATGGTTCAAAACATAGTCAGTAAGAAGAGTCAGTCTTCATGTACTTAAGTCGGCATTGTGACTTTTGTATTTAATTCCGATGCAATTTCTGTGTTGCATCGTCAATAAGAAGGTCCAAGGGATACAGTTAACCTGGAGTGAAGCATCGGAATCTATAAGTAGTGCCACAGGAATGGTTCAAAACATAGACAGTAGGAAGAGTCAGTCTTCTTGCACTTAAGTCGGCATTGTGCCTTTTCTATTTAATTCCGATGCAATTGCTGTGTTTCATCGTCAATAAGAAGATCCAAGGGATACAGTAAACCTGAACTGAAGCATCGGAATCTATAACTAGTGCCACAGGAATGGTTCAAATTATAGTCAGTAAGAAGAGTCAGTCTTCTTGTACTTAAGTCGGCATTGTGCCTTTTGTATTTAATTCCGATGCAGTTTCAGTGTTTCATCGTCAATAAGAAGGTCCAAGGGATACAGTAAACCTGAAGTGAGGCAACGGAATCTAAAATTAGTGTCACAGGGATGGTTCAAAACATAGACAGTTATAAGAGTCAGTATTCTTGTGCTTAAGTCGGCATTGTGCCTTTTGTATTTAATTCCGAAGCAATTTCTGTGTTTCATCTTCAATAAGAAGGTCCAAGGGATACAATAAACCTGAAGTGAGGCAACGGAATCTAAAATTAGTGTCACAGGGATGGTTCAAAACATAGACAGTAAGAAGAGTCAGTATTCTTGTGCTTAAGTCGGCATTGTGCCTTTTGTATTTAATTCCGAAGCAATTTCTGTGTTTCATCTTCAATAAGAAGGTCCAAGGGATACAATAAACCTAAAGTGAAGCATCAGAGTCTATAGCTAGTGTCACAGGAATGGTTCAAAACATAGTCAGTAAGAAGAGTCAGTCTTCTTGTACATAAGTCGGAATTGTGCCTTTTGTATTTAATTCCGAGGCAATTTCTGTGTTTCATCGTCAATAAGAGGGTCCAAGGGATACAGTAAACCTGAAGTGAAGCAGCGGAATCTATAACTAGTGTCACAGGAATGAATCAAAACATAGTCAGTAAGAAGAGTCAGTCTTCTTGTACTAAAATCGGCATTGTGCCTTTTGTATTTAATTCCGATGCAATTTCAGTGTTTCATCGTCAATAAGAAGGTCCAAGGGATACAGTAAACCTGAAGTGAAGCATCGGAATCTATAACTAGTGTAACAGGAATGGTTCAAAACATAGACAGTGGGAAGAGTCAGTCTTCTTGTACTGAAGTCGGCATTGTGACTTTTATATTTAATTCCGACGCAATTTCTGTGTTTCATCGTCAATAAGAAGGTCAGAGGGATACAGTAAACCTGAACTGAAGCACCGGAATCTATAACTAGTGTCACAGGAATGTTTCAAAACATAGACAGTAGGAAGAGTCAGTCTTCCTGTACTTAACCCGGCATTGTGCCTTTTCTATTTATTTCCTATGCAATTTCTGTGTTTCATCGTCAATAAGAAGGTCCAAGGGATACAGTAAACCTGGAGTAAAGCTCGGAATATATAACTAGTGTCATAGGATTGGTTCAAAACATCGACAATAAGAAGGGTCAGTCTTCTTGTACTTAATTCGGCATTGTGCCTTTAGTATTTAATTCCGATGCAATTTCTGTGTTTCATCGTCAATAAGAAGGTCCAAGACGCACAGTAAACCTGAAGTGAAGCATCAGAATCTATAACTAGTGTCACAGGAATGGTTCAAACATAGTCAGTAAGAAGAGTCAGTCTTCTTGTACTTAAGTCGGCATTGTGCTTTTTGTATTTATTTCCGATGCAATTTCTGTGTTTCATCGTCAATAAGAAGGTCCAAGGGATACAGTAAACCTGAAGTGAAGCACCGGAATCTGTAACTAGTGTCACATGAATGGTTCAAATCATAGTCAGTAAGAAGAGTCAGACTTCTTGTACTTAAGTCGCCATTGTGCCTTTTGTATTTAATTCCGATGCAATTTCTGTGTTTCATCGTCAATAAGAAGGTCCAAGGGATACAGTAAACCTGGAGTGAAGCATCGGAATCTATAACTAGCGTCACATGAATGGTTCCAAACATAGACAGTAAGAAGAGTCATTCTTCTTGTACTTAATTCGGAATTGTGAATTTTGTATTTAATTCCGTTGCAATTTCTGTGTTTCATCGTCAATAAGAAGGTCAGAGGGATACAGTAAACCTGAAGTGAAGCACCGGAATCTATAACTAGAGTCGCAGAAATGGTTCAAAACATAGACAGTAGGAAGAGTTAGTCTTCTTGTACTTAAGTCGGCATTGTGCCTTTTCTATTTCATTCCTATGCAATTTCTGTGTTTCATCGTCAATAAGAAGGTCCAAGGGATACAGTAAACCTGGAGTGAAGCAGCGGAATCTATAACTAGTGTCACAGGAATGAATCAAAACATAGTCAGTAAGAAGAGTCAGTCTTCTTGTATTAAAGTCGGCATTGTGCCTTTTGTATTTAATTCCGATGCAATTTCAGTGTTACATCGTCAATAAGAAGGTCAGAGGGATACAGTAATCCTGAAGTGAAGCATCGGAATCTATAACTAGTGTCACAGGAGTGGTTCAAAACATAGGCAGTAAGAAGAGTCAGTCCTCTTGTACTTAAGTCGGCATTGTGCCTTTTTTATTTAATTCGGATGCAATTTCTGTATTTCATCGTCAATAATAAGGTCTAGGGGATATAGTAAACCTGAAGTGAAGCATCAGAATCTATAACTAGTGTCACAGGAATGGTTCAAAACATAGTCAGTAAGAAGAGACAGTCTCCTTGTACTTAAGTCGGCATTGTGACTTTTGTATTTAATTCCGATGCAATTTCTGTCTTTCATCGTCAATAAGAAGGTCCAAGGGATACAGTAAACCTGGAGTGAAGCATCGGAATCTATAACTAGTGTCACGGGAATGGTTCAAAACATAGTCAGTAGGAAGAGTCAGTCTTCTTGTACTTAAGTCGGTATTGTTCCTTTACTATTTAATTCCTATGCAATTTCTGAGTTTCTTCGTCAATAAGAAGGTCCAATTGATATAGTAAACCTGGAGTGAAGCATCGGAATCTATAACTAGTATCACAGGAATGGTTCAAAACATAGACAGTAAGTAGCGTCAGTCTTCTTGTACTTAAGTCGGCATTGTGCTTTTTTTATTTAATTCCGATGCAATTTCTTTGTTTCGTCGTCTATAAGAAGGCCCAAGTGATACAGTAAACCAGGAGTGAAGCATCGGAATCTATAACTAGTGTCACAGGAATGGTTCAAAAACATCGACAGTAAGAAGAGTCAGTCTTCTTGTACTTAATTCGGCATTGTGCCTTTAGTATTTTATTCCGATGCAATTTCTGTGTTTCATCGTCAATAAGAAGGTCAGAGGGATACAGTAAATCTGAAGTCAAGCATCGGAATCTATAACTAGTGTCACAGGAATGGTTCAAAGCATAGTCAGTAAGAAGAGTCAGTCTTCTTGTACTTAAGTCGGCATTGTGCCTTTTGTATTTAATTCTGATGCAATTTCTGTGTTTCATCGTCAATACGAAGGTCCAAGGGATACAGTAAACCTGATGTGAAGCATCAGAATCTATAACTAGGGTCACAGGAATGGTTCAAAACATAGTCAGTAAGAAGAGTCAGTCTTCTTGTACTTAAGCCGGCATTGTGACTTTTGTATTTATTTACGATGCAATTTCTGTGTTTCATCGTCAATAAGAAGGTCCAAGGGATACTGTAAACCTGAAGTGAAGCATCGGAATCTATAACTAGTGTCACATGAATGTTTCAAGTCATAGTCGGTAAGAAGAATCAGTCTTCTTGTACTTAAGACGCCATTGTGCCTTTTGTATTTAATTCCAATGCAATTTCTGTGTTTCATCGTCAATAAGAAGGTCCATGGGTTACAGTAAACCTGGAGTGAAGCATCGGAACCTATAACCAGTGTCACATGAAAGGCTCAAAACATAGACAGTAGGAAGGGTCAATCTTCTTGTACTTAATTTGGCATTGTGCCTTTTGTATTTAATTCCGATGCAAATTGTATTTTTCATCGCCAAAAAGAAGATCAGAGGGATACAGTAAACCTCAAGTGAAGCATCGGAATCTATAATTAGTGTCACATGAATGGTTCAAAACATAGTCAGTAAGAAGAGTCAGTCTTCTTGTACTTAAGTCGGCATTGTGCCTTTTGTATTTAATTCCGATGCAATTTCTGTCTTTCATCGTCAATAAGAAGGTCCAAGGGATACAGTAAACCAGGAGTGAAGCATCGGAATCTATAACTAGTGTCACAGGAATGAATCAAAACATAGTCAGTAAGAAGAGTCAGTCTTCCTGTACTTAATTCGGCATTGTGCCTTTTGTATTAAATTCCGATGCAATTTCTGTGTTTCGTTGTCAATAAGAAGGTCAGATGGATACAGTAAACTTGAACTGAAGCACCGGAATCTATAACTAGTGTCACAGGAATGGTTCAAAACATAGACAGTAAGTAGCGGCAGTCTTCTTGTACTTAAGTCGGCATTGTTCCTTTTTTATTTAATTCCGATGCAATTTCTGTGTTTCATCGTCAATAACAAGGTCCAAGGGATACAGTAAACCTGGAGTGAAGAATCGGAATCCGTAACTAGTGTCACAGGAATGGTTCAAAGCATCCACAGTAAGAAGAGTCAGTCTTCTTGTACTTAAGTCGCCATTGTGCCTTTTGTATTTAATTCCGATGCAATTTCTGTGTTTCATCGTCAATAAGAAGGTCCAAGTGATACAGTAAACCTGGAGTGAAGCATTGGAATCTATAACTAGTGTCACATGAATGGTTCAAATCATAGACCATAAGAAGAGTCAGTTTTCTTGTACTTAATTCGGAATTGTGCCTTTTGTATTTAATTCTGATGCAGTTTCTGTGTTTCATCGTCAGTAAGAAGGTCAGAGGGATACAGAAAACCTGAAGTGAAGCATCGGAATCTATAACTAGTGTCACAGGAATTGATCAAAACATAGTCAGTAAGAAGAGTCAGTCTTCTTGTACTTAAGTCGGCATTGTGACTTTTGTATTTAATTCCGATGCAATTTCTGTGTTTCATCGTCAATAAGAAGGTCCAAGGGATACAGTTAACCTGGAGTGAAGCATCGGAATCTATAAGTAGTGCCACAGGATTGGTTCAAAACATAGACAGTAGGAAGATTCAGTCTTCTTGCACTTAACTCGGCATTGTGCCTTTTCTATTTAATTCCGATGCAATTGCTGTGTTTCATCGTCAATAAGAAGATCCAAGGGATACAGAAAACCTGAAGTGTAGCATCGGAAACTATAACTAGTGCCACAGGAATGGCTCAAAACATAGACAGTGGGAAGAGTCAGTCTTCTTGTACTTAAGTCGGCATTGTGCCTTTTGTATTTCAATCCGATGCAATTTCTATGTTTCATCGTCAATAAGAAGGTCCAAGGGATACAGTAAACCTGAAGTGAAGCAGCGGAATCTTTAACTAGTGTCACAGGGATGGTTCAAAACATAGACAGTAAGAAGAGTCAGTATTCTTGTACTTAAGTCGGCATTGTGCCTCTTGTATTTAATTCCGAAGCAATTTCTGTGTTTCATCTTCAATAAGAAGGTTCCAGGGATACAATAAACCTAAAGTGAAGCATCAGAGTCTATAGCTAGTGTCACAGGAATGGTTCAAAACATGGTCAGTAAGAAGAGTCAGTCTTCTTGTACATAAGTCGGAATTGTGCCTTTTGTATTTAATTCCGATGCAATTTCTGTGTTTCATCGTCAATAAGAAGGTCCAAGGGATACAGGAAACCTGAAGTGAAGCATCGGAATCTATAACTAGTGTAACAGGAATGGTTCAAAACATAGACAGTGGGAAGAGTCAGTCTTCTTGTACATAAGTCGGCATTGTGACTTTTGTATTTAATTCCGACGCAATTTCTGTCTTTCATCGTCAATAAGAAGGTCAGAGGGATACAGTAAACCTGAACTGAAGCACCGGAATCTATAACTAGTGTCACAGGAATGGTTCAAAACATAGACAGTAGGAAGAGTCAGTCTTCTTGTACTTAAGTCGGCATTGTGCCTTTAGTATTTAATTCCGATGCAATTTCTGTGTTTCATCGTGTATAAGAAGGTCAGAGGCATACAGTATATCTGAAGTCAAGCATCGGAATCTATAACTAGTGTCACAGGAATGGTTCAAAACATAGTCAGTAAGAAGAGTCAGTCTTCTTGTACTTATGTCGGCTTTGTGCCTTTTGTATTTAATTGGGATGCAATTTCTGTGTTTCATCGTCAATAAGAAGGTCCAAGTGACACAGTAAACCTGAAGTGAAGCATCAGAATCTATAACTAGTGTCACAGGAATGGTTCAAAACATAGTCAGTAAGAAGAGTCAGTCTTCTTGTACTTCAGTCGGCATTGTGCCTTTTGTATTTATTTCCGATGCAATTTGTGTGCTTCATCGTCAATAAGAAGGTCCAAGGGATACAGTAAACCTGAAGTGAAGCACCGGAATCTATAACTAGTGTCACATGAATGGTTCAAATCATAGTCAGTAAGAAGAGTCAGACTTCTTGTACTTAAGTCGCCATTGTGCCTTTTGTATTTAATTACGATGCAATTTCTGTGTTTCATCGTCAATAAGAAGGTCCAAGGGAAACAGTAAACCAGGAGTGAAGCATCGGAATCTATAACTAGCGTCACATGAATGGTTCAAAACATAGACAGTAAGAAGAGTCAGTCTTCTTGTACTTAATTCGGAATTGTGAATTTTGTATTTAATTCCGATGCAACTTCTGTGTTTCATCGTCAATAAGAAGGTCAGAGGGATACAGTAAACCTGAACTGAAGCACCGGAATCTAAACTAGAGTCACAGAAATGGTTCAAAACATAGACAGTAGGAAGAGTCAGTCTTCTTGTACTTAAGTCGGCATTGTGCCTTTTGTATTTAATTCCGATGCAATTTCAGTGTTACATCGTCAATAAGAAGGCCAGAGGGATACAGTAAACCTGAAGTGAAGCATCGGAATCTATAACTAGTGTCACAGGAATGGTTCAAAACATAGACAGTAGGAAGAGTCAGTCTTCTTGTACTCAAGTCGGAATTGTGCCTTTTCTATTTAATTCCTATGCAATTGCTGTGTTTCATCGTCAATAAGAAGGTCCAAGGGATATAGTAAACCTGGAGTGACGCATCGGAATCTATAACTAGTGACACAGGAATGGTTCAAAACATAGACAGTAGGAAGAGTCAGTCTTCTTGCACTTAAGTCGGCATTGTGCCTTTTCTATTTAATTCCGATGCAGTTTTTGTGTTTCATCGTTAATAAGAATGTCCAAGGAGTACAGTAAACTGGGAGTGAAGCATCGGAATCAATAACTAGTGTCACAAAAATGGTTCAAAACATAGTCAGTAAGAAGAGTCAGTCCTCTTGTACTTATTCGGCATTGTGCCTTTTGTATTTAATTCCGATGCAATTTCTATGTTTCATCGTCAATAAGAAGGTCCAACGGATATAGTAAACCTGGAGTGAAGCGTCGGAATCTATAACTAGTGTCACAGGAATGGTTCAAATCTTAGACAGTAAGTAGCGTCAGTCTTCTTGTACTTAAGTCGGCATTGTGCCTTTTTTATTTAATTCCGATGCAATTTCTGTGTTTCATCGTCAATAAGAAGGTCAAAGGGATACAGTAAACCTGGAGTGAAGCATCGGAATATATAACTAGTGTCACAGGAATGGTTCAAAACATCGACAGTAAGAAAAGTCAGTCTTCTTGTACTTAATTCGGCATTGTGCCTTTAATATTTAATTCCGATGCAATTTCAGTGTTTCATCGTCAATAAGAAGCTCCATGGGATACAGTAAACCTGAAGTGAAGCATCGGAATCTATAACTAGTGTCACATGAATGGTTCAAATCATAGTCAGTAAGAAGAGTCAGACTTCTTGTACTTAAGTCACCATTGTGCAATTTGTATTTAATTCCGATGCAATTTCTGTGTTTCATCGTCAATAAGAAGGTCCAAGGGATACAGTAAACCTGGAGTGAAGCATCGGAATCTATAACTAGTGTCACAAGAATGGCTCAAAACATAGTCAGTAAGAAGAGTCAGTCTTCTTGTACTTAATTCGGCATTGTGCCTTTTGTATTTAATTCCGATGCAATGTCTGTGTTTCATCGTCAATAAGAAGGTCAGAGGGACACAGTAAACCTGAAGTGAAGCATCGGAATCTATAACTAGTGTCACAGGAATGGTTCAAAACATAGTCAGTAAGAAGGGTCAGTCATATTGTACTTAAGTCGGCATTGACCCTTTTGTATTTAATTCCAATGCAATTTGTGTGTTTCATCGTCAATAAGAAGGTGCAAGGGATACTGTGAACCTGGAGTGAAGCATCGCAATCTATAACTAGTGACACAGGAATGGTTCAGCACATAGACAGTGGGAAGAGTCAGTCTTCTTGCATTTAAGTCGGCATTGTGCCTTTTGTATTTTTTTCCGATGCAATTGCTGTGTTTCATCGTCAACAAGAAGGTCAGAGGGATACAGTAAACCTGAAGTGAAGCATCGGAATCTATAAATAGTGTCACAGGAATGCTTCAAAACATAGACAGTAGGAAAAGTCAGTCTATTTGTACTTAAGTCGGCATTCTGAATTTTCTATTTAACTCCGATGCAATTTCTGTGTTTCATCGTCAATAAGAAGGTCCAAGGGATATAGTAAACCTGGAGTGAAGCATCGGACTCTAGAAGTAGTGACACAGGGACGGTTCAAAACACAGACAGTAAGAAGAGTCAGTCTTCTTGTACTTAAGTCGGCATTGTGCCTTTTTTATTTAATTCCGATGCAATTTCTGTGTTTCTTCGTCAATAAGAAGGTCCAAGGGATACAGTAAACCTGGAGTGAAGCATCGGAATCAAGAAGTAGTGACACAGGGATGGTTCAAAACACAGACAGTAAGAAGAGTCAGTATTCTTGTACTTAAGTCGGCATTGTGCCCTTTGTATTTAATTCCGATGAAATTTCTGTGTTTCATCGTCAATGAGAAGGTCCAAGGGATACAGTAAACCTGAAGTAAAGAATCGGATCTATAACTAGTGTAACAGGAATGGTTCAAAATAAAGACAGTGGGAAGAGTCAGTCTTCTTGTACTTAAGTCGGCATTGTGACTTTCGTATTTAATTCCGATGCAATTTCTGTGTTTCATCGTCAATAAGCAGGACAGAGGGATACAGTAAACCTGAAGTGAAGCATCGGAATCTATAACTAGTGTCACAGGAATAGTTCAAAACATAGTCAGTAGGAAGAGTCAGTCTTCTTGTACTTAAGTCGGTATTGTGCCTTTACTATTTAATTCCTATGCAATTTCTGTGTTTCTTCGTCAATAAGAAGGTACAATTGATATAGTAAACCTGGAGTGAAGCATCGGAATCTACAACTAGTGTCACAGGAATGGTTCAAAACATAGACAGTAGGAAGAGTCAGTCTTCTTGTACTCAAGTCGGAATTGTGCCTTTTCTATTTAATTCCTATGCAATTGCTGTGTTTCATCGTCAATAAGAAGGTCCAAGGGATATAGTAAACCTGGAGTGACGCATCGGAATCTATAACTAGTGACACAGGAATGGTTCAAAACATAGACAGTAGGAAGAGTCAGTCTTCTTGTACTTAAGTCGGCATTGTGCCTTTAGTATTTAATTCCGATGCAATTTCTGTGTTTCATCGTGTATAAGAAGGTCAGAGGCATACAGTATATCTGAAGTCAAGCATCGGAATCTATAACTAGTGTCACAGGAATGGTTCAAAACATAGTCAGTAAGAAGAGTCAGTCTTCTTGTACTTAAGTCGGCTTTGTGCCTTTTGTATTTAATTGGGTTGCAATTTCTGTGTTTCATCGTCAATAAGAAGGTCCAAGTGACACAGTAAACCTGAAGTGAAGCATCAGAATCTATAACTAGTGTCACAGGAATGGTTCAAAACATAGTCAGTAAGAAGAGTCAGTCTTCTTGTACTTCAGTCGGCATTGTGCCTTTTGTATTTATTTCCGATGCAATTTGTGTGCTTCATCGTCAATAAGAAGGTCCAAGGGATACAGTAAACCTGAAGTGAAGCACCGGAATCTATAACTAGTGTCACATGAATGGTTCAAATCATAGTCAGTAAGAAGAGTCAGACTTCTTGTACTTAAGTCGCCATTGTGCCTTTTGTATTTAATTACGATGCAATTTCTGTGTTTCATCGTCAATAAGAAGGTCCAAGGGAAACAGTAAACCAGGAGTGAAGCATCGGAATCTATAACTAGCGTCACATGAATGGTTCAAAACATAGACAGTAAGAAGAGTCAGTCTTCTTGTACTTAATTCGGAATTGTGAATTTTGTATTTAATTCCGATGCAACTTCTGTGTTTCATCGTCAATAAGAAGGTCAGAGGGATACAGTAAACCTGAACTGAAGCACCGGAATCTAAACTAGAGTCACAGAAATGGTTCAAAACATAGACAGTAGGAAGAGTCAGTCTTCTTGTACTTAAGTCTGCATTGTGCCTTTTGTATTTAATTCCGATGCAATTTCAGTGTTACATCGTCAATAAGAAGGCCAGAAGGATACAGTAAACCTGAAGTGAAGCATCGGAATCTATAACTAGTGTCACAGGAATGGTTCAAAACATAGACAGTAGGAAGAGTCAGTCTTCTTGTACTCAAGTCGGAATTGTGCCTTTTCTATTTAATTCCTATGCAATTGCTGTGTTTCATCGTCAATAAGAAGGTCCAAGGGATATAGTAAACCTGGAGTGACGCATCGGAATCTATAACTAGTGACACAGGAATGGTTCAAAACATAGACAGTAGGAAGAGTCAGTCTTCTTGCACTTAAGTCGGCATTGTGCCTTTTCTATTTAATTCCGATGCAATTTTTGTGTTTCATCGTTAATAAGAATGTCCAAGGAATACAGTAAACTGGGAGTGAAGCATCGGAATCAATAACTAGTGTCACAAAAATGGTTCAAAACATAGTCAGTAAGAAGAGTCAGTCCTCTTGTACTTATTCGGCATTGTGCCTTTTGTATTTAATTCCGATGCAATTTCTATGTTTCATCGTCAATAAGAAGGTCCAACGGATATAGTAAACCTGGAGTGAAGCGTCGGAATCTATAACTAGTGTCACAGGAATGGTTCAAATCTTAGACAGTAAGTAGCGTCAGTCTTCTTGTACTTAAGTCGGCATTGTGCCTTTTTTATTTAATTCCGATGCAATTTCTGTGTTTCATCGTCAATAAGAAGGTCAAAGGGATACAGTAAACCTGGAGTGAAGCATCGGAATATATAACTAGTGTCACAGGAATGGTTCAAAACATCGACAGTAAGAAAAGTCAGTCTTCTTGTACTTAATTCGGCATTGTGCCTTTAATATTTAAATCCGATGCAATTTCAGTGTTTCATCGTCAATAAGAAGCTCCATGGGATACAGTAAACCTGAAGTGAAGCATCGGAATCTATAACTAGTGTCACATGAATGGTTCAAATCATAGTCAGTAAGAAGAGTCAGACTTCTTGTACTTAAGTCACCATTGTGCAATTTGTATTTAATTCCGATGCAATTTCTGTGTTTCATCGTCAATAAGAAGGTCCAAGGGATACAGTAAACCTGGAGTGAAGCATCGGAATCTATAACTAGTGTCACAAGAATGGCTCAAAACATAGTCAGTAAGAAGAGTCAGTCTTCTTGTACTTAATTCGGCATTGTGCCTTTTGTATTTAATTCCGATGCAATGTCTGTGTTTCATCGTCAATAAGAAGGTCAGAGGGATACAGTAAACCTGAAGTGAAGCATCGGAATCTATAACTAGTGTCACAGGAATGGTTCAAAACATAGTCAGTAAGAAGGGTCAGTCATATTGTACTTAAGTCGGCATTGACCCTTTTGTATTTAATTCCAATGCAATTTGTGTGTTTCATCGTCAATAAGAAGGTGCAAGGGATACTGTGAACCTGGAGTGAAGCATCGCAATCTATAACTAGTGACACAGGAATGGTTCAGCACATAGACAGTGGGAAGAGTCAGTCTTCTTGCATTTAAGTCGGCATTGTGCCTTTTGTATTTTTTTCCGATGCAATTGCTGTGTTTCATCGTCAACAAGAAGGTCAGAGGGATACAGTAAACCTGAAGTGAAGCATCGGAATCTATAAATAGTGTCACAGGAATGCTTCAAAACATAGACAGTAGGAAAAGTCAGTCTATTTGTACTTAAGTCGGCATTCTGAATTTTCTATTTAACTCCGATGCAATTTCTGTGTTTCATCGTCAATAAGAAGGTCCAAGGGATATAGTAAACCTGGAGTGAAGCATCGGACTCTAGAAGTAGTGACACAGGGACGGTTCAAAACACAGACAGTAAGAAGAGTCAGTCTTCTTGTACTTAAGTCGGCATTGTGCCTTTTTTATTTAATTCCGATGCAATTTCTGTGTTTCTTCGTCAATAAGAAGGTCCAAGGGATACAGTAAACCTGGAGTGAAGCATCGGAATCAAGAAGTAGTGACACAGGGATGGTTCAAAACACAGACAGTAAGAAGAGTCAGTATTCTTGTACTTAAGTCGGCATTGTGCCCTTTGTATTTAATTCCGATGAAATTTCTGTGTTTCATCGTCAATGAGAAGGTCCAAGGGATACAGTAAACCTGAAGTAAAGAATCGGATCTATAACTAGTGTAACAGGAATGGTTCAAAATAAAGACAGTGGGAAGAGTCAGTCTTCTTGTACTTAAGTCGGCATTGTGACTTTCGTATTTAATTCCGATGCAATTTCTGTGTTTCATCGTCAATAAGCAGGACAGAGGGATACAGTAAACCTGAAGTGAAGCATCGGAATCTATAACTAGTGTCACAGGAATAGTTCAAAACATAGTCAGTAGGAAGAGTCAGTCTTCTTGTACTTAAGTCGGTATTGTGCCTTTACTATTTAATTCCTATGCAATTTCTGTGTTTCTTCGTCAATAAGGAGGTACAATTGATATAGTAAACCTGGAGTGAAGCATCGGAATCTACAACTAGTGTCACAGGAATGGTTCAAAACATAGACAGTAAGTAGCGTCAGTCTTCTTGTACTTAAGTCGGCATTGTGCCTTTTTTATTTAATTCCGATGCAATTTCTTTGTTTCATCGTCTATAAGAAGGCCCAAGAGATGCAGTAAACCTGGAGTGAAGCATCGGAACCTATAACTAGTGTGACAGGAATCGTTCAAAAACAACGACAGTAAGAAGAGTCAGTCTTCTTGTACTTATTTCGGCATTGTGCCATTAGTATTTAATTCCGATGCAATTTCTGTGTTTCATCGTCAATAAGAAGGTCAGAGGGATACAGTAAATCTGAAGTCAAGCATCGGAATCTATAACTAGTGTCACAGGAATGGTTCAAAACATAGTCAGTAAGAAGAGTCAGTCCTCTTGTACTTAAGTCGGCATTGTGCCTTTTGTATTTAATTCCGATGCAATTTCTATGTTTCATCGTCAATAAGAAGGTCCAAGGGATATAGTAAACCTGGAGTGAAGCATCGGAATCTATAACTAGTGTCACAGGAATGGTTCAAAACTTAGACAGTAAGTAGCGTCAGTCTTCTTGTACTTAAGTCGGCATTGTGCCTTTAGTATTTAATTCCGCTGCAATTTATGTGTTTCATCGTTAAAATGAAGGTCAGAGGGATACAGTAAGTCTGAAGTCAAGCATCGGAATCTATAACTAGTGTCACAGGGATGGTTCAAAACATAGTCAGTAAGAAGAGTCAGTCTTCTTGTACGTAAGTCGGCATTGTGCCTTTTGTATTTAATTCCGATGCAATGTCTGTGTTTTATCGTCAATAAGAAGGTCAGAGGGATACAGTAAACCTGAAGTGAAGCATCGGAATCTATAACTAGTGTCACAGGAATGGTTCAAAACATAGTCAGCAAGAAGAGTCAGTCATATTGTACTTATGTCGGCATTGAGCCTTTTGTATTAAATTCCGATGCAATTTGTGTGTTTCGTCGTCAATAAGAAGGTCCAAGGGATACAGTAAACCTGGAGTGAAGCATCGGAATCTAAAACTAGTGACACAGGAATGGTTCAGAACATAGACAGTAGGAAGAGTCAGTCTTCTTGCACCTAAGTCGGCATTGTGCCTTTTCTATTTACTTCCGATGCAATTGCTGTGTTTCATCGTCAACAAGAAGGTCAGAGGGATACAGTAAACCTGAAGTGAAGCATCGGAATCTATTACTAGTGCCACAGGAATGGTTCAAAACATAGACAGTAGGAAGAGTCAGTCTATTTGTACTTAAGTCGGCATCCTGAATTTTCTATTTAACTCCGATGCAATTTCTGTTTTTCATCGTCAATAAGAAGGTCCAAGGGATATAGTAAACCTGAAGTGAAGCATCGGAATCTATAATTAGTGTCACATGAATGGTTCAAAACATAGTAATAAAGAAGAGTCAGTCTTCTTGTACTTAAGTCGGCATTGTGACTTTTGTATTTAAATTCCGATGCAATTTCTGTGTTTCTTTGTCAATAAGAAGGTCCAAGGGATACAGTAAACCTGGAGTGAAGCATCGGAATCTAGAACTATTGACACAGGGATGGTTCAAAACACAGACAGTAAGAAGAGTCAGTATTCTTGTACTTAAGTCGGCATTGTGCCCTTTGTATTTAATTCCGATGAAATTTCTGTGTTTCATCGTCAATAAGAAGGTCCAAGGGATACAGTAAACCTGAAGTAAAACATCGGATCTATAACTAGTGTAACAGGAATGGTTCAAAATAAAGACAGTGGGAAGAGTCAGTCTTCTTGTACTTAAGTCGGAATTGTGACTTTCGTATTTAATTCCGATGCAATTTCTGTGTTTCATCGTCAATAAGCAGGTCAGAGGGATACAGTAAACCTGAAGTGAAGCATCGGAATCTATAACTAGTGTCACAGGAATGGTTCAAAACATAGACAGTAGGAAGAGTCAGTCTCCTTGTACTTAAGTCGGTATTGTGCCTTTTCTATTTAATTCCTATGCAATTTCTGTGTTTCATCGTCAATAAGAAGGTCCAATTGATGTAGTAAACCTGGAGTGAAGCATCGGAATCTATAACTAGTGTCACAGGAATGGTTCAAAACATAGACAGTAAGTAGCGTCAGTCTTCTTGTACTTAAGTCAGCATTGTGCCTTTTTTAATTAATCCCGATGCAATTTCTTTGTTTCATCGTCTATGAGTAGGCCCAAGGGATACAGTAAACCTGGAGTGAAGCATCGGAATCTGTAACTAGTGTCACAGGAATGGTTCACAAACATCGACAGTAAGAAGTGTCAGTCTTCTTGTACTTAATTCGGCATTGTGCCTTTACTATTTAGTTCCGATGCAATTTCTGTGATTCATGGCCAATACGAAGGTCAGAGGAAGACAGTAAATCTGAAGTCAAGCATCGGAATCTATAACTAGTGTCACAGGAATCTTTCAAATCATAGTCAGTAAGAAGAGTCAGTCTTCTTGTACTTAATTTGGCATTGTACCTTTTGTATTTAATTCCGATGCAATTTCTGTGTTTCATCTTCAATAAGAAGGTCCAAGGGATACAGTAAACCTGAAGTGAAGCATCAGAGTCTATAACTAGTGTCACAGGAATGGTTCAAAACATAGTCAGTAAGAAAGTTCAGTCTTTATGTACATAAGTCGGCATTG
Organism: Schistocerca americana; assembly: GCF_021461395.2. Classification (NCBI taxonomy): domain Eukaryota; kingdom Metazoa; phylum Arthropoda; class Insecta; order Orthoptera; family Acrididae; genus Schistocerca; species Schistocerca americana. Next base: position 92,624 of record NW_025725928.1, read on the forward strand.
TGCCTTTTGTATGTAATTCCGATGCAATTTCTGTGTTTGATCGTCAATAAGAAGGTCCAAGGGATACAGTAAACCTATACTGAAGCATCGGAATCTATAACTAGTGTCACAGGAATGGTTCAAAGCATCGACAGTAAGAAGAGTCAGTCTTCTTGTACGTAATTCGGCATTGTGCCTTTGGTATTTAATTCCGATGCAATTTCTGTGTTTCATCGTCAATAAGAAGGTCAGAGGGATACAGTAAACCTGGAGTGAAGCATCGGAATCTGTAACTAGTGTCACAGGAATGGTTCACAAACATCGACAGTAAGAAGTGTCAGTCTTCTTGTACTTAATTCGGCATTGTGCCTTTAGTATTTAGTTCCGATGCAATTTCTGTGTTTCATGGCCAATACGAAGGTCAGAGGAACACAGTAAATCTGAAGTCAAGCATCGGAATCTATAACTAGTGTCACAGGAATCTTTCAAATCATAGTCAGTAAGAAGAGTCAGTCTTCTTGTACTTAAATTGGCATTGTGCCTTTTGTATTTAATTCCGATGCAATTAGTGTGTTTCATCGTCAATACGAAGGTCCAAGGGATACAGTAAACCAGAAGTGAAACATCGGAATCTATAACTAGTGTCACAGGAATGGCTCAAAACATAGACTGCACGCTACGGTCGCAGGTTCGAATCCTGCCTCGGGCATGGATGTTTGTGATGTCCTTAGGTTAGTTAGGTTTAACTAGTTCTAAGATCTAGGGGACTAATGACCTCAGAAGTTGAGTCCCATAGTGCTCAGAGCCATTTGAACCATAGACTGCAGGAAGAGTCAGTCTTCCTGTACTTAAGTCGGTATTGTGCCTTTTCTATTTAATTCCGATGCAATTTCTGTGTTTCATCGTCAATAAGAAGGTCAGAGGGATACAGTAAACCTGAAGTGAAGCATGGGAATCTATAACTAGTGTCACAGGAATGGTTTAAATCATAGAGAGTTGGAAGATTCAGTCTTCTTGTACTTAATTCGGCATTGTGCCTTTTGTATCTCATTCCGATGCAATTTCTGTGTTTCATCGTCCATAAGAAGTTCCGAGGGATACAGTAAACCTCAAGTGAAGCATCGGAATAAAAAACTAGTGTCACAGGAATGGTTCAAAACATAGAGTGTAGGAAGAGTCAGTCTTCTTGTACTTAAGTCTGCATTGTGCTTATTCTATTTAATACCGAAGCGATTTCTGTGTCTCATCGTCAATAGGAAGGTCCAAGGGATACAGTAAACCTGAAGTGAAGCATCGGAATCTATAACTAGTGTCACAGGAATGTTTCAAAACATAGTCAGTAAGAAGAGTCAGTCTTCTTGTACTTAAGTCGGCATTGTGCCATTTGTATTTAATTCCGATGCAATTTCTGTGTCTAATCGTCAATATGAAAGTCCTAGGGATACAGTAAACCGGGAGTGAAGCATCGGAATCTATAACTAGTGTCACAGGATTGGTTCAAAACATAGACAGTAAGATGAGTCAGTCTTGTTGTACTTAAGTCGGCCTTGTGCCTTTTGTATTTAATTCCGATGCAATTTCTGTGTTTCATCGTCAATAATAAGGTCCAAGGCATACAGTACACCTGAAGGGAAGCATCGAAATCTATAACTAGTGTCACAGTAATGGTTCAAAACATAGACAGAAGAAGAGTCAGTCTTCTTGTACTTAAGTCGGCATTGTGCCTTTTGTATTTAATTCCGATTCAATTGCTGTGTTTCCTCGTCAATAAGAAGGTCCTAGGGGTACAGTAAACCTGAGGTGAAGCATCGGTATCTATAACTAGTGTCACAGGAATGGATCAAATCATAGACAGTAGGAAAAGTCAGTCATCTTATACTTAAGTCGGCATTGTGCCTTTTCTATTTAATTCCGATTCAATTGCTGTGTTTCCTCGTCAATAAGATGGTCCTAGGGATACAGTAAACCTGAGGTGAAGCATCGGTATCTATAACTAGTGTCACAGGAATCGTTCAAAGCATAGTCAGTAAGAGGAGTCAGTCTTCTTGTACTCAAGTCGGCATTGTGCCTTTTGTATTTAATTCCGATGCAATTTTTGTGTTTCATCGTCAATAAGAAGGTCCAAGGGATACAGTAAACCTGGAGTGAAGTATCGGAATCTGCAACTAGTGTCACAGGAATGGTTCAAACATAGACAGTAAGCAGAGTCAGTCTTCTTGTACTTAAGTCGGCATTGTGCCTTTTTTATTTAATTCCGATGCAATTTCTGTGTTTCATCGTCAATAAGAACGTCCAAGGTATACTGTAAACCTAGAGTGAAGCATCGGAAACTATAACTAGTGACACAGAAATGGTTCAAAACATAGACAGTAAGAAGAGTCAGTCTTCTTGTTCTTAATTCGGCATTGTGCGTTTTGTATTTAATTCCGACGCAATTTCTGTGTTTCATCGTCAATAAGAACGTCAAAGGCATACAGTAAACCTGGAGTGAACCATCGGAATCTATAACTAGTGTCATAGGGGTGGTTCAAATCATAGACAGTAAGAAGAGTAAGTATTCTTGTACTTAATTCGGCACTGTGCCTTTTGGATTTAATTCCGATGCAATTTCTGTGATTCATCGTCAGTAAGAAGGTCTAAGGGATACAGTATACCTGAAGTGAAGCATCAGAATCTATAACTAGTGGCACAGAAATGGTTCGAAACATAGTCAGTAAGAAGAGTCAGTCTTCTTGTACTTAATCCGGCATTGTGCCTTTTGTATTTAATTCTGATGCAAATTCTGTATTTCATCGTCGACAAGAAGGTCAGAGGGATACAGTAATCCTGAAGTGAAGCATCGGAATCTATAACTAGTGTCACAGGAATGGTTCAAACCATAGTAAGTAAGAAGAGTCAGCCTTCTTGTACTTAAGTCGGCATTGTGCCTTTTGTATTTAATTCCGATGCAATTTCTGTGTTTCATCGTCAATAAGAAGGTCGAAGGGATACAGTAAACCTGGAGTGAAGCATCGGAATCTATAACTAGTGACACAGGGATGGTTCAAAATATAGACAGTAAGAAGAGTCAGTACTCTTGTACTTAAGTCGGCATTGTGCCTTTTCTATTTAATACCGATGCAATTGCTGTGTTTCATCGTCAATAAGTAGGTCCTAGGGATACAGTAAACCTGAAGTGAAGCACCCGAATCTATAACTAGTGTCACAGGAATGGTTCAAAACATAGTCAGTAAGAAGAGTCAGTCTTCTTGTACTTAAGTCGGCATTGTGCCTTTTGTATTTAATTCCGATGCAATTTCTGTGTTTCATCGTCAATAAGGAGGTCCAAGGGATAGAGTAAACCTGGAGTGAAGCATCGGAATCTATAACTAGTGTCACAGGAATTTTTCAAAACATAGTCAGTAAGAAAAGTCAGTCTTCTTGTACTTAAGTCGGCATTGTGCCTTTTGTAATTATTTCCGATGCTATTTTTGTGTTTCATCGTCAATAAGAAGGTCCAAGGGATACAGTACACCTGAAGTGAAGCATCGGAATCTATAACTAGTGTCACAGAAATGATTCAAAACATAGTAAGTAAGAAGCGTCAGTTTTCTTGTACTTAAGTCGGCATTGTGCCTTTTGTATTTAATTCCGATGCAATTTCTGTGTTTCATCGTCAACAAGAAGGTCCTAGGGATACAGTAAACCTGAGGTAAGGCTTCGGTATCTATAACTAGTGTCACAGGAATGGTTCAAACCATAGTCATTAAGAAGAGTCAGTCTTCTTGTACATAAGTAGTCATTGTGCCTTTGTATTTAATTCCGATGCAAATTCTATGTTTCATCGTCAATAAGAAGGTCCAAGGGATACAGTAAACCTGTAGTGAAGCTTCGGAATCTGTAACTAGTGTCACAGGAATGGTTCAAACATAGACAGTAAGCAGAGTCCGTCTTCTTGTACTTAAGTCGGCATTGTGCCTTTTTTATTTAATTCAAATGCAATTTCTGTGTTTCATCGTCAATAAGAAGGTCCAAGGAATACTGTAAACGTAGAGTGAAGCATCGGAAACTATAACTAGTGTCACAGGAATGGTTCAAAACAAAGACAGTAAGAAGAGTCAGTCTTCTTGTACTTAATTCGGCATTGTGCCTTTTGTATTTAATTCCGACGCAATTTCTGTGTTTCATCGTCAATAAGGACATCAGAGGGTTACAGTAAATCTGAAGTGAAGCATCGGAATCTATAACTAGTGTCACAGGGATGGTTCAAACATAGACAGTAAGAGGAGTCAGTATTCTTTTACTTAAGTCGGCATTGTGCCTTTTGTATTTAATTCCGATGCAATTTCTGTGTTTCACGGTCAATAAGAAGGTCCAAGGGATACAGTAAACCTGTAGTGAAGCATCGGAATCTATAACTAGTGTCACAGGAATGGTTCAAAGCATCGACAGTAAGAAGACTCAGTCTTCTTGTACTTAATTCGGCATTGTGCCTTTAGTATTTAATTCCGATGCAATTTCTGTGTTTTATCGTCAATAAGAAGGTCAGAGGGATACAGTAAATCTGAAGTCAAGCATCGGAGTCTATAACTAGTGTTACAGGAATGGTTCAACACACAGACAGTAGGAAAAGTCAGTCTACATGTACTTAAGTCGGCATTGTGCCGTTTGTATTAATTTCCGATGCAATTTCAGTGTTTCATCGTCAATAAGAAGGTCAGAGGGATACAGTAAACCTGAAGTGAAGCATCGGAATCTACAACTAGTGTCGCAGGAATGGTTCAAATCGTAGTCAGTAAGAAGAGTCAGTCTTCTTGTACTTAAGTTGGCATTGTGCCTTTTGTTTTTAATTCCGATGCAATTAGTGTGTTTCATCGTCAATAAGAAGGTCCAAGGGATACAGTAAACCAGAAGTGAAGCATCGGAATCTATAACTAGTGTCACAGGAATGGCCCAAATTATAGACAGTAGGAAGAGTCAGTCTTCCTGTACTTAAGTCGGTTGTGTGCCTTTTCTATTTAATTCCGATGCAATTTCTGTGTTTCATCGTCAATAAGAAGGTCAGAGGGATACAGTAAACCTGAAGTGAAGCATGGGAATCTATAACTAGTGTCACAGGAATGGTTCAAATCATAGAGAGTTGGAAGATTAAGTCTTCTTGTACTTAAGTCGGCATTGTGCCTTTTGTATTTCATTCCGATGCAATTTCTGTGTTTCATCGTCAATAAGAAGGTCCGAGGGATATAGTAAACGTCAAGTGAAGCATCGGAATAAAAAACTAGTGTCACAGGAATGGTTCAAAGCATAGAGAGTAGGAAGAGTCAGTCTTCTTGTACTTAAGTCGGCATTGTGCTTATTCTATTTAATACCGATGGGATTTCTGCGTCTCATCGTCAATAAGAATTTCCAAGGGATACAGTAAACCTGAAGTGAAGCATCGGAATCTATAACTTGTGTCACAGGAATGGTTCAAAACATAGTCAGTAAGAAGAGTCAGTCTTCTTGTACTTAAGTCGGCATTGTGCCTTTTGTATTTAATTCCGATGCAAAATCTGTGTTTCATCGCCAATAAGAAGGTCCAAGGGATACAGTAAACCTGAAGTGAAGCATCAGAATCTATAACTAGTGTCACAGCAATCGTTCAAAACATAGTCAGTAAGAACAGTCAGTCTTCTTGTACTTAAGTCGGCCTTGTGCCTTTTGTATTTAATTCCGATGCAATATCTCTGTTTCATCGTCAATATGAAGGTCCAAGGTATACAGTAAACCTGAAGTGAAGCATCGAAATCTATAACTAGTGTCACAGGAATGGTTCAAAACATAGACAGAAGAAGAGACAGCCTTCTTGTACTTAAGTCGGCATTGTGCCTTTTGTATTTAATTCAGATGCAATTTCTGAGAATCAGCGTCCATAAGAAGGGCAGAGGGATACAGTAAACCTGGAGTGGAGCAGCGGAATCTATAACTAGTGTCACAGGAATGAATCAAAACATAGTCAGTAAGAAGAGTCAGTCTCCTTGTATTAAAGTCGGCATTGTGCCTTTTGTATTTAATTCCGATGCAATTTCAGTGTTACATCGTCAATAAGAAGGTCAGAGGGATACAGTAAACCTGAAGTGAAGCATCGGAATCTATAACTAGTGTCACAGGAATGGTTCAAAACATAAACAGTAGGAAGAGTCAGTCTTCTTGTACTCAAGTCGGCATTGTGCCTTTTCTATTTAATTCCTATGCAATTTCTGTGTTTCATCGTCAATAAGAAGGTCCAAGGGATATAGTAAACCTGGAGTGACGCATCGGAATCTGTAACTAGTGACACAGGAATGGTTCAAAACATAGACAGTAGGAAGAGTCAGTCTTCTTGCACTTAAGTCGGCATTGTGCCTTTTCTATTTAATTCCGATGCAATTTTTGTGTTTCATCGTTATTAAGAAGGTCCAAGGGATACAGTAAAATGGGAGTGAAGCATCGGAATCTATAACTAGTGTCACAAAAATGGTTCAAAACATAGTCAGTAAGAAGAGTCAGTCCACTTGTACTTAAGTCGGCATTGTGCATTTTGTATTTAATTCCGATGCAATTTCTATGTTTCATCGTCAATAAGAAGGTCCAAGGGATATAGTAAACCTGGAGTGAAGCATCGGAATCTATAACTAGTGTCACAGGAATGGTTCAAAACTTAGACAGTAAGTAGCGTCAGTCTTCTTGTACTTAAGTCGGCATTGTGCCTTTTTTATTTAATTCCGATGCAATTTCTGTGTTTCATCGTCAATAAGAACGTCAAAGGGATACAGTAAACCTGGAGTGAAGCATCGGAATCTATAACTAATGTCACAGGAATGGTTCAAAACATCGACAGTAAGAAGAGTCAGTCTTCTTGTACTTAATTCGGCATTGTGCCTTTAATATTTAATTCCGATGCAATTTCAGTGTTTCATCGTCAATAAGAAGGTCCATGGGATACAGTAAACCTGAAGTGAAGCATCGGAATCTATAACTAGTGTCACATGAATGGTTCAAATCATAGTCAGTAAGAAGAGTCAGACTTCTTGTACTTAAGTCACCATTGTGCCATTTGTATTTAATTCCGATGCAATTTCTGTGTTTCATCGTCAATAAGAAGGTCCAAGGGATACAGTAAACCTGGAGTGAAGCATCGGAATCTATAACTAGTGTCACAAGAATGGCTCAAAACATAGTCAGTAAGAAGATTCAGTCTTCTTGTACTGAATTCGGCATTGTGCCTTTTGTATTTAATTCCGATGCATTGTCTGTGTTTCATCGTCAATAAGAAGGTCAGTGGGATACAGTAAACCTGAAGTGAATCACCGGAATCTATAACTAGTGTCACAGGAATGGTTCAAAACATAGTCAGTAAGAAGAGTCAGTCATATTGTACTTAAGTAGGCATTGAGCCTTTTGTATTTAATTCCGATGCAATTTGTGTGTTTCATCGTCAATAAGAAGGTCCAAGGGATACAGTAAACCTGGAGTGAAGCATCGGAATCTATAACTAGTGACACAGGAATGGTTCAGAACATAGGCAGTAGGAAGAGTCAGTCTTCTTGCACTTAAGTCGGCATTATGCCTTTTCTATTTACTTCCGATGCAATTGCTGTGTTTCATCGTCAACAAGAAGGTCAGAGGGATACAGTAAAACTGAAGTGAAGCATCGGAATCTATAACTAGTGTCCCAGGAATGGTTCAAATCATAGACAGTAGGAAGAGTCAGTCTATTTGTACTTAAGTCGGCAATCAGAATTTTCTATTTAACTCCGATGCAATTTCTGTGTTTCATCGTCAATAAGAAGGTCCAACGGATATAGTAAACCTGGAGTGAAGCATCGGAATCTATAATTAGTGTCACAGGAATGGTTCAAGTCATAGGCAGTAAGAAGAGTCAGTCCTCTTGTACTTAAGTCGGCATTGTGCCTTTTTTATTTAATTCTGATGCAATTTCTGTATTTCATCGTCAATAATAAGGTCTAGGGGATATAGTAAACCTGAAGTGAAGCATCAGAATCTATAACTAGTGTCACAGGAATGGTTCAAAACATAGTCAGTAAGAAGAGACAGTCTTCTTGTACTTAAGTCGGCATTGTGCCTTTTGTATTAAATTCCGAAGCAATTTCTGTGTTTCATCGTCAATAAGAAGGTCCAAGGGATACAGTAAACCTGAAGTGAAGCATCGGAATCTATAATTAGTGTCACATGAATGGTTCAAAACATAGTCAGTAAGAAGAGTCAGTCTTCTTGTACTTAAGTCGGCATTCTGACTTTTGTATTTAATTCCGATGCAATTTCTGTCTTTCATCGTCAATAAGAAGGTCCAAGGGATACAGTAAACCTGGAGTGAAGCATCGGAATCTATAACTAGTGTCACAGGAATGGTTCAAAACATAGTCAGTAGGAAGAGTCAGTCTTCTTGCACTTAAGTCGGTATTGTTCCTTTACTATTTAATTCCTATGCAATTTCTGTGTTTCTTCGTCAATAAGAAGGTCCAATTGATATAGTAAACCTGGAGTGAAGCATCGGAATCTATAACTAGTGTCACAGGAATGGTTCAAAAACATCGACAGTAAGAAGAGTCAGTCTTCTTGTACTTAATTCGGCATTGTGCCTTTAGTATTTTACTCCGATGCAATTTCTGTGTTTCATCGTCAATAAGAAGGTCAGAGGGATACAGTAAATCTGAAGTCAAGCATCGGAATCTATAACTAGTGTCACAGGAATGGTTCAAAGCATAGTCAGTAAGAAGAGTCAGTCTTCTTGTACTTAAGTCGGCATTGTGCCTTTTGTATTTAATTCTGATGCAATTTCTGTGTTTCATCGTAAATACGAAGGTCCAAGGGATACAGTAAACCTGATGTGAAGCATCAGAATCTATAACTAGTGTCACAGGAATGGTTCAAAACATAGTCAGTAAGAAGAGTCAGTCTTCTTGTACTTAAGCCGGCATTGTGACTTCTGTATTTATTTACGATGCAATTTCTGTGTTTCATCGTCAATAAGAAGGTCCAAGGGATACTGGAAACCTGAAGTGAAGCATCGGAATCTATAACTAGTGTCACATGAATGGTTCAAGTCATAGTCAGTAAGAAGAATCAGTCTTCTTGTACTTAAGACGCCATTGTGCCTTTTGTATTTAATTCCAATGCAATTTCTGTGTTTCATCGTCAATAAGAAGGTCCATGGGTTACAGTAAACCTGGAGTGAAGCATCGGAACCTATAACCAGTGTCACATGAAAGGCTCAAAACATAGACAGTAGGAAGGGTCAATCTTCTTGTACTTAATTTGGCATTGTGCCTTTTGTATTTAATTAAGATGCAAATTGTATGTTTCATCGCCAAAAAGAAGAACAGAGGGATACAGTAAACCTCAAGTGAAGCATCGGAATCTATAATTAGTGTCACATGAATGGTTCAAAACATAGTCAGTAAGAAGAGTCAGTCTTCTTGTACTTAAGTCGGCATTGTGCCTTTTGTATTTAATTCCGATGCAATTTCTGTCTTTCATCGTCAATACGAAGGTCCAAGGGATACAGTAAACCAGGAGTGAAGCATCGGAATCTATAACTAGTGTCACAGGAATGAATCAAAACATAGACAGTAGGAAGAGTCAGTCTTCTTGCACTTAAGTCGGCATTGTGCCTTTTCTATTTAATTCCGATGCAATTTTTGTGTTTCATCGTTATTAAGAAGGTCCAAGGGATACAGTAAAATGGGAGTAAAGCATCGGAATCTATAACTAGTGTCACAAAAATGGTTCAAAACATAGTCAGTAAGAAGAGTCAGTCCACTTGTACTTAAGTCGGCATTGTGCCTTTTGTATTTAATTCCGATGCAATTTCTATGTTTCATCGTCAATAAGAAGGTCCAAGGGATATAGTAAACCTGGAGTGAAGCATCGGAATCTATAACTAGTGTCACAGGAATGGTTCAAAACCTAGACAGTAAGTAGCGTCAGTCTTCTTGTACTTAAGTCGGCATTGTGCCTTTTTTATTTAATTCCGATGCAATTTCTGTGTTTCATCGTCAATAAGAGCGTCAAAGGGATACAGTAAACCTGGAGTGAAGCATCGGAATCTATAACTAGTGTCACAGGAATGGTTCAAAACATTGACAGTAAGAAGAGTCAGTCTTCTTGTACTTAATTCGGCATTGTGCCTTTAATATTTAATTCCGATGCAATTTCAGTGTTTCATCGTCAATAAGAAGGTCCATGGGATTCAGTAAACCTGAAGTGAAGCATCGGAATCTATAACTAGTGTCACATGAATGGTTCAAATCATAGTCAGTAAGAAGAGTCAGACTTCTTGTACTTAAGTCACCATTGTGCCATTTGTATTTAATTCCGATGCAATTTCTGTGTTTCATCGTCAATAAGATGGTCCAAGGGATACAGTAAACCTGGAGTGAAGCATCGGAATCTATAACTAGTGTCACAAGAATGGCTCAAAACATAGTCAGTAAGAAGATTCAGTCTTCTTGTACTTAATTCGGCATTGTGCCTTTTGTATATAATTCCGATGCATTGTCTGTGTTTCATCGTCAATAAGAAGGTCCAAGGGATACAGTAAACCTGGAGTGAAGCATCGGAATCTATAACTAGTGTCACAGGAATGGTTCAAAACATAGTCAGTAGGAAGAGTCAGTCTTCTTGCACTTAAGTCGGTATTGTTCCTTTACTATTTAATTCCTATGCAATTTCTGTGTTTCTTCGTCAATAAGAAGGTCCAATTGATATAGTAAACCTGGAGTGAAGCATCGGAATCTATAAGTAGTATCACAGGAATGGTTCAAAACATAGACAGTAAGTAGCGTCAGTCTTCTTGTACTTAAGTCGGCATTGTGCCTTTTTTATTTAATTCCGATGCAATTTCTTTGTTTCGTCGTCTATAAGAAGGCCCAAGAGATACAGTAAACCAGGAGTGAAGCATCGGAATCTATAACTAGTGTCACAGGAATGGTTCAAAAACATCGACAGTAAGAAGAGTCAGTCTTCTTGTACTTAATTCGGCATTGTGCCTTTAGTATTTTACTCCGATGCAATTTCTGTGTTTCATCGTCAATAAGAAGGTCAGAGGGATACAGTAAATCTGAAGTCAAGCATCGGAATCTATAACTAGTGTCACAGGAATGGTTCAAAGCATAGTCAGTAAGAAGAGTCAGTCTTCTTGTACTTAAGTCGGCATTGTGCCTTTTGTATTTAATTCTGATGCAATTTCTGTGTTTCATCGTAAATACGAAGGTCCAAGGGATACAGTAAACCTGATGTGAAGCATCAGAATCTATAACTAGTGTCACAGGAATGGTTCAAAACATAGTCAGTAAGAAGAGTCAGTCTTCTTGTACTTAAGCCGGCATTGTGACTTCTGTATTTATTTACGATGCAATTTCTGTGTTTCATCGTCAATAAGAAGGTCCAAGGGATACTGGAAACCTGAAGTGAAGCATCGGAATCTATAACTAGTGTCACATGAATGGTTCAAGTCATAGTCAGTAAGAAGAATCAGTCTTCTTGTACTTAAGACGCCATTGTGCCTTTTGTATTTAATTCCAATGCAATTTCTGTGTTTCATCGTCAATAAGAAGGTCCATGGGTTACAGTAAACCTGGAGTGAAGCATCGGAACCTATAACCAGTGTCACATGAAAGGCTCAAAACATAGACAGTAGGAAGGGTCAATCTTCTTGTACTTAATTTGGCATTGTGCCTTTTGTATTTAATTAAGATGCAAATTGTATGTTTCATCGCCAAAAAGAAGAACAGAGGGATACAGTAAACCTCAAGTGAAGCATCGGAATCTATAATTAGTGTCACATGAATGGTTCAAACATAGTCAGTAAGAAGAGTCAGTCTTCTTGTACTTAAGTCGGCATTGTGCCTTTTGTATTTAATTCCGATGCAATTTCTGTCTTTCATCGTCAATACGAAGGTCCAAGGGATACAGTAAACCAGGAGTGAAGCATCGGAATCTATAACTAGTGTCACAGGAATGAATCAAAACATAGACAGTAGGAAGAGTCAGTCTTCTTGCACTTAAGTCGGCATTGTGCCTTTTCTATTTAATTCCGATGCAATTTTTGTGTTTCATCGTTATTAAGAAGGTCCAAGGGATACAGTAAAATGGGAGTAAAGCATCGGAATCTATAACTAGTGTAACAAAAATGGTTCAAAACATAGTCAGTAAGAAGAGTCAGTCCACTTGTACTTAAGTCGGCATTGTGCCTTTTGTATTTAATTCCGATGCAATTTCTATGTTTCATCGTCAATAAGAAGGTCCAAGGGATATAGTAAACCTGGAGTGAAGCATCGGAATCTATAACTAGTGTCACAGGAATGGTTCAAAACCTAGACAGTAAGTAGCGTCAGTCTTCTTGTACTTAAGTCGGCATTGTGCCTTTTTTATTTAATTCCGATGCAATTTCTGTGTTTCATCGTCAATAAGAGCGTCAAAGGGATACAGTAAACCTGGAGTGAAGCATCGGAATCTATAACTAGTGTCACAGGAATGGTTCAAAACATTGACAGTAAGAAGAGTCAGTCTTCTTGTACTTAATTCGGCATTGTGCCTTTAATATTTAATTCCGATGCAATTTCAGTGTTTCATCGTCAATAAGAAGGTCCATGGGATACAGTAAACCTGAAGTGAAGCATCGGAATCTATAACTAGTGTCACATGAATGGTTCAAATCATAGTCAGTAAGAAGAGTCAGACTTCTTGTACTTAAGTCACCATTGTGCCATTTGTATTTAATTCCGATGCAATTTCTGTGTTTCATCGTCAATAAGATGGTCCAAGGGATACAGTAAACCTGGAGTGAAGCATCGGAATCTATAACTAGTGTCACAAGAATGGCTCAAAACATAGTCAGTAAGAAGATTCAGTCTTCTTGTACTTAATTCGGCATTGTGCCTTTTGTATATAATTCCGATGCATTGTCTGTGTTTCATCGTCAATAAGAAGGTCAGTGGGATACAGTAAACCTGAAGTGAAGCACCGGAATCTATAACTAGTGTCACAGGAATGGTTCAAAACATAGTCAGTAAGAAGAGTCAGTCATATTGTACTTAAGTAGGCATTGAGCCTTTTGTATTTAATTCCGATGCAATTTGTGTGTTTCATCGTCAATAAGAAGGTCCAAGGGATACAGTAAACCTGGAGTGAAGCATCGGAATCTATAACTAGTGACACAGGAATGGTTCAGAACATAGACAGTAGGAAGAGTCAGTCTTCTTGCACTTAAGTCGGCATTATGCCTTTTCTATTTACTTCCGATGCAATTGCTGTGTTTCATCTTCAACAAGAAGGTCAGAGGGATACAGTAAAACTGAAGTGAAGCATCGGAATCTATAACTAGTGTCACAGGAATGGTTCAAATCATAGACAGTAGGAAGAGTCAGTCTATTTGTACTTAAGTCGGCAATCAGAATTTTCTATTTAACTCCGATGCAATTTCTGTGTTTCATCGTCAATAAGAAGGTCCAACGGATATAGTAAACCTGGAGTGAAGCATCGGAATCTATAATTAGTGTCACAGGAATGGTTCAAGTCATAGGCAGTAAGAAGAGTCAGTCCTCTTGTACTTAAGTCGGCATTGTGCCTTTTTTATTTAATTCTGATGCAATTTCTGTATTTCATCGTCAATAATAAGGTCTAGGGGATATAGTAAACCTGAAGTGAAGCATCAGAATCTATAACTAGTGTCACAGGAATGGTTCAAAACATAGTCAGTAAGAAGAGACAGTCTTCTTGTACTTAAGTCGGCATTGTGCCTTTTGTATTAAATTCCGATGCAATTTCTGTGTTTCATCGTCAATAAGAAGGTCCAAGGGATACAGTAAACCTGAAGTGAAGCATCGGAATCTATAATTAGTGTCACATGAATGGTTCAAAACATAGTCAGTAAGAAGAGTCAGTCTTCTTGTACTTAAGTCGGCATTCTGACTTTTGTATTTAATTCCGATGCAATTTCTGTCTTTCATCGTCAATAAGAAGGTCCAAGGGATACAGTAAACCTGGAGTGAAGCATCGGAATCTATAACTAGTGTCACAGGAATGGTTCAAAACATAGTCAGTAGGAAGAGTCAGTCTTCTTGCACTTAAGTCGGTATTGTTCCTTTACTATTTAATTCCTATGCAATTTCTGTGTTTCTTCGTCAATAAGAAGGTCCAATTGATATAGTAAACCTGGAGTGAAGCATCGGAATCTATAACTAGTATCACAGGAATGGTTCAGAACATAGTCAGTAAGAAGAGTCAGTCTTCTTGTACTTAAGTCGGCATTCTGACTTTTGTATTTAATTCCGATGCAATTTCTGTCTTTCATCGTCAATAAGAAGGTCCAAGGGATACAGTAAACCTGGAGTGAAGCATCGGAATCTATAACTAGTGTCACATGAATGGTTCAAGTCATAGTCAGTAAGAAGAATCAGTCTTCTTGTACTTAAGACGCCATTGTGCCTTTTGTATTTAATTCCAATGCAATTTCTGTGTTTCATCGTCAATAAGAAGGTCCATGGGTTACAGTAAACCTGGAGTGAAGCATCGGAACCTATAACCAGTGTCACATGAAAGGCTCAAAACATAGACAGTAGGAAGGGTCAATCTTCTTGTACTTAATTTGGCATTGTGCCTTTTGTATTTAATTCCGATGAAAATTGTATGTTTCATCGCCAAAACGAAGATCAGAGGGATACAGTAAACCTCAAGTGAAGCATCGGAATCTATAATTAGTGTCACATGAATGGTTCAAAACATAGTCAGTAAGAAGAGTCAGTCTTCTTGTACTTAAGTCGGCATTGTGCCTTTTGTATTTAATTCCGATGCAATTTCTGTCTTTCATCGTCAATACGAAGGTCCAAGGGATACAGTAAACCAGGAGTGAAGCATCGGAATCTATAACTAGTGTCACAGGAATGAATCAAAGCATACTCAGTAAGAAGAGTCAGTCTTCCTGTACTTAATTCGGCATTGTGCCTTTTGTATTAAATTCCGATGCAATTTCTGTGTTTCGTTGTCAATAAGAAGGTCAGATGGATACAGTAAACTTGAACTGAAGCACCGGAATCTATAACTAGTGTCACAGGAATGGTTCAAAACATAGACAGTAAGTAGCGGCAGTCTTCTTGTACTTAAGTCGGCATTGTGCCTTTTTTATTTAATTCCGATGCAATTTATGTGTTTCATCGTCAATAACAAGGTCCAAGGGATACAGTAAACCTGGAGTGAAGAATCGGAATCCGTAACTAGTGTCACAGGAATGGTCGAAAGCATCCACAGTAAGAAGAGTCAGTCTTCTTGTACGTAATTCGGCATTGTGCCTTTAGTATTTAATTCCGATGCAATTTCTGAGTTTCATCGTGAATAAGAAGGTCAGAGGGATACAGTAAATCTGAAGTCAGGCATCGGAATCTATAACTAGTGTCACAGGAATGGTTCAAAACATAGTCAGTAAGAAGAGCCAGTCTTCTTGTACTTAAGTCGGCATTGTGCCTTTTGTATTTATTTCCGATGCAATTTCTGTGTTTCATCGTCAATAAGTAGGTCCAAGGGTTACAGACAACCTGAAGTCAAGCACCGGAATCTATAACTAGTGTCACATGAATGGTTCAAATCATAGTAAGTAAGAAGAGATAGACTTCTTGTACTTAAGTCGCCATTGTGCCTTTTGTATTTAATTCCGATGCAATTTCTGTGTTTCATCGTCAATAAGAAGGTCCAAGTGATACAGTAAACCTGGAGTGAAGCATTGGAATCTATAACTAGTGTCACATGAATGGTTCAAATCATAGACCGTAAGAAGAGTCAGTCTTCTTGTACTTAATTCGGAATTGTGCCTTTTGTATTTAATTCCGATGCAGTTTCTGTGTTTCATCGTCAGTAAGAAGGTCAGAGGGATACAGAAAACCTGAAGTGAAGCATCGGAATCTGTAACTAATGTCACAGGAATGGATCAAAACATAGTCAGTAAGAAGAGTCAGTCTTCTTGTACTTAAGTCGGCATTGTGACTTTTGTATTTAATTCCGATGCAATTTCTGTGTTTCATCGTCAATAAGAAGGTCCAAGGGATACAGTTAACCTGGAGTGAAGCATCGGAATCTATAAGTAGTGCCACAGGATTGGTTCAAAACATAGACAGTAGGAAGATTCAGTCTTCTTGCAATTAACTCGGCATTGTGCCTTTTCTATTTAATTCCGATGCAATTGCTGTGTTTCATCGTCAATAAGAAGATCCAAGGGATACAGAAAACCTGAAGTGAAGCATCGGAATCTATAACTAGTGCCACAGGAATGGCTCAGAACATAGACAGTGGGAAGAGTCAGTCTTCTTGTACTTAAGTCGGCATTGTGCCTTTTGTATTTCAATCCGATGCAATTTCTATGTTTCATCGTCAATAAGAAGGTCCAAGGGATACAGTAAACCTGAAGTGAAGCAGCGGAATCTATAACTAGTGTCACAGGAATGAATCAAAACATAGTCAGTAAGAAGAGTCAGTCTTCTTGTACTTAAGTCGGCATTGTGCCTTTTCTATTTATTTCCTATGCAATTTCTGTGTTTCATCGGCCATAAGAAAGTCCAAGGGATACAGTAAACCTGGAGTAAAGCTCGGAATCTATAACTAGTGTCACAGGAATGGTTCAAAACATCGACAGTAAGAAGAGTCAGTCTTCTTGTACTTAATTCGGCATTGTGCCTTTAGTATTTAATTCCGATGCAATTTCTGTGTTTCATCGTGTATAAGAAGGTCGGAGGCATACAGTAAATCTGAAGTCAAGCATCGGAATCTATAACTAGTGTCACAGGAATGGTTCAAAACATAGTCAGTAAGAAGAGTCAGTCTTCTTGTACTTAAGTCGGCTTTGTGCCTTTTGTATTTAATTGGGATGCAATTTCTGTGTTTCATCGTCAATAAGAAGGTCCAAGTGACACAGTAAACCTGAAGTGAAGCATCAGAATCTATAACTAGTGTCACAGGAATGGTTCAAAGCATAGTCAGTAAGAAGAGTCAGTCTTCTTGTACTTCAGTCGGCATTGTGCCTTTTGTATTTATTTCCGATGCAATTTGTGTGCTTCATCGTCAATAAGTAGGTCCAAGGGATACAGTAAACCTGAAGTGAAGCACCGGAATCTATAACTAGTGTCACATGAATGGTTCAAATCATAGTCAGTAAGAAGAGTCAGACTTCTTGTACTTAAGTCGCCATTGTGCCTTTTGTATTTAATTACGATGCAATTTCTGTGTTTCATCGTCAATAAGAAGGTCCAAGGGAAACAGTAAGCCAGGAGTGAAGCATCGGAATCTATAACTAGCGTCACATGAATGGTTCAAAACATAGACAGTAAGAAGAGTCAGTCTTCTTGTACTTAATTCGGAATTGTGAATTTTGTATTTAATTCCGATGCAACTTCTCTGTTTCATCGTCAATAAGAAGGTCAGAGGGATACAGTAAACCTGAACTGAAGCACCGGAATCTAAACTAGAGTCACAGAAATGGTTCAAAACATAGACAGTAGGAAGAGTCAGTCTTCTTGTACTTAAGTCGGCATTGTGCCTTTTGTATTTAATTCCGATGCAATTTCAGTGTTACATCGTCAATAAGAAGGCCAGAGGGATACAGTAAACCTGAAGTGAAGCATCGGAATCTATAACTAGTGTCACAGGAATGGTTCAAAACATAGACAGTAGGAAGAGTCAGTCTTCTTGTACTCAAATCGGCATTGTGCCTTTTCTATTTAATTCCTATGCAATTTCTGTGTTTCATCGTCAATAAGAAGGTCCAAGGGATATAGTAAACCTGGAGTGACGCATCGGAATCTATAACTAGTGACACAGGAATGGTTCAAAACATAGACAGTAGGAAGAGTCAGTCTTCTTGCACTTAAGTCGGCATTGTGCCTTTTCTATTTAATTCCGATGCAATTTTTGTGTTTCATCGTTAATAAGAATGTCCAAGGGATACAGTAAACTGGGAGTGAAGCATCGGAATCAATAACTAGTGTCACAAAAATGGTTCAAAACATAGTCAGTAAGAAGAGTCAGTCCTCTTGTACTTATTCGGCATTGTGCCTTTTGTATTTAATTCCGATGCAATTTCTATGTTTCATCGTCAATAAGAAGGTCCAAGGGATATAGTAAACCTGGAGTGAAGCGTCGGAATCTATAACTAGTGTCACAGGAATGGTTCAAATCTCAGACAGTAAGTAGCGTCAGTCTTCTTGTACTTAAGTCGGCATTGTGCCTTTTTTATTTAATTCCGATTCAATGTCTGTGTTTCATCGTCAATAAGAAGGTCAAAGGGATACAGTAAACCTGGAGTGAAGCATCGGAATCTATAACTAGTGTCACAGGAATGGTTCAAAACATCGACAGTAAGAAGAGTCAGTCTTCTTGTACTTAATTCGGCATTGTGCCTTTAATATTTAATTCCGATGCAATTTCAGTGTTTCATCGTCAATAAGAAGGTCCATGGGATACAGTAAACCTGAAGTGAAGCATCGGAATCTATAACTAGTGTCACATGAATGGTTCAAATCATAGTCAGTAAGAAGAGTCAGACTTCTTGTACTTAAGTCACCATTGTGCAATTTGTATTTAATTCCGATGCAATTTCTGTGTTTCATCGTCAATAAGAAGGTCCAAGGGATACAGTAAACCTGGAGTGAAGCATCGGAATCTATAACTAGTGTCACAAGAATGGCTCAAAACATAGTCAGTAAGAAGAGTCAGTCTTCTTGTACTTAATTCGGCATTGTGCCTTTTGTATTTAATTCCGATGCAATGTCTGTGTTCCATCGTCAATAAGAAGGTCAGAGGGATACAGTAAACCTGAAGTGAAGCATCGGAATCTATAACTAGTGTCACAGGAATGGTTCAAAACATAGTCAGTAAGAAGAGTCAGTCATATTGTACTTAAGTCGGCATTGAGACTTTTGTATTTAATTCCAATGCAATTTGTGTGTTTCATCGTCAATAAGAAGGTCCAAGGGATACTGTAAACCTGGAGTGAAGCATCGGAGTCTATAACTAGTGACACAGGAATGGTTCAGCACATAGACAGTAGGAAAAGTCAGTCTTCTTGCATTTAAGTCGGCATTGTGCCTTTTCTATTTACTTCCGATGCAATTGCTGTGTTTCATCGTCAACAAGAAGGTCAGAGGGATACAGTAAACCTGAAGTGAAGCATCGGAAACTATAACTAGTGTCACAGGAATGCTTCAAAACATAGACAGTAGGAAGAGTCAGTCTATTTGTACTTAAGTCGGCATTCTGAATTTTCTATTTAACTCCGATGCAATTTCTGTGTTTCATCGTCAATAAGAAGGTCCAAGGGATATAGTAAACCTGGAGTGAAGCATCGGACTCTAGAAGTAGTGACACAGGGATGGTTCAAAACACAGACAGTAAGAAGAGTCAGTCTTCTTGTACTTAAGTCGGCATTGTGCCTTTTTTATTTAATTCCGATGCAATTTCTGTGTTTCTTCGTCAATAAGAAGGTCCAAGGGATACAGTAAACCTGGAGTGAAGCATCGGAATCAAGAAGTAGTGACACAGGGATGGTTCAAAACACAGACAGTAAGAAGAGTCAGTATTCTTGTCCTTAAGTCGACATTGTGCCCTTTGTATTTAATTCCGATGAAATTTCTGTGTTTCATCGTCAATGAGAAGGTCCAAGGGATACAGTAAACCTGAAGTAAAGCACCGGATCTATAACTAGTGTAACAGGAATGGTTCAAAATAAAGACAGTGGGAAGAGTCAGTCTTCTTGTACTTAAGTCGGCATTGTGAGTTTCGTATTTAATTCCGATGCAATTTCTGTGTTTCATCGTCAATAAGCAGGCAGAGGGATACAGTAACCCTGAAGTGAAGCATCGGAATCTATAACTAGTGTCACAGGAATGGTTCAAAACATAGTCAGTAGGAAGAGTCAGTCTTCTTGTACTTAAGTCGGTATTGTGCCTTTACTATTTAATTCCTATGCAATATCTGTGTTTCTTCGTCAATAAGAAGGTCCAATTGATATAGTAAACCTGGAGTGAAGCATCGGAATCTACAACTAGTGTCACAGGAATGGTTCAAAACATAGACAGTAAGTTGCGTCAGTCTTCTTGTACTTAAGTCGGCATTGTGCCTTTTTTATTTAATTCCGATGCAATTTCTTTGTTTCATCGTCTATAAGAAGGCCCAAGAGATGCAGTAAACCTGGAGTGAAGCATCGGAATCTATAACCAGTGTCACAGGAATCGTTCAAAAACATCGACAGTAAGAAGAGTCAGTCTTCTTGCACTTATTTCGGCATTGTGCCTTTAGTATTTAATTCCGATGCAATTTCTGTGTTTCATCGTCAAAAAGAAGGTCAGAGGGATACAGTAAATCTGAAGTCAAGCATCGGAATCTATAACTAGTGTCACAGGAATGGTTCAAAGCATAGTCAGTAAGAAGAGTCAGTCCTCTTGTACTTAAGTCGGCATTGTGCCTTTTGTATTTAATTCCGATGCAATTTCTATGTTTCATCGTCAATAAGAAGGTCCAATGGATATAGTAAACCTGGAGTGAAGCATCGGAATCTATAACTAGTGTCACAGGAATGGTTCAAAACTTAGACAGTAAGTAGCGTCAGTCTTCTTGTACTTAAGTCGGCATTGTGCCATTAGTATTTAATTCCGATGCAATTTATGTGTTTCATCGTTAAAATGAAGGTCAGAGGGATACAGTAATTCTGAAGTCAAGCATCGGAATCTATAATTAGTGTAACAGGAATGGTTCAAAACATAGTCAGTAAGAAGAGTCAGTCTTCTTGTACGTAAGTCGGCATTGTGCCTTTTGTATTTAATTCCGATGCAATGTCTGTGTTTTATCGTCAATAAGAAGGTCAGAGGGATACAGTAAACCTGAAGTGAAGCATCGGAATCTATAACTAGTGTCACAGGAATGGTTCAAAACATAGTCAGTAAGAAGAGTCAGTCATATTGTACTTATGTCGGCATTGAGCCTTTTGTATTAAATTCCGATGCAATTTGTGTGTTTCATCGTCAATAAGAAGGTCCAAGGGAAACAGTAAACCAGGAGTGAAGCATCGGAATCTATAACTAGCGTCACATGAATGGTTCAAAACATAGACAGTAAGAAGAGTCAGTCTTCTTGTACTTAATTCGGAATAGTGAATGTTGTATTTAATTCTGATGCAACTTCTGTGTTTCATCGTCAATAAGAAGGTCAGAGGGATACAGTAAACCTGAACTGAAGCAGCGGAATCTAAACTAGAGTCACAGAAATGGTTCAAAACATAGACAGTAGGAAGAGTCAGTCTTCTTGTACTTAAGTCGGCATTGTGCCTTTTGTATTTAATTCCGATGCAATTTCAGTGTTACATCGTCAGTAAGAAGGCCAGAGGGATACAGTAAACCTGAAGTGAAGCATCGGAATCTGTAACTAGTGTCACAGGAATGGTTCAAAACATAGACAGTAGGAAGAGTCAGTCTTCTTGTACTCAAGTCGGCATTGTGCCTTTTCTATTTAATTCCTATGCAATTTCTGTGTTTCATCGTCAATAAGAATGTCCAAGGGATATAGTAAACCTGGAGTGACGCATCGGAATCTATAACTAGTGACACAGGAATGGTTCAAAACATAGACAGTAGGAAGAGTCAGTTTCTTGCACTTAAGTCGGCATTGTGCCTTTTCTATTTAATTCCGATGCAATTTTTGTGTTTCATCGTTAATAAGAATGTCCACGGGATACAGTAAACTGAGAGTGAAGCATCGGAATCAATAACTAGTGTCACAAAAATGGTTCAAAACATAGTCAGTAAGAAGAGTCAGTCCTCTTGTACTTATTCGGCATTGTGCCTTTTGTATTTAATTCCGATGCAATTTCTATGTTTAATCGTCAATAAGAAGGTCCAAGGGATATAGTAAACCTGGAGTGAAGCGTCGGAATCTATAACTAGTGTCACAGGAATGGTTCAAATCTTAGACAGTAAGTAGCGTCAGTCTTCTTGTACTTAAGTCGGCATTGTGCCTTTTTTATTTAATTCCGATGCAATTTCTGTGTTTCATCGTCAATAAGAAGGTCAAAGGGATACAGTAATCCTGGAGTGAAGCATCGGAATCTATAACTAGTGTCACAGGAATGGTTCAAAACATCGACAGTAAGAAGAGTCAGTCTTCTTGTACTTAATTCGGCATTGTGCCTTTAATATTTAATTCCGATGCAATTTCAGTGTTTCATCGTCAATAAGAGGGTCCATGGGATACAGTAAACCTGAAGTGAAGCATCGGAATCTATAACTAGTGTCACATGAATGGTTCAAATCATAGTCAGTAAGAAGAGTCAGACTTCTTGTACTTAAGTCACCATTGTGCAATTTGTATTTAATTCCGATGCAATTTCTGTGTTTCATCGTCAATAAGAAGGTCCAAGGGATACAGTAAACCTGGAGTGAAGCATCGGAATCTATAACTAGTGTCACAAGAATGGCTCAAAACATAGTCAGTAAGAAGAGTCAGTCTTCTTGTACTTAATTCGGCATTGTGCCTTTTGTATTTAATTCCGATGCAATGTCTGTGTTTCATCGTCAATAAGAAGGTCAGAGGGATACAGCATACCTGAAGTGAAGCATCGGAATCTATAACTAGTGTCACAGGAATGGTTCAAAACATAGTCAGTAAGAAGAGTCAGTCATATTGTACTTAAGTCGGCATTGAGCCTTTTGTATTTAATTCCAATGCAATTTGTGTGTTTCATCGTCAATAAGAAGGTCCAAGGGATACTGTAAACCTGGAGTGAAGCATCGGAATCTATAACTAGTGACACAGGAATGGTTCAGCACATAGACAGTAGGAAGAGTCAGTCTTCTTGCATTTAAGTCGGCATTGCGCCTTTTCTATTTACTTCCGATGCAATTGCTGTGTTTCATCGTCAACAAGAAGGTCAGAGGGATACAGTAAACCTGAAGTGAAGCATCGGAATTTATAACTAGTGTCACAGGAATGCTTCAAAACATAGACAGTAGGAAGAGTCAGTCTATTTGTACTTAAATCGGCATTCTGAATTTTCTATTTAACTCCGATGCAATTTCTGTGTTTCATCGTCAATAAGAAGGTCCAAGGGATATAGTAAACCTGGAGTGAAGCATCGGACTCTAGAAGTAGTGACACAGGGATGATTCATAACACAGACAGTAAGAAGAGTCAGTCTTCTTGTACTTAAGTCGGCATTGTGCCTTTTTTATTTAATTCCGATGCAATTTCTGTGTTTCTTCGTCAATAAGAAGGTCCAAGGGATACAATAAACCTGGAGTGAAGCATCGGAATCAAGAAGTAGTGACACAGGGATGGTTCAAAACACAGACAGTAAGAAGAGTTAGTATTCTTGTACTTAAGTCGGCATTGTGCCCTTTGTATTTAATTCCGATGAAATTTCTGTGTTTCATCGTCAATGAGAAGGTCCAAGGGATACAGTAAACCTTAAGTAAAGCATCGGATCTTTAACTAGTGTAACAGGAATGGTTCAAAATAAAGACAGTGGGAAGAGTCAGTCTTCTTGTACTTAAGTCGGCATTGTGACTTTCGTATTTAATTCCGATGCAATTTCTGTGTTTCATCGTCTATAAGCAGGACAGGGGGATACAGTAACCCTGAAGTGAAGCATCGGAATCTATAACTAGTGTCACAGGAATGGTTCAAAACATAGTCAGTAGGAAGAGTCAGTCTTCTTGTACTTAAGTCGGTATTGTGCCTTTACTATTTAATTCCTATGCAATTTCTGTGTTTCTTCGTCAATAAGAAGGTCCAATTGATATAGTAAACCTGGAGTGAAGCATCGGAATCTACAACTAGTGTCACAGGAATGGTTCAAAACATAGACAGTAAGTAGCGTCAGTCTTCTTGTACTTAAGTCGGCATTGTGCCTTTTTTATTTAATTCCGATGCAATTTCTTTAATTCTTCGTCTATAAGAAGGCCCAAGAGATGCAGTAAACCTGGAGTGAAGCATCGGAATCTATAACTAGTGTCACAGGAATCGTTCAAAAACATCGACAGTAAGAAGAGTCAGTCTTCTTGTACTTATTTCGGCATTGTGCCTTTAGTATTTAGTTCCGATGCAATTTCTATGTTTCATCGTCAATAAGAAGGTCCAAGGGATATAGTAAACCTGGAGTGAAGCATCGGAATCTATAACTAGTGTCACAGGAATGGTTCAAAACTTAGACAGTAAGTAGCGTCAGTCTTCTTGTACTTAAGTCGGCATTGTGCCTTTAGTATTTAATTCCGATGCAATTTATGTGTTTCATCGTTAAAATGACGGTCAGAGGGATACAGTAAATCTGAAGTCAAGCATCGGAATCTATAACTAGTGTCACAGGAATGGTTCAAAACATAGTCAGTAAGAAGAGTCAGTCTTCATGTACGTAAGTCGGCATTGTGCCTTTTGTATTTAATTCCGATGCAATGTCTGTGTTTTATCGTCAATAAGAAGGTCAGAGGGATACAGTAAACCTGAAGTGAAGCATCGGAATCTATAACTAGTGTCACAGGAATGGTTCAAAACATAGTCAGTAAGAAGAGTCAGTCATATTGTACTTATGTCGGCATTGAGTCTTTTGTATTAAATTCCGATGCAATTTGTGTGTTTCATCGTCAAAAAGAAGGTCCAAGGGATACAGTAAACCTGGAGTGAAGCATCGGAATCTAAAACTAGTGACACAGGAATGGTTCAGAACATAGACTGTAGGAAGAGTCAGTCTTCTTGCACCTAAGTCGGCATTGTGCCTTTTCTATTTACTTCCGATGCAATTGCTGTGTTTCATCGTCAACAAGAAGGTCAGAGGGATACAGTAAACCTGAAGTGAAGCATCGGAATCTATTACTAGTGTCACAGGAATGGTTCAAAACATAGACAGTAGGAAGAGTCAGTCTATTTGTACTTAAGTCGGCATCCTGAATTTTCTATTTAACTCCGATGCAATTTCTGTTTTTCATCGTCAATAAGAAGGTCCAAGGGATATAGTAAACCTGGAGTGAAGCATCGGAATCTATAATTAGTGTCACAGGAATGGTTCAAGTCATAGGCAGTAAGAAGAGTCAGTCTTCTTGTACTTAAGTCGGCATTGTGCCTTTTTTATTTAATTCCGATGCAATTTCTGTACTTCATCGTCAATATGAAGGTCTAGGGGATATAGTAAACATGAAGTGAAGCATCAGAATCTATAACTAGTGTCACAGGAATGGTTTAAAACATAGTCAGTAAGAAGAGACAGTCTTCTTTTACTTAAGTCGGCATTGTGCCTTTTGTATTAAATTCCGATGCAATTTCTGTGTTTCATCGTCAATAAGAAGGTCCAAGGGATACAGTAAACCTGAAGTGAAGCATCGGAATCTATAATTAGTGTCACATGAATGGTTCAAAACATAGTCATAAAGAAGAGTCAGTCTTCTTGTACTTAAGTCGGCATTGTGACTTTTGTATTTAAATTCCGATGCAATTTCTGTGTTTCTTCGTCAATAAGAAGGTCCAAGGGATACAGTAAACCTGGAGTGAAGCATCGGAATCTAGAACTATTGACACAGGGATGGTTCAAAACACAGACAGTAAGAAGAGTCAGTATTCTTGTACTTAAGTCGGCATTGTGCCCTTTGTATTTAATTCCGATGAAATTTCTGTGTTTCATCGTCAATAAGAGGGTCCAAGGGATACAGTAAACCTGAAGTAAAACATCGGATCTATAACTAGTGTAACAGGAATGGTTCAAAATAAATACAGTGGGAAGAGTCAGTCTTCTCGTACTTAAGTCGGCATTGTGACTTTCGTATTTAATTCCGATGCAATTTCTGTGTTTCATCGTCAATAAGCAGGTCAGAGGGATACAGTAAACCTGAAGTGAAGCATCGGAATCTATAACTAGTGTCACAGGAATGGTTCAAAACATAGACAGTAGGAAGAGTCAGTCTTCTTGTACTTAAGTCGGTATTGTGCCTTTTCTATTTAATTCCTATGCAATTTCTGTGTTTCATCGTCAATAAGAAGGTCCAATTGATATAGTAAACCTGGAGTGAAGCATCGGAATCTATAACTAGTGTCACAGGAATGGTTCAAATCATAGTCAGTAAGAAGAGTCAGTCTTCTTGTACTTAATTTGGCATTGTACCTTTTGTATTTAATTCCAATGCAATTTCTGTGTTTCATCTTCAATAAGAAGGTCCAAGGGATACAGTAAACCTGAAGTGAAGCATCAGAGTCTATAACTAGTGTCACAGGAATGGTTCAAAACATAGTCAGTAAGAAAATTCATTCTTTATGTACATAAGTCGGCATTGTGCCTTTTGTATGTAATTCCGATGCAATTTCTGTGTTTGATCGTCAATAAGAAGGTCCAAGGGATACAGTAAACCTATACTGAAGCATCGGAATCTATAACTAGTGTCACAGGAATGGTTCAAAGCATCGACAGTAAGAAGAGTCAGTCTTCTTGTACGTAATTTGGCATTGTGCCTTTTGTATTTAATTCCGATGCAATTTCTGTGTTTCATCGTCAATAAGAAGGTCAGAGGGATACAGTAAATCTGAAGTCAAGCATCGGAATCTATAACTAGTGTCACAGGAATGGTTCAACACATAGACAGTAGAAAAAGTCAGTCTACATGTACTTAAGTCGGCATTGTGCCGTTTGTATTTAATTCCGATGCAATTTCTGTGTTTCATCGTCAATAAGAAGGTCAGAGTGATACAGTAAACCTGAGGTGAAGCATCGGATACTATAACTAGTGTCACAGGAATGGTTCAAAACTTAGTCAGTAAGAAGTGTCAGTCTTCTTGTACTTAAATTGGCATTGTGCCTTTTGTATTTAATTCCGATGCAATTAGTGTGTTTCATCGTCAATACGAAGGTCCAAGGGATACAGTAAACCAGAAGTGAAACATCGGAATCTATAACTTGTGTCACAGGAATGGCTCAAAACATAGACTGCAGGAAGAGTCAGTCTTCCTGTACTTAAATCGCTATTGTGCCTTTTCTATTTAATTCCGATGCAATTTCTGTGTTTCATCGTCAATAATAAGGTCCAAGGCATACAGTACACCTGAAGTGAAGCATCGAAATCTATAACTAGTGTCACAGTAATGGTTCAAAACATAGACAGAAGAAGAGTCAGTCTTCTTGTACTTAAGTCGGCATTGTGCCTTTTGTATTTAATTCCGATTCAATTGCTGTGTTTCCTCGTCAATAAGAAGGTCCTAGGGGTACAGTAAACCTGAGGTGAAGCATCGGTATCTATAACTAGTGTCACAGGAATGGATCAAATCATAGACAGTAGGAAAAGTCAGTCATCTTATACTTAAGTCGGCATTGTGCCTTTTCTATTTAATTCCGATTCAATTGCTGTGTTTCCTCGTCAATAAGAAGGTCCTAGGGATAGAGTAAACCTGAGGTGAAGCATCGGTATCTATAACTAGTGTCACAGGAATGGATCAAATCATAGACAGTAGGAAAAGTCAGTCATCTTATACTTAAGTCGGCATTGTGCCTTTAGTATTTAATTCCGATGCAATTTTTGTGTTTCATCGTCAATAAGAAGGTCCAAGGGATACAGTAAACCTGGAGTGAAGTATCGGAATCTGTAACTAGTGTCACAGGAATGGTTCAAACATAGACAGTAAGCAGAGTCAGTCTTCTTGTACTTAAGTCGGCAATGTGCCTTTTTTATTTAATTCCGATGCACTTTCTGTGTTTCATCGTCAATAAGAACGTCCAAGGTATACTGTAAACCTAGAGTGAAGCATCGGAATCTATAACTAGTGTCACAGGAATGGTTCAAAACATAGACAGTAAGAAGAGTCAGACTTCTTGTACTTAATTCGGCATTGTGCGTTTTGTATTTAATTCCGACGCAATTTCTGTGTTTCATCGTCAATAAGAACGTCAAAGGCATACAGTAAACCTGGAGTGAACCATCGGAATCTATAACTAGTGTCATAGGGGTGGTTCAAAACATAGACAGTAAGAAGAGTAAGTATTCTTGTACTTAATTCGGCACTGTGCCTTTTGGATTTAGTTCCGATGCAATTTCTGTGATTCATCGTCAGTAAGAAGGTCTAAGGGATACAGTAAACCTGAAGTGAAGCATCAGAATTTATAACTAGTGGCACAGGAATGGTTCGAAACATAGTCAGTAAGAAGAGTCAGTCTTCTTGTACTTAATCCGGCATTGTGCCTTTTGTATTTAATTTTGATGCAAATTCTGTATTTCATCGTCAATAAGAAGGTCAGAGGGATACAGTAATCCTGAAGTGAAGCATCGGAATCTATAACTAGTGTCACAGGAATGGTTCAAAACATAGTAAGTAAGAAGAGTCAGCCATCTTGTACTTAAGTCGGCATTGTGCCTTTTGTATTTAATTCCGATGCAATTTCTGTGTTTCATCGTCAATAAGAAGGTCCAAGGGATACAGTAAACCTGGAGTGAAGCATCGGAATCTATAACTAGTGACACAGGGATGGTGCAAAATATAGACTGTAAGAAGAGTCAGTACTCTTGTACTTAAGTCGGCATTGTGCCTTTTCTATTTAATTCCGATGCAATTGCTGTGTTTCATCGTCAATAAGTAGGTCCAAGGGATACAGTAAACCTGAAGTGAAGCACCCGAATCTATAACTAGTGTCACAGGAATGGTTCAAAACATAGTCAGTAAGAAAAGTCAGTCTTATTGTACTTAAGTCGGCATTGTGCCTTTTGTATTTAAATCCGATGCAATTTCTGTGTTTCATCGTCAATAAGGAGGTCCAAGGGATAGAGTAAACCTGGAGTGAAGCATCGGAATCTATAACTAGTGTCACAGGAATTTTTCAAAACATAGTCAGTAAGAAAAGTCAGTCTTCTTGTACTTAAGTCGGCATTGTGCCTTTTGTAATTAATTCCGATGCTATTTTTGTGTTTCATCGTCAATAAGAAGGTCCAAGGGATACAGTACACCTGAAGTGAAGCATCGGAATCTATAACTAGTGTCACAGAAATGGTTCAAAACATAGTAAGTAAGAGGCGTCAGTTTTCTTGTACTTAAGTCGGCATTGTGCCTTTTGTATTTAATTCCGATGCAATTTCTGTGTTTCATCGTCAATAAGAAGGTCCTAGGGATACAGTAAACCTGAAGTGAAGCATCGGAATCTATAACTTGTGTCACAGGAATGGTTCAAAACATAGTCAGTAAGAAGAGTCAGTCTTCTTGTACTTAAGTCGGCATTGTGCCTTTTGTATTTAATTCCGATGCAATATCTGTGTTTCATCGTCAATAAGAAGGTCCAAGATATACAGTAAACCTGAAGTGAAGCATCGAAATCTATAACTAGTGTCACAGGAATGGTTCAAAACATAGACAGAAGAAGAGACAGCCTTCTTGTACTTAAGTCGGCATTGTGCCTTTTGTATTTAATTCAGATGCAATTTCAGAGATTCAGCGTCCATAAGAAGGGCAGAGGGATACAGTAAACCTGAAGTGAAGCATCGGAATCTATAACTAGTGTCACAGCAATCGTTCAAAACATAGTCAGTAACAACAGTCAGTCTTCTTGTACTAAAGTCGGCCTTGTGCCTTTTGTATTAAATTCCGATGCAATTTCTGTAGTTCATCGTCAATAAGAAGGTCCAAGGGATACAGTAAACCTGGAGTGAAGCATCGGAATCTGTAACTAGTGTCACAGGAATGGTTCAATCATAGACAGTAAGCAGAGTCAGTCTTCCTGTACTAAATTCGGCATTGTGCCTTTGTATTTAATTCCGATGCAATTTCTGTGTTTCATCGTCGATAAGAAGGTCCAGGGGATACAGTAAACCTAGAGTGAACCATCGGAATCTATAACTAGTGTCACAGGAATGAATCAAACATAGTCAGTAAGAAGAGTCAGTCTTCTTGTACTAAATTCGGCATTGTGCCTTTGTATTTAATTCCGATGCAATTTCTGTGTTTCATCGTCGATAAGAAGGTCCAGGGGATACAGTAAACCTGGAGTGAAGCATCGGAAACTATAACTAGTGTCACAGGAATGGTTCAACACATAGACAGTAGGAAAAGTCAGTCTACATGTACTTAAGTCGGCATTGTGCCGTTTGTATTAATTTCCGATGCAATTTCTGTGTTTCATCGTCAATAAGAAGGTCAGAGGGATACAGTAAACGTGAAGTGAAGCATCGGAATCTACAACTAGTGTCACAGGAATGGTTCAAAACATAGTCAGTAAGAAGAGTCAGTCTTCTTGTACTTAAGTTGGCATTGTGCCTTTGGTATTTAATTCAGATGCAACTAGTGTGTTTCATCGTCAGTAAGTAGGTCCAAGGGATACAGTAAACCAGAGGTGAAGCTTTGGAATCTATAACTAGTGTCACAGGAATGGCTCAAGCATAGACAGTAGGAAGAGTCAGTCTTCCTGTACTTAAGTCGGTTTTGTGCCTTTTCTATTTCATTCCGATGCAATTTCTGTGTTTCATCGTCAATAAGAAGGTCAGAGGGGTACAATAAACCTGAAGTGAAGCATGGGAATCTATAACTAGTGTCACAGGAATGGTTCAAATCATAGAGAGTTGGAAGATTCAGTCTTCTTGTACTTAAGTCGGCATTGTGCCTTTTGTATTTCATTCCGATGCAATTTCTGTGTTTCATCGCCAATAAGGAGGTCCGAGGGATATAGTAAACCTCAAGTGAAGCATCGGAATAAAAAACTAGTGTCACAGGAATGGTTGAAAACATAGAGAGTAGGAAGAGTCAGTCTTCTTGTACTTAAGTCGGCATTGTGCTTATTCTATTTAATACCGATGCGATTTCTGTGTCTCATCGTCAATAATAAGGTCCTAGGGATACAGTAAACCTGAAGTGAAGCATCGGAATCTATAACTTGTGTCACAGGAATGGTTCAAAACATAGTCAGTAAGAAGAGCCAGTCTTCTTGTACTTAAGTCGGCATTGTGCCTTTTGTATTCAATTCCGATGCAAAATCTGTGTTTCATCGCCAATAAGAAGGTCAAGGGATACAGTAAACCTGAAGTGAAGCATCGAAATCTATAACTAGTGTCACAGGAATGGTTCAAAACATAGACAGAAGAAGAGACAGCCTTCTTGTACTTAAGTCGGCATTGTGCCTTTTGTATTTAATTCAGATGCAATTTCTGAGTTTCATCGTCCATAAGAAGGCAGAGGGATACAGTGAACCTGAAGTGAAGCATCGGAATCTTCAACTAGTGTCACAGCAATCGTTCAAAACATAGTCAGTAAGAACAGTCAGTCTTCTTGTACTTAAGTCGGCCTTGTGCCTTTTGTATTAAATTCCGATGCAATATCTGTGTTTCATCGTCAATAAGTATGTCCAAGGGATACAGTAAACCTGGAGTGAAGCATCGGAATCTGTAACTAGTGTCACAGGAATGGTTCAATCATAGACAGTAAGCAGAGACAGTCTTCCTGTACTAAAGTTGGCATTGTGCCTTTTTTATTTAATTCCGATGAAATTTCTGCGTTCATCGACAATAAGAACGTCCAAGGGATACTGTAAACCTAGAGTGAAGCATCGGAATCTATGACTAGTGTCACAGGAATGGTTCAAAACATAGACAGTAAGAAGAGTCAGTCTTCTTGTACTTAATTCGGCATTGTGCGTTTTGTATTTAATTCCGACGCAATTTCTGTGTTTCATCGTCAATAAGAACGTCAGAGGGATACAGTAAACCTGGAGTGAAGCATCGGAATCTATAACTAGTGTCACATGGATGGTACAAAACATAGACAGTAAGAAGAGTAAGTATTCTTGTACTTAATTCGGCACTGTGCCTTTTGGATTTAATTCCGATTCAATTTCTGTGTTTCATCGTCAATAAGAAGGTCTAAGGGATACAGTAAACCTGAAGTGAAGCATCAGAGTCTATAACTAGTGTCACAGGAATGGTTCAAAACATAGTCAGTAAGAAGAGTCAGTCTTCTTGTACTTAATCCGGCATTGTGAATTTTGCATTTAATTACGATGCAAATTCTGTGTTTCATCGTCAATAAGATGGTCAGAGGGATACAGTAAACCTGAAGTGAAGCATCGGAATCTATAACAAGTGTCACAGGAATGGTTCAAAACATAGTCAGTAAGAAGAGTCAGTCTTCTTGTACTTATGTCGGCATTGTGCCTTTTGTATTTAATTGCGATGCAATTTCTGTGTTTCATCGTCCATAAGAAGGTCCAAGGGATACAGTAAACCTGGAGTGAAGCATCGGAATCTATAACTAGTGACGCAGGGATGGTTCAAACATAGACAGTAAGAGGAGTCAGTATTCTTGTTCTTAAGTCGGCATTGTGCCTTTTCTATTTAATTCCGATTCAATTGCTGTGTTTCATCGTCAATAAGAAGGTCCAAGGGATACAGTAAACCTGAAGTGAAGCACCGGAATCTATAACTAGTGTCACAGGAATGGTTCAAAACATAGTCAGTAAGAAGAGTCAGTCTTCTTGTACTTAAGTCGGCATTGTGCCTTTTGTATTTAATTCCGATGCAATATCTGTGTTTCATCGTCAATAAGGAGGTTCAAGGGATAGAGTAAACCTGGAGTGAAGCATCGGAATCTATAACTAGTGTCACAGGAATGGTTCAAAACATAGTCAGTAGGAAGAGTCAGTCTTCTTGTAGTTAAGTCGGCATTGTGCCTTTTGTATTTAATTCCGATGCTATTTTTGTGTTTCATCGTCAATAAGAAGGTCCAAGGGATACAGTAAACCGGGAGTGAAGCATCGGAATCTATAACTAGAGTCACAGAAATGGTTCAAAACATAGTCAGTAACAAGAGTCAGTCTTTTTGTACTTAAGTCTCCAATGTGCCTATTGTATTTAATTCCGATGCAATTTCTGTGTTTCATCGTCAATAAGAAGGTCCAAGGGATACAGTAAACCAGAAGTGAAGCATCGGAATCTATAACTAGTGCCACAGGAATGGCTCAAAACATAGACAGTAGGAAGAGTCAGTCTTCCTGTACTTAAGTCGGTTGTGTGCCTTTTCTATTTAATTCCGATGCAATTTCTGTGTTTCATCGTCACTAAGAAGGTCAGAGGGATACAGTAAACCTGAAGTGAAGCATGGGAATCTATAACTAGTGTCACAGGAATGGTTCAAATCATAGAGAGTTGGAAGATTAAGTCTTCTTGTACTTAAGTCGGCATTGTGCCTTTTGTATTTCATTCCGATGCAATTTCTCTGTTTCATCATCAATAAGAAGGTCCGAGGGATATAGTAAACGTCAAGTGAAGCATCGGAAAAAAAACTAGTGTCACAGGAATGGTTCAAAGCTAAGAGAGTAGGAAGAGTCAGTCTTCTTGTACTTGAGTCGGCATTGTGCTTATTCTATTTAATACCGATGCGATTTCTGTGTCTCATCGTCAATAAGAAGGTCCTAGGGATACAGTAAACCTGAAGTTAAGCATCGGAATCTATAACTTGTGTCACAGGAATGGTTCAAAACATAGTCAGTAAGAAGAGTCAGTCTTCTTGTACTTAAGTCGGCATTGTGCCTTTTGTATTTAATTCCGATGCAAAATCTGTGTTTCATCGCCAATAAGAAGGTCCAAGGGATACAGTAAACCTGAAGTGAAGCATCAGAATCTATAACAAGTGTCACAGCAATCGTTCAAAACATAGTCAGTAAGAACAGTCAGTCTTCTTGTACTTAAGTCGGCCTTGTGCCTTTTGTATTTAATTCCGATGCAATATCTGTGTTTCATCGTCAATAAGAAGGTCCAAGGTATACAGTAAACCTGAAGTGAAGCATCGAAATCTATAACTAGTGTCACAGGAATGGTTCAAAACATAGACAGAAGAAGAGACAGCCTTCTTGTACTTAAGTCGGCATTGTGCCTTTTGTATTTAATTCAGATGCAATTTCTGAGATTCAGCGTCCATAAGAAAGGCAGAGGGATACAGTAAACCTGAAGTGAAGCATCGGAAGCTATAACTAGTGTCACAGCAATCGTTTAAAGCATAGTCAGTAAGAACAGTCAGTCTTCTTGTACTAAAGTAGGCCTTGTGCCTTTTGTATGAAATTCCGATGCAATTTCTGTGTTTCATCGTCAATAAGAAGGTCCAAGGGATACAGTAAACCTGGAGTGAAGCATCGGAATCTGTAACTAGTGTCACAGGAATGGTTCAATCATAGACAGTAAGCAGAGTCAGTCTTCCTGTACTAAATTCGGCATTGTGCCTTTGTATTTAATTCCGATGCAATTTCTGTGTTTCATCGTCGATAAGAAGGTCCAGGGGATACAGTAAACCTAGAGTGAACCATCGGAATCTATAACTAGTGTCACAGGAATGAATCAAACATAGTCAGTAAGAAGAGTCAGTCTTCTTGTACTAAATTCGGCATTGTGCCTTTGTATTTAATTCCGATGCAATTTCTGTGTTTCATCGTCGATAAGAAGGTCCAGGGGATACAGTAAACCTGGAGTGAAGCATCGGAAACTATAACTAGTGTCACAGGAATGGTTCAACACATAGACAGTAGGAAAAGTCAGTCTACATGTACTTAAGTCGGCATTGTGCCGTTTGTATTAATTTCCGATGCAATTTCTGTGTTTCATCGTCAATAAGAAGGTCAGAGGGATACAGTAAACGTGAAGTGAAGCATCGGAATCTACAACTAGTGTCACAGGAATGGTTCAAAACATAGTCAGTAAGAAGAGTCAGTCTTCTTGTACTTAAGTTGGCATTGTGCCTTTGGTATTTAATTCAGATGCAACTAGTGTGTTTCATCGTCAGTAAGTAGGTCCAAGGGATACAGTAAACCAGAGGTGAAGCTTTGGAATCTATAACTAGTGTCACAGGAATGGCTCAAGCATAGACAGTAGGAAGAGTCAGTCTTCCTGTACTTAAGTCGGTTTTGTGCCTTTTCTATTTCATTCCGATGCAATTTCTGTGTTTCATCGTCAATAAGAAGGTCAGAGGGGTACAATAAACCTGAAGTGAAGCATGGGAATCTATAACTAGTGTCACAGGAATGGTTCAAATCATAGAGAGTTGGAAGATTCAGTCTTCTTGTACTTAAGTCGGCATTGTGCCTTTTGTATTTCATTCCGATGCAATTTCTGTGTTTCATCGCCAATAAGGAGGTCCGAGGGATATAGTAAACCTCAAGTGAAGCATCGGAATAAAAAACTAGTGTCACAGGAATGGTTGAAAACATAGAGAGTAGGAAGAGTCAGTCTTCTTGTACTTAAGTCGGCATTGTGCTTATTCTATTTAATACCGATGCGATTTCTGTGTCTCATCGTCAATAATAAGGTCCTAGGGATACAGTAAACCTGAAGTGAAGCATCGGAATCTATAACTTGTGTCACAGGAATGGTTCAAAACATAGTCAGTAAGAAGAGCCAGTCTTCTTGTACTTAAGTCGGCATTGTGCCTTTTGTATTCAATTCCGATGCAAAATCTGTGTTTCATCGCCAATAAGAAGGTCAAGGGATACAGTAAACCTGAAGTGAAGCATCGAAATCTATAACTAGTGTCACAGGAATGGTTCAAAACATAGACAGAAGAAGAGACAGCCTTCTTGTACTTAAGTCGGCATTGTGCCTTTTGTATTTAATTCAGATGCAATTTCTGAGTTTCATCGTCCATAAGAAGGCAGAGGGATACAGTGAACCTGAAGTGAAGCATCGGAATCTTCAACTAGTGTCACAGCAATCGTTCAAAACATAGTCAGTAAGAACAGTCAGTCTTCTTGTACTTAAGTCGGCCTTGTGCCTTTTGTATTAAATTCCGATGCAATATCTGTGTTTCATCGTCAATAAGTATGTCCAAGGGATACAGTAAACCTGGAGTGAAGCATCGGAATCTGTAACTAGTGTCACAGGAATGGTTCAATCATAGACAGTAAGCAGAGACAGTCTTCCTGTACTAAAGTTGGCATTGTGCCTTTTTTATTTAATTCCGATGAAATTTCTGCGTTCATCGACAATAAGAACGTCCAAGGGATACTGTAAACCTAGAGTGAAGCATCGGAATCTATGACTAGTGTCACAGGAATGGTTCAAAACATAGACAGTAAGAAGAGTCAGTCTTCTTGTACTTAATTCGGCATTGTGCGTTTTGAATTTAATTCCGACGCAATTTCTGTGTTTCATCGTCAATAAGAACGTCAGAGGGATACAGTAAACCTGGAGTGAAGCATCGGAATCTATAACTAGTGTCACATGGATGGTACAAAACATAGACAGTAAGAAGAGTAAGTATTCTTGTACTTAATTCGGCACTGTGCCTTTTGGATTTAATTCCGATTCAATTTCTGTGTTTCATCGTCAATAAGAAGGTCTAAGGGATACAGTAAACCTGAAGTGAAGCATCAGAGTCTATAACTAGTGTCACAGGAATGGTTCAAAACATAGTCAGTAAGAAGAGTCAGTCTTCTTGTACTTAATCCGGCATTGTGAATTTTGCATTTAATTACGATGCAAATTCTGTGTTTCATCGTCAATAAGATGGTCAGAGGGATACAGTAAACCTGAAGTGAAGCATCGGAATCTATAACAAGTGTCACAGGAATGGTTCAAAACATAGTCAGTAAGAAGAGTCAGTCTTCTTGTACTTATGTCGGCATTGTGCCTTTTGTATTTAATTGCGATGCAATTTCTGTGTTTCATCGTCCATAAGAAGGTCCAAGGGATACAGTAAACCTGGAGTGAAGCATCGGAATCTATAACTAGTGACGCAGGGATGGTTCAAACATAGACAGTAAGAGGAGTCAGTATTCTTGTTCTTAAGTCGGCATTGTGCCTTTTCTATTTAATTCCGATTCAATTGCTGTGTTTCATCGTCAATAAGAAGGTCCAAGGGATACAGTAAACCTGAAGTGAAGCACCGGAATCTATAACTAGTGTCACAGGAATGGTTCAAAACATAGTCAGTAAGAAGAGTCAGTCTTCTTGTACTTAAGTCGGCATTGTGCCTTTTGTATTTAATTCCGATGCAATATCTGTGTTTCATCGTCAATAAGGAGGTTCAAGGGATAGAGTAAACCTGGAGTGAAGCATCGGAATCTATAACTAGTGTCACAGGAATGGTTCAAAACATAGTCAGTAGGAAGAGTCAGTCTTCTTGTACTTAAGTCGGCATTGTGCCTTTTGTATTTAATTCCGATGCTATTTTTGTGTTTCATCGTCAATAAGAAGGTCCAAGGGATACAGTAAACCGGGAGTGAAGCATCGGAATCTATAACTAGAGTCACAGAAATGGTTCAAAACATAGTCAGTAACAAGAGTCAGTCTTTTTGTACTTAAGTCTCCAATGTGCCTATTGTATTTAATTCCGATGCAATTTCTGTGTTTCATCGTCAATAAGAAGGTCCAAGGGATACAGTAAACCAGAAGTGAAGCATCGGAATCTATAACTAGTGCCACAGGAATGGCTCAAAACATAGACAGTAGGAAGAGTCAGTCTTCCTGTACTTAAGTCGGTTGTGTGCCTTTTCTATTTAATTCCGATGCAATTTCTGTGTTTCATCGTCACTAAGAAGGTCAGAGGGATACAGTAAACCTGAAGTGAAGCATGGGAATCTATAACTAGTGTCACAGGAATGGTTCAAATCATAGAGAGTTGGAAGATTAAGTCTTCTTGTACTTAAGTCGGCATTGTGCCTTTTGTATTTCATTCCGATGCAATTTCTCTGTTTCATCATCAATAAGAAGGTCCGAGGGATATAGTAAACGTCAAGTGAAGCATCGGAAAAAAAACTAGTGTCACAGGAATGGTTCAAAGCTAAGAGAGTAGGAAGAGTCAGTCTTCTTGTACTTGAGTCGGCATTGTGCTTATTCTATTTAATACCGATGCGATTTCTGTGTCTCATCGTCAATAAGAAGGTCCTAGGGATACAGTAAACCTGAAGTTAAGCATCGGAATCTATAACTTGTGTCACAGGAATGGTTCAAAACATAGTCAGTAAGAAGAGTCAGTCTTCTTGTACTTAAGTCGGCATTGTGCCTTTTGTATTTAATTCCGATGCAAAATCTGTGTTTCATCGCCAATAAGAAGGTCCAAGGGATACAGTAAACCTGAAGTGAAGCATCAGAATCTATAACAAGTGTCACAGCAATCGTTCAAAACATAGTCAGTAAGAACAGTCAGTCTTCTTGTACTTAAGTCGGCCTTGTGCCTTTTGTATTTAATTCCGATGCAATATCTGTGTTTCATCGTCAATAAGAAGGTCCAAGGTATACAGTAAACCTGAAGTGAAGCATCGAAATCTATAACTAGTGTCACAGGAATGGTTCAAAACATAGACAGAAGAAGAGACAGCCTTCTTGTACTTAAGTCGGCATTGTGCCTTTTGTATTTAATTCAGATGCAATTTCTGAGATTCAGCGTCCATAAGAAAGGCAGAGGGATACAGTAAACCTGAAGTGAAGCATCGGAAGCTATAACTAGTGTCACAGCAATCGTTTAAAGCATAGTCAGTAAGAACAGTCAGTCTTCTTGTACTAAAGTAGGCCTTGTGCCTTTTGTATGAAATTCCGATGCAATTTCTGTGTTTCATCGTCAATAAGAAGGTCCAAGGGATACAGTAAACCTGGAGTGAAGCATCGGAATCTGTAACTAGTTTCTCAGGAATGGTTAAATCATAGACAGTAAGCAGAGTCAGTCTTCCTGTACTAAATTCGGCATTGTGCCTTTGTATTTAATTCCGATGCAATTTCTGTGTTTCATCGTCGATAAGAAGGTCCAGGGGATACAGTAAACCTAGAGTGAACCATCGGAATCTATAACTAGTGTCACAGGAATGAATCAAACATAGTCAGTAAGAAGAGTCAGTCTTCTTGTACTAAATTCGGCATTGTGCCTTTGTATTTAATTCCAATGCAATTTCTGTGTTTCATCTTCGATAAGAAGGTCCAGGGGATACAGTAAACCTGGAGTGAAGCATCGGAATCTATAACTAGTGTCACAGGGATGGTTCAAACATAGACAGTGGGAAGAGTCAGTATTCTTTTACTTAAGTCGGCATTGTGCTTTTTGTATTTAATTCCGATGCAATTTCTGTGTTTCATCGTCAATAAGAAGGTCCAAGGGATACAGTAAACCTGAAGTGAAGCATCAGAGTCTATAACTAGTGTCACAGGAATGGTTCAAAACATAGTCAGTAAGAAGAGTCAGTCTTTTTGTACATAAGTCGGCATTGTGCCTTTTGTATTTAATTCCGATGCAATTTCTGTGTTTCACGGTCAATAACAAGGTCCAAGGGATACAGTAAACCTGTAGTGAAGCATCGGAATCTATAACTAGTGTCACAGGAATAGTTCAAAGCATCGACAGTAAGAAGAGTCAGTCTTCTTGTACTTAATTCGGCATTGTGCCTTTAGTAATTAATTCCGATGCAATTTCTGTGTTTTACCGTCAATAAGAAGGTCAGAGGGATACAGTAAATCTGAAGTCAAGCATCGGAATCTATAACTAGTGTCACAGGAATGGTTCAACACATAGATAGTAGGAAAAGTTAGTCTACATGTACTTAAGTCGGCATTGTGCCGTTTGTATTACTTTCCGATGCAATTTCTGTGTTTCATCGTCAATAAGAAGGTCAGAGGGATACAGTAAACCTGAAGTGAAGCATCGGAATCTACAACTAGTGTCACAGGAATGGTTCAAAACATAGTCAGTAAGAAGAGTCAGTCTCCTTGTACTTAAGTTGGCATTGTGCCTTTTGTATTTAATTCCGATGCAATTAGTGTGTTTCATCGTCAATAAGTAGGTCCAAGGGATACAGTAAACCAGAGGTGAAGCATCGGAATCTATAACTAGTGTCACAGGAATGGCTCAAATAATAGACAGTAGGAAGAGTCAGTCTTCCTGTACTTAAGTCGGTTTTGTGCCTTTTCTATTTAATTACGATGCAATTTCTGTGTTTGATCGTCAATAAGAAGGTCAGAGGGGTACAGTAAACCTGAAGTGAAGCATGGGAATCTATAACTAGTGTCACAGGAATGGTTCAAATCATAGAGAGTTGGAAGATTCAGTCTTCTTGTACTTAAGTCGGCATTGTGCCTTTTGTATTTCATTCCGATGCACTTTCTGTGTTTCATCGTCAATAAGAAGGTCCGAGGGATATAGTAAACCTCAAGTGAAGCATCAGAATAAAAAACTAGTGTCACAGGAATGGTTCAAAGCATAGAGAGTAGGAAGAGTCAGTCTTCTTGTACTTAAGTCGGCATTGTGCTCATTCTATTTAATACCGATGCGATTTCTGTGTCTCATCGTCAATAAGAAGGTAGTAGGGACACAGTAAACATGAAGTGAAGCATCGGAATCTATAACTTGTGTCACAGGAATGGTTCAAAACATAGTCAGTAAGAAGAGTCAGTCTTCTTGTACTTAAGTCGGCATTGTGCCTTTTGTATTTAATTCCGATGCAAAATCTGTGTTTCATTGCCAATAAGAATGTCCAAGGGATACAGTAAACCTGAAGTGAAGCATCAGAATCTATAACTAGTGTCACAGCAATCGTTCAAAACATAGTCAGTAAGAACAGTCAGTCTTCTTGTACTTAGGTCGGCCTTGTGCCTTTTGTATTTAATTCCGATGCAATATCTGTGTTTCATCGTCAATAAGTAGGTCCAAGGGATAGAGTAAACCTGAAGTGAAGCATCGTAATCTATAACTAGTGTCACAGGAATGGTTCAAAACATAGACAGAAGAAGAGACAGCCTTCTTGTACTTAAGTCGGCATTGTGCCTTTTGTATTTAATTCAGATGCAATTTCTGAGTTTCATCGTCCATAAGAAGGGCAGAGGGATACAGTAAACCTGAAGTGAAGCATCGGAATCTTCAACTAGTGTCACAGCAATCGTTCAAAACATAGTCAGTAAGAACAGTCAGTCTTCTTGTACTTAAGTCGGCCTTGTGCCTTTTGTATTAAATTCCGATGCAATTTCTGTGTTTCATCGTCAATAAGAAGGTCCAAGGGATACAGTAAACCTGGAGTGAAGCATCGGAATCTGTAACTAGTGTCACAGGAATGGATCAATCATAGACAGTAAGCAGAGACAGTCTTCCTGTACTAAAGTTGGCATTGTGCCTTTTTTATTTAATTCCGATGCAATTTCTGTGTTTCATCGACAATAAGAACGTCCAAGGGATACTGTAAACCTAGAGTGAAGCATCGGAATCTATAACTAGTGTCACAGGAATGGTTCGAAACATAGACAGTAAGAAGAGTCAGTCTTCTTGTACTTAATTCGGCATTGTGCGTTTTGTATTTATTTTAGACGCAATTTCTGTGTTTCATCGTCAATAAGAACGTCAGAGGGATACAGTAAACCTGGAGTGAAGCATCGGAATCTATAACTAGTGTCACAGGGATGGTACAAAACATAGACAGTAAGAAGAGTAAGTATTCTTGTACTTAATTCGGCACTGTGCCTTTTGGATTTAATTCCGATGCAATTTCTGTGTTTCATCGTCAATAAGAAGGTCTAAGGGATACAGTAAACCTGAAGTGAAGCATCAGAATCTATAACTAGTGTCACAGGAATGGTTCAAAACATAGTCAGTAAGAAGAGTCAGTCTTCTTGTACTTAATCCGGCATTGTGAATTTTGTATTTCATTCCTCTGCAAATTCTGTGTTTCATCGTCAATAAGAAGGTCAGAGGGATACAGTAAACCTGAAGTGAAGCATCGGAATCTATAACTAGTGTCACAGGAATGGTTCAAAACATAGTCAGTAAGAAGAGTCAGTCTTCTTGTACTTAAGTCGGCATTGTGCCTTTTGTATTTAATTCCGATGCAATTTCTGTGTTTCATCGTCCATAAGAAGGTCCAAGGGATACAGTAAACCTGGAGTGAAGCATCGGAATCTATAACTAGTGACGCAGGGATGGTTCAAACATAGACAGTAAGAAGAGTCTGTATTCTTGTACTTAAGTCGGCATTCTGCCTTTTCTATTTAATTCCGATGCAATTGCTGTGTTTCATCGTCAATAAGAAGGTCCAAGGGATACAGTAAACCTGAAGTGAAGCACCTGAATTTATCACTAGTGCCACAGGAATGGTTCAAAACATAGTCAGTAAGAAGAGTCAGTCTTCTTGTACTTAAGTCGGCATTGTGCCTTTTGTATTTAATTCCGATGCAATTTCTGTGTTTCATCGTCAATAAGGAGGTTCAAGGGATAGAGTAAACCTGGAGTGAAGCATCGGAAACTATAACTAGTGTCACAGGAATGGTTCAAAACATAGTCAGTAAGAAGAGTCAGTCTTCTTGTACTTAAGTCGGCATTGTGCCTTTTGTATTTAATTCCGATGCTATTTTTGTGTTTCATCGTCAATAAGAAGGTCCAAGGGATACAGTAAACCGGGAGTGAAGCATCGGAATCTATAACTAGAGTCACAGAAATGGTTCAAAACATAGTCAGTAACAAGAGTCTGTCTTTTTGTACTTAAGTCGGCAATGTGCCTATTGTATTTAATTCCGATGCAATTTCTGTGTTTCATCGTCAATAAGAAGGTCATAGGGATACAGTAAACCTGAGGTGAAGCATCGGTATCTATAACTAGTGTCACAGGAATGGTTCAAAGCATAGTCAGTAAGCAGAGTCAGTCTTCTTGTAATTAAGTCGGCATTGTGACTTTTGTATTTAATTCCGATGCAATTTCTGTGTTTCATCGTCAATAAGAAGGTCCAAGGGATACAGTAAACCTGGAATGAAGCATCGGAATCTGCAACTAGTGTCACAGGAATGGTTCAAACATAGACAGTAAGCAGAGTCAGTCTTCTTGTACTTATGTCGGCATTGTGCCTTTTTTATTTAATTCCGATGCAATTTCTGCGTTTCATCGTCAATAAGAAGATCCAAGGGATACTGTAAACCTAGAGTGAAGCATCGGAATCTCTAACTAGTGTCACAGGAATGGTTGAAATCATAGACAGTAAGAAGTGTCAGTCTTCTTGTACTTAATTCGGCATTGTGCGTTTTGTATTTAATTCCTACGCAATTTCTGTGTTTTATCGTCAATAAGAACGTCAGAGGGATACAGTAAACCTGGAGTGAAAAATCGGAATCTATAACTAGTGTCACAGGGATGGTTCAAAAGATAGACAGTAAGAAGAGAAAGTATTCTTGTACTTAATTCGGCACTGTGCCTTTTGGATTTAATTCCGATGCAATTTCTGTGTTTCATCGTCAATAAGAAGGTCTAAGGGATACAGTAAACCTGAAGTGTAACATCGGAATCTATAACTAGTGTCACAGGAATGGTTCAAAGCATAGTCTGTAAGAAGAGTCAGTCTTCTTGTACTTAATCCAGCATTGTTGCTTTTGTATTTAATTCCGATGCAGATTCTGTGTTTCATCGTCAATTAGAAGGGCAGAGGGATACAGTAAACCTGAAGTGAAGCTTCGGACTCTATAACTAGTGCCACAGGAATGGTTCAGAACATAGTCAGTAAGAAGAGTCAGTCTTCTTGTACTTAAGTCGGCATTGTGCCTTTTGTATTCAATTCCGACGCAATTTCTGTGTTTCATCGTCAATAAGAAGGTCCAAGGGATACAGTAAACATGGAGTGAAGCATCGGAATCTATAACTAGTGTCACGGGAATGGTTCAAAACATAGTCAGTAAGAAGATTCAGTCTTCTTGTACATATGTCGGCATTGTGCCTTTTGTTTTTAATCCCGATGCAATATCTATGTTTCATCGTCAAGAAGGAGGTCAGAGGGATACAGTAAACCGG
This sequence comes from Schistocerca americana, assembly GCF_021461395.2. Lineage (NCBI taxonomy): Eukaryota > Metazoa > Arthropoda > Insecta > Orthoptera > Acrididae > Schistocerca > Schistocerca americana. The sequence goes on from NW_025725928.1 coordinate 136,320, forward strand.
GAGTGAAGCATCGGAATCTATAACTAGTGTCACAGAAATGGTTCAAAACATAGTCAGTAAGAAGAGTCAGTCTTCTTGTACTTAAGTCGGCATTGTGCCTTTTGTATTTAATCCCGATGCAATTTCTGAGTTTCATCGTCAATAAGAAGGTCCAAGGGATACAGTAAACCTGAAGTGAAGCATCGAAATCTATAACTAGTGTCACAGGAATGGTTCAAACATAGACAGAAGAAGAGACAGCCTTCTTGTACTTAAGTCGGCATTGTGCCTTTTGTATTTAATTCAGATGCAATTTCTGAGATTCAGCGTCCATTAGAAGGGCAGAGGGATACAGTAAACCTGAAGTGAAGCATCGGAATCTATAACTAGTGTCACAGCAATCGTTCAAAGCATAGTCAGTAAGAACAGTCAATCTTCTTGTACTAAAGTAGGCCTTGTGCCTTTTGTATCAAATTCCGATGCAATTTCTGTGTTTCATCGTCAATAAGAAGGTCCAAGGGATACAGTAAACCCGGAGTGAAGCATCGGAATCTGTAACTAGTTTCACAGGAATGGTTCAATCATAGACAGTAAGCAGAGTCAGTCTTCCTGTACTAAATTCGGCATTGTGCCTTTGTATTTAATTCCGATGCAATTTCTGTGTTTCATCGTCGATAAGAAGGTCCAGGGGATACAGTAAACCTAGAGTGAACCATCGGAATCTATAACTAGTGTCACAGGAAAGAATCAAACATAGTGTGTAAGAAGAGTCAGTCTTCTTGTAGTAAATTCTGCATTGTGCCTTTGTATTTAATTGCAATGCAATTTCTGTGTTTCATCGTCGATAAGAAGGTCCAGGGGATACAGTAAACCTGGAGTGAAGCATCGGAATCTATAACTAGTGTCACAGGAATGGTTCAACACATAGACAGTAGGAAGAGTCAGTCTTCCTGGACTTAAGTCGGTTTTGTGCCTTTTCTATTTAATTACGATGCAATTTCTGTGTTTCATCGTCAATAAGAAGGTCAGAGGGGTACAGTAAACCTGAAGTGAAGCATGGGAATCTATAACTAGTGTCACAGGGATGGTTCGAACATAGACAGTAGGAAGAGTCAGTATTCTTTTACTTAAGTCGGCATTGTGCCATTTGTATTTAATTCCGATGCAATTTCTGTGTTTCATCTTCAATAAGAAGGTCCAAGGGATACAGTGAACCTGAAGTGAAGCATCAGAGTCTATAACTAGTGTCACAGGAATGGTTCAAAACATAGTCAGTAAGAAGAGTCAGTCTTTTTGTACATAAGTCGGCATTGTGCCTTTTGTATTTAATTCCGATGCAATTTCTGTGTTTCACGGTCAATAACAAGGTCCAAGGGATACAGTAAACCTGTAGTGAAGCATCGGAATCTATAACTAGTGTCACAGGAATAGTTCAAAGCATCGACAGTAAGAAGAGTCAGTCTTCTTGTACTTAATTCGGCACTGTGCCTTTAGTAATTAATTCAGATGCAATTTCTGTGTTTTACCGTCAATAAGAAGGTCAGAGGGATACAGTAAATCTGAAGTCAAGCATCGGAATCTATAACTAGTGTCACAGGAATGGTTCAACACATAGACAGTAGGAAAAGTCAGTCTACATGTACTTAAGTCGGCATTGTGCCGTTTGTATTACTTTCCGATGCAATTCCTGTGTTTCATCGTCAATAAGAAGGTCAGAGGGATACAGTAAATCTGAAGTGAAGCATCGGTATCTACAACTAGTGTCACAGGAATGGTTCAAAACATAGTCAGTAAGAAGAGTCAGTCTTCTTGTACTTAAGTTGGCATTGTGCCTTTTGTATTTAATTCCGATGCAATTAGTGTGTTTCATCGTCAATAAGTAGGTCCAAGGGATACAGTAAACCAGAGGTGAAGCATCGGAATCTATAACTAGTGTCACAGGAATGGCTCAAAACATAGACAGTAGGAAGAGTCAGTCTTCCTGGACTTAAGTCGGTTTTGTGCCTTTTCTATTTAATTACGATGCAATTTCTGTGTTTCATCGTCAATAAGAAGGTCAGAGGGGTACAGTAAACCTGAAGTGAAGCATGGGAATCTATAACTAGTGTCACAGGAATGGTTCAAATCATAGAGAGTTGGAAGATTCAGTCTTCTTGTACTTAAGTCGGCATTGTGCCTTTTGTATTTCATTCCGATGCAATTTCTGAGTTTCATCGTCAATAAGAAGGTCCGAGGGATATAGTAAACCTCAAGTGAAGCATCGGAATAAAAAACTAGTGTCACAGGAATGGTTCAAAGCATAGAGAGTAGGAGGAGTCAGTCTTCATGTACTTAAGTCGGCATTGTGCTGATTCTATTTAATACCGATGCGATTTCTGTGTCTCATCGTCAATAAGAAGGTCCTAGGGATACAGTAAACCTGAAGTGAAGCATCGGAATCTATAACTTGTGTCACAGGAATGGTTCAAAACATAGTCAGTAAGAAGAGTCAGTCTTCTTGTACTTAAGTCGGCATTGTGCCTTTTGTATTTAGTTCCGATGCAAAATCTGTGTTTCATCGCCAATAAGAAGGTCCAAGGGATACAGTAAACCAGAAGTGAAGCATCAGAATCTATAACTAGTGTCACAGCAATCGTTCAAAACATAGTCAGTAAGAACAGTCAGTCTTCTTGTACTTAAGTCGGCCTTGTGCCTTTTGTATTTAATTCCGATGCAATATCTGTGTTTCATCGTCAATAAGAAGGTCCAAGGGATACAGTAAACCTGAAGTGAAGCATCTAAATCTATAACTAGTGTCACAGGAATGGTTCAAAACATAGACAGAAGAAGAGACAGCCTTCTTGTACTTAAGTCGGCATTGTGCCTTTTGTATTTAATTCAGATGCAATTTCTGAGTTTCATCGTCCATAAGAAGGGCAGAGGGATACAGTAAACCTGAAGTGAAGCATCGGAATCTTCAACTAGTGTCACAGCAATCGTTCAAAGCATAGTCAGTAAGAACAGTCAGTCTTCTTGTACTTAAGTCGGCCTTGTGCCTTTTGTATTAAATTCCGATGCAATTTCTGTGTTTCATCGTCAATAAGAAGGTCCAAGGGATACAGTAAACCTTGAGTGAAGCATCGGAATCTGTAACTAGTGTCACAGGAATGGTTCAATCATAGACAGTAAGCAGAGACAGTCTTCCTGTACTAAAGTTGGCATAGTGCCTTTTTTATTTAATTCAGATCCAATTTCTGTGTTTCATCGACAATAAGAACGTCCAAGGGATACTGTAAACCTAGAGTGAAGCATCGGAATCTATAACTAGTGTCACAGGAATGGTTCGAAACATAGACAGTAAGAAGAGTCAGTCTTCTTGTACTTAATTCGGCATTGTGCGTTTTGTATTTAATTCCGACGCAATTTCTGTGTTTCATCGTCAATAAGAACGTCAGAGGGATACAGTAAACCTGGAGTGAAGCATCGGAATCTATAACTAGTGTCACAGGGATGGTACAAAACATAGACAGTAAGAAGAGTAAGTATTCTTGTACTTAATTCGGCACTGTGCCTTTTGGATTTAATTCCGATGCAATTTCTGTGATTCATCGTCAATAAGAAGGTCTAAGGGATACAGTTAACCTGATGTGAAGCATCAGAATTTATAATTAGTGTCACAGGAATGGTTCAAAACATAGTCAGTAAGAAGAGTCAGTCTTCTTGTACTTAATCCGGCATTGTGAATTTTGTATTTAATTCCGATGCAAATTCTGTGTTTTATCGTCAATAAGAAGGTCAGAGGGATACAGTAAACCTGAAGTGAAGCATCGGAATCTATAACTAGTGTCACAGGAATGGTTCAAAACATAGTCAGTAAGAAGAGTCAGTCTTCTTGTACTTAAGTCGGCATTGTGCCTTTTGTATTTAATTCCGATGCAATTTCTGTGTTTCATCGTCCATAAGAAGGTCCAAGGGATACAGTAAACCTGGAGTGAAGCATCGGAATCTATAACTAGTGACGCAGGGATGGTTCAAACATAGACAGTAAGAAGAGTCAGTATTCTTGTACTTAAGTCGGCATTCTGCCTTTTCTATTTAATTCCGATGCAATTGCTGTGTTTCATCGTCAATAAGAAGGTCCAAGGGATACAGTAAACCTGAAGTGAAGCACCGGAATCTATAACTAGTGTCACAGGAATGGTTCAAAACATAGTCAGTAAGAAGAGTCGGTCTTCTTGTACTTAAGTCGGCATTGTGCCTTTTGTATTTAATTCGGATGCAATTTCTGTGTTTCATCGTCAATAAGGAGGTTCAAGGGATAGAGTAAACCTGGAGTGAAGCATCGGAATCTATAACTAGTGTCACAGGAATGGTTCAAAACATAATCAGTAAGAAGAGTCAGTCTTCTTGTACTTAAGTCGGCATTGTGCCTTTTGTATTTAATTCCGATGCTATTTTTGTGTTTCATCGTCAATAAGAAGGTCATAGGGATACAGTAAACCTGAGGTGAAGCATCGGTATCTATAACTAGCGTCACAGGAATGGTTCAAGGCATAGTCAGTAAGCAGAGTCAGTCTTCTTGTAATTAAGTCGGCATTGTGACTTTCGTATTTAATTCCGATGCAATTTCTGTGTTTCATCGTCAATAAGAAGGTCCAAGGGATACAGTAAACATGGAATGAAGCATCGGAATCTGCAACTAGTGTCACAGGAATGGTTCAAACATAGACAGTAAGTAGAGTCAGTATTCTTGTACTTATGTCGGCATTGTGCCTTTTTTATTTAATTCCGATGCAATTTCTGCGTTTCATCGTCAATAAGAAGATCCAAGGGATACTGTAAACCTAGAGTGAAGCATCGGAATCTCTAACTAGTGTCACAGGAATGGTTGAAATCATAGACAGTAAGAAGTGTCAGTCTTCTTGTACTTAATTCGGCATTGTGCGTTTTGTATTTAATTCCGACGCAATTTCTGTGTTTTATCGTCAATAAGAACGTCAGAGGGATACAGTAAACTGGGAGTGAAGCATCGGAATCTATAACTAGTGTCACAGAAATGGTTCAAAACGTAGTCAGTAAGAAGAGTCAGTCTTCTTGTACTTAAGTCGGCATTGTGCCTTTTGTATTTAATTCCGATGCAATTTCTGAGTTTCATCGTCAATAAGAAGGTCCAAGGGATACAGTAAACCTGGAGTGAAGCATCGGAATCTATAACTAGTGTCACAGGAGTGAATCAAAGCATAGTCAGTAAGAAGAGTCAGTCTTCTTGTACTAAAGTTGGCATTGTGTGTTTTGTATTTAATTCCGATGCAATTTCTGTGTTTCGTCGTCAATAAGAAGCTCCAAGGGATACAGTAAACCTGGAGTGAAGAATCGGAATCTATGACTAGTGTCACAGGGATGGTTCAAATCATAGTCAGTAAAAAGGGTCAGTCTTCTTGTACTTAAGTTGGCATTGCGCCTTTTGTATTTAATTCCGATGCAATTAGTGTGTTTCATCGTCAATAAGAAAGTCCAAGGGATACAGTGAACCAGAAGTGAAGCATCGGAATCTATAACTAGTGTCACAGGAATGGCTCAAAACATAGACAGTAGGAAGAGTCAGTCTTCCTGTACTTAAGTCGGTATTGAGCCTTTTCTATTTAATTCCGATGCAATTTCTGTGTTTCATCGTCAATAAGAAGGTCAGAGGGATTCAGTAAAACAGAAGTGAAGCATGGGATTCTGTGACTAGAGTCAAAGGAATGGTTCAAATCATAGAGAGTTGGAAGATTCAGTCTTCTTGTACTTAAGTCGGCATTGTGCCATTTGTATTTCATTCCGATGCAATTTCTGAGTTTCATCGTCAATAAGGAGGTCCAAGGAATAGAGTAATCCTGGAGTGAAGCATCGGAATCTATAACTAGTGTCACAGGAATGGTTCAAAACATAGTCAGTAAGAAGAGTCAGTCTTCTTGTACTTAAGTCGGCATTGTGCCTTTTGTATTTAATTCCGATGCTATTTTAGTGTTTCATCGTCAATAAGAAGGTCCAAGGGATACAGTAAACCTGAAGTGAAGCATCGTATCTATAACTAGTGCCACAGGAATGGTTCAAAACTTAGACAGTAGGAAGAGACAGTCTTCTTGTACTTAAGTCGGCATTGTGCCTTTTTTATTTAATTCTGATGCAATTTCTGTGTTTCATCGTCAATATGAAGATCCAAGGGATACAGTAAACCTGGAGTGAGGCATCGGAATCTATAACTACTGTCACAGGAATGGTTCAAATCGCCGACAGTTACAAGAGTCAGTCATCTTGTACTTAATTCGGCATTGTGCCTTTAGTATTTAATTCCTATGCAATTTCTGTGCTTCATCGACTATAAGAAGGTCGGAGGGATACAGAAAATCAGAAGTCTAGCATCGGAATCTATAACTAGTGTCACAGGAATGGTTCAAAACATAGATAGTAAGAAGAGTCAGTCTTCTTGTACTTACGTCGGCATTGTGCCTTTTTTATTTAATTCCGATGCAATTTCTGTCTTTCATCGTCAATAAGAAGGTCAGAGGGATACTGTAAACCAGAAGTGTAGCATGGGATTCTATAACTTGTGTCAAAGGAATGGTTCAAATCATAGAGAGTTGGAAGATTCAGTCTTCTTGTACTTAAGTCGGCATTGTGCCATTTGTATTTCATTCCGATGCAATTTCTGAGTTTCATCGTCCATAAGAAGGTCCGAGGGATACAGTAATCCTCAAGTGTAGCATCGGAATAAAAAACTAGTGTCACAGGAATGGTTCAAAGCATAGAGAGTAGGAAGAGTCAGTCTTCTTGTACTTAAGTCGGCATTGTGCATATTCTATTTAATACCGATGCGATTTCTGAGTCTCATCGTCAATAGGAAGGTCCAAGCGACACAGTAAACCTGAAGTGAAGCATCGGAATCTATAACTAGTGTCACGGGAATGGTTCAAAACATAGTCAGTAAGAAGAGTCAGTCTGATTGTACTTAAGACGGCATTGTGCCATTTGTATTTATTTCCGATGCAATTTCTGTGTTTAATCGTCAATATGAAGGTCCAAGGGATACAGTAAACCTGGAGTGAATCATCGGAATCTATAACTAGTGTCACAGGAATGGTTCAAAACATAGACAGTAAGATGAGTCAGACTTGTAGTACTTAAGTCGGCATTGTGCCCTTTGGTGTTTAATTCCGATGCAAAATCTGTGTTTCATCGCCAATAAGAAGGTCCAAGCGATACAGTATACCTGAAGTGAAGCATCAGAATCTATAACTAGTGTCACAGGAATCGTTTAAAACATAGTCAGTAAGAAGAGTCAGTCCTCTTGTACTTTTGTCGGCCTTGTGCCGTTTGTATTTAATTCCGATGCAATTTCAGTGTTTCATCGTCAATAAGAAGGTCCAGGGCATACAGTAAACCTGAAGTGAAGCATCGAAATCTATAACTAGTGTCACAGGAATGGTTCAAAACATAGACAGAAGAAGAGTCAGTCTTCTTGTACTTAAGTCGGCAATGTGCCTTTTGTATTAAATTCCGATGCAATTTCTGTGTTTCATCGTCAATAAGAAGGTCCGAGGGATACAGTAAACCTGGAGTGAAGCATCGGAATCTGTAACTAGTGTCACAGGAATGGTTCAAATATAGACAGTAAGCAGAGTCAGTCTTCTTGTACTTAAGTCGGCATTGTGCCTTTTTTATTTAATTCCGGGCAATTTCTTTGTTTCATCGTCAATAAGAAGGTCCAAGGGATACTGTAAACCTAGTGTGAAGCATCGGAATCCATAACTAGTGTCACAGGAATGGTTCAAATATAGACAGTAAGAAGAGTCAGTCTTCTTGTACTTAATTCGGCATTGTGCGTTTTGTATTTAATTCCGACGCAATTTCTGTGCTTCATCGTCAATAAGAACGTCAGAGGGATACAGTAAACCTGAAGTGAAGCATCGGAATCTGTAACTAGTGTCACAGGAATGGTTCAAACATAGTCAGTAAGAAGAGTCAGTCTTCTTGCACTTAGGTCGGCATTGTGCCTTTTGTATTTAATTCCGATGCAATTTCTGTGTTTCATCGTCAATAAGAAGGTCCAAGGGATACAGTAAACCTGAAGTGAAGCATCGTATCTATAACTAGTGTCACAGGAATGGTTCAAAACTTAGACAGTAGGAAGAGACAGTCTTCTTGTACATAAGTCGGCATTGTGCCTTTTTTATTTAATTGTGATGCAATTTCTGTGTTTCATCGTCAATATGAAGATCCAAGGGATACAGTAAACCTGGAGTGAGGCATCGGAATCTATAACTACTGTCACAGGAATGGTTCAAATCGCCGACAGTTACAAGAGTCAGTCATCTTGTACTTAATTCGGCATTGTGCCTTTAGTATTTAATTCCTATGCAATTTCTGTGTTTCATCGACTATAAGAAGGTCAGAGGGATACAGAAAATCAGAAGTCTAGCATCGGAATCTATAACTAGTGTCACAGGAATGGTTCAAAACATAGACAGTAAGAAGAGTCAGTCTTCTTGTACTTACGTCGCCATTGTGCCTTTTTTATTTAATTCCGATGCAATTTCTGTCTTTCATCGTCAATAAGAAGGTCAGAGGGATACTGTAAACCAGAAGTGTAGCATGGGATTCTATAACTTGTGTCAAAGGAATGGTTCAAATCATAGAGAGTTGGAAGATTCTGTCTTCTTGTACTTAAGTCTCCATTGTGCCATTTGTATTTCATTTCGATGCAATTTCTGAGTTTCATCGTCCATAAGAAGGTCCGAGGGATACAGTAATCCTCAAGTGTAGCATCGGAATAAAAAACTAGTGTCACAGGAATGGTTCAAAACATAGAGAGTAGGAAGAGTCAGTCTTCTTGTACTTAAGTCGGCATTGCGCATATTCTATTTAATACCGATGCGATTTCTGAGTCTCATCGTCAATAGGAAGGTCCAAGCGACACAGTAAACCTGAAGTGAAGCATCGGAATCTATAACTAGTGTCACAGGAATGGTTCAAAACATAGTCAGTAAGAAGAGTCAGTCTTCTTGTACTTAAGACGGCATTGTGCCATTTGTATTTGATTCCGATGCAATTTCTGTGTTTAATCGTCAATATGAAGGTCCAAGGGATACAGTAAACCTGGAGTGAATCATCGGAAACTATAACTAGTGTCACAGGAATGGTTCAAAACATAGACAGTAAGATGAGTCAGACTTGTAGTACTTAAGTCGGCATTGTGCCCTTTGGTGTTTAATTCCGATGCAAAATCTGTGTTTCATCGATAATAAGAAGGTCCAAGGGATACAGTATACCTGAAGTGAAGCATCAGAATCTATAACTAGTGTCACAGGAATCGTTTAAAACATAGTCAGTAAGAAGAGTCAGTCCTCTTGTACTTTTGTCGGCCTTGTGCCGTTTGTATTTAATTCCGATGCAATTTCAGTGTTTCATCGTCAATAAGAAGGTCCAAGGCATACAGTAAACCTGAAGTGAAGCATCGAAATCTATAACTAGTGTCACAGGAATGGTTCAAAACATAGACAGAAGAAGAGTCAGTCTTCTTGTACTTTTGTCGGCCTTGTGCCGTTTGTATTTAATTCCGATGCAATTTCAGTGTTTCATCGTCAATAAGAAGGTCCTAGGGATACAGTAAACCTGGAGTGAAGCATCGGAATCTGTAACTAGTGTCACAGGAATGGTTCAAATATAGACAGTAAGCAGAGTCAGTCTTCTTGTACTTAAGTCGGCATTGTGCCTTTTTTATTTAATTCCGGGCAATTTCTTTGTTTCATCGTCAATAAGAAGGTCCAAGGGATACTGTAAACCTAGAGTGAAGCATCGGAATCCATAACTAGTGTCACAGGAATGGTTCAAAACATAGACAGTAAGAAGAGTCAGTCTTCTTGTACTTAATTCGGCATTGTGCGTTTTGTATTTAATTCCGACACAATTTCTGTGTTTCATCGTCAATAAGAACGTCAGAGGGATACAGTAAACCTGAAGTGAAGCATCGGAATCTGTAACTAGTGTCACAGGAATGGTTCAAAACATAGTCAGTAAGAAGAGTCAGTCTTCTTGCACTTAAGTCGGCATTGTGCCTTTTGTATTTAATTCCGATGCAATTTCTGTGTTTCATCGTCAACAAGAAGGTCCAAGGGATACAGTAAACCTGAATTGAAGCATCGGAATCTATGACTAGTGTCACAGGAATGGTTCAACTCATAGTCAGTAAGAAGAGTCAGTCTTCTTGTATTTAAGTCGGCATTGTACCTTTTTTATTTAATTCTGATGCAATTTCTGTGCTTCATCGTCAATATGAAGGTCCAAGGGATACAGTGAACCTGGAGTGAGGCATCGGAATCTATAACTACTGTCACAGGAATGGGGCAAAACACCGACAGTACTAAGAGTCAGTCATCTTGTACTTAATTCGGCATTGTGCCTTTAGTATTTAATTCCTATTCAATTTCTGTGTATCATCGTCAATAAGAAGGTCAGAGGGATACAGTAAATCAGAAGTCTAGCATCGGTATCTATAAGTAGTGTCACAGGAATGGTTCAAAACATGGTCAGTAAGAAGAGTCAGTCTTCTTGTACTTACGTCGGCATTGTGCCTTTTTTATTTAATTTTGATGCAATTTCTGTGTTTCATCGTCAATAAGAAGGTCAGAGGGATGCAGTAAACCTGAAGTGAAGCATCGGAATCTATAACTAGTGTCACAGGAATGGTTCAAAACATAGACAGTAGGAGGAGTCAGTCTTCTTGTACTTAAGTCTTCATTGTGCCTTTTCTATTTAACTCCGATTCAATTTCTGTGTTTCATCGTCAATAAGAAGGTCCAACGGATATAGTAAACCTGGAGTGAAGCATCGGAACCTATAACTAGTTTCACAGGAATGGTTCAAAACATAGACAGTAAGACGAGTCAGTCTTCTTGTACTTAAGTCGGCATTGTGCCTTTTTTATTTAATTCCGATGCAATTTCTGTGTTTCGTCGACAATAAGGAGGTCCAAGGGATACAGTAAACCTTGAGTGAAGCATCGGAATCTATAACTAGTGTCACAGGAATGGTTCAAATCATCGATAGTAAGAAGAGACAGTCTTCTTGTACTTAATTCGGCATTGTGCCTTTAGTATTTAATTCCGATGCAATTTCAGTGTTTCATCGTCAATAAGAATGTCAGAGGGATACAGTAAACTTGAAGTGAAGCATTGGAATCTATAACTAGTGTCACAGGAATGTTTCAAAGTATAGTCAGTAAGAAGAATCAGTCTACTTGTACTTAAGTCGGCATTGTGCCTTTTGTATTTAATTCCGATGCAATTTCTGTTTTTCATCGTCACTAAGAAGGTGCAGGGGATCCTGTGAACCTGGAGTGAAGAATCGGAATCTATAACTAGAGACACAGGAATGGTTCAAAACACCGACAGTAGGAAGAGTCAGTCTTCTTGTACTTAATTCGGCATTGTGCATTTAGTATTTAATTCGGATGCAATTTCTGTGTTTCATCGTCAATAAGAAGGACAGAGGGATACAGTAAATCTGAAGTCTAGCATCGGAATCTATAACTAGTCTCACAGGAATGTTTCAAAACATAGTCAGTAAGAAGCGACAGTCTTCTTGTACTTAAGTCGGCATTGTGCCTTTTGTATTTAATTCCGATGCAATTTCTGTGTTTCATCGTCAATAAGAAGCTCCAAGGGATACAGTAAACCTGAAGTGAAGCATCGGAATCTATGACTAGTGTCACAGGAATGGTTCAACTCATAGTCAGTAAGAAGAGTCAGTCTTCTTGTATTTAAGTCGGCATTGTGCCTTTTCTATTTAACTCCGATGCAATTTCTGTGTTTCATCGTCAATACGAAGGTCCAAGGGATATAGTAAACCTGGAGTGAAGCATCGGAACCTATAACTACTGTCACAGGAATGGTTCAAAACATAGACAGTAAGAAGAGTCAGTCTTCTTGTACTTAAGTCGGCATTGTGCCTTTTGTATTTAATTCCGATGCAATTTCTGTGTTTCATCGTCAATAAGAAGGTCAGAGGGATACAGTAAATCTGAAGTGAAGCATCGGAATCTATAACTAGTGTCACAGGAATGGTTCAAAACATAGTCAGTGAGAAGAGTCAGTCTTCTTGTACTTAAGTCGGCATTGTGCATTTTGTTTTTAATTCCGATGCAATTTCTGTGTTTCATCGTCGATAAGAAGGTCAGAGGGATGCAGTAAACCTGAAGTGCAGCATCGGAATCAATAACTAGTGTCACAGGAATGGTTCAAAACATAGACAGTAGGAAGAGTCAGTCTTCTTGTACTTAAGTCGGCATTGTGCCTTTTCTATTTAACTCCGATTCAATTTCTGTGTTTCATCGTCAATAAGAAGGTCTATGGGATATAGTAAACCTGGAGTGAAGCATCGGAATCTATAACTAGTGTCACAGTAATGGTTCAAAACATTGACAGTAAGAAGAGTCAGTCTTCTTGTACTTAAGTCGGCATTGTGCCTTTTTTATTTAATTCCGATGCAATTTCTGTGTTTCATCGTCAATAAGAATGTCCAAGGGATACAGTAAACCTGGAGTGAAGCATCGGAATCTATAACTAGAGTCACAGGAATGGTTTAAAGCATCGACAGTAAGAAGAGACAGTCTTCTTGTACTTAATTCGGCATTGTGCCTTTAGTATTTAATTCTGATGCAATTTCTGTGTTTCATCGTCAATAAGAAGGTCAGAGGGATACAGTAAATCTGAAGTGAAGCATCGGAATCTATAACTAGTGTCACAGGAATGGTTCAAAACATAGTCAGTGAGAAGAGTCAGTCTTCTTGTACTTAAGTCGGCATTGTGCATTTTGTATTTAATGCCGATGCAATTTCTGTGTTTCATCGTCAATAAGAAGGTCTAAGGGATACAGTAAACCTTAAGTGAAGCATCAGAATCTATAACTAGTGTAACAGGAATGGTTCAAAACATAGTCCGTAAGAAGAGTCAGACTTCTTGTACTTAAGTCGGCATTGTGCCTTTTGTATTTAATTCCGATGCAATTTCTGTGTTTCATCGTCAGTAAGAATTTCCAAGGGATACAGTAAACCTGGAGTGAAGCATCGGAATCTATAACTAGTGTCACATGAATGGTTCAAAACATAGACCGTAAGAAGAGTCTGTCTTCTTGTACTTTATCCGGCATTGTGCCTTTTGTATTTAATTCCGATGCAATTTCTGTGTTTCATCGTCAATACGAATGTCACAGGGATACAGTAAACCTGAAATGAAGCATCGGAATCTATAACTAGTGACACAGGGATCGTTCAAAACATAGACAGTAAAAAGAGTCAGTATTCTTGTACTTAAGTCGGCATTGTGCCTTTTGTATTTAATTCCTATTCAATTTCTGTGTTTCATCGACAATAAGAAGGTCCAAGGGATACAGTACGCCTGGAGTGAAGCATCGGAATCTATAACTAGTGTCACAGGAATGGTTCAAAACATAGACAGTAAGTAGGGTCAGTCTTCTTGTACTTAAGTCGGCATTGTGCCTTTTTTATTTAATTCCGATGCTATTTCTGTGTTTCATCGTCAAGAAGAAGATCCAAGGGATACAGTAAACATGGAGTAAAGCATCAGAATCTATAACTACTGTTACGGGAATGGTTCTAATCATCGACAGTAAGAAGAGTCAGTCTTCTTGTACTTAATTCGGCATTGTGCCTTTAGTATTTAATTCCGATGCAATTTCTGTGTTTCATCGTTAATAAGAAGGTCAGAGGTATACAGTAAATCTGAAGTCAAGCATCGGAATCTATAACTAGTGTCACAGGAATGGTTCAAAACATAGTCAGTAAGAAGAGTCAGTCTTCTTGTACTTCAGTCGGCATTGTGCCTTTTGTATATTGAATACCGATGCAAGTTCTCTGTTTCATCGTCAATAAGAAGGTCCAAGGGATACAATAAACCTGGAGTGAAGCATCGGAATCTATAATTAGTGACACAGGGATCGTTCAAAACATAGACAGTAAGAAGAGTCAGTATTCTTGTACTTAATTCGGCATTGTGCCTTTAGTATTTAATTCCGATGCAATTTCTGTGTTTCATCGTTAATAAGAAGGTCAGAGGTATGCAGTAAATCTGAAGTCAAGCATCGGAATCTATAACTAGTGTCACAGGAATGGTTCAAAACATAGTCAGTAAGAAGAGTCAGTCTTCTTGTACTTCAGTCGGCATTGTGCTTTTTGTATTTAATACCGATGCAAGTTCTGTGTTTCATCGTCAATAAGAAGGTCCAAGGGATACAATAAACGTGGAGTGAAGCATCGGAATCTATATCTAGTGACACAGGGATCGTTCAAAACATAGACAGTAGGAAGAGTCAGTATTCTTGTACTTAAGTCGGCATTGTGCCTTTTGTATTTAATTCCGATGCAATTTCTGTGTTTCATCGTCAATAAGAAGGTCCAAGGGATACAGCAAAACGGGAGTGAAGCATCGGAATCAATAAGTAGTGTCACAGAAATGGTTCAAACATAGTCAGTAAGAAGAGTCAGTGTTCTTGTACTTAAGTCGGCATTGTGCCATTTGTATTTAATTCCGATGCAATTTCTGTGTTTCATCGTCAATAAGAAGATCCACGGGGTACAGTAAACCTGGAGTGAAGCATCGGAATCAATAACTAGTGTCACAGGAATGAATCAAATCATAGTCAGTAAGAAGAGTCAGTCTTCTTGTACTAAAGTCGGCTTTGTGCATTTTGTATTTAATTCCGATGCAATTTCTGTATTTCATCGTTAATAAGAAGGTCCAAGGGATACAATAAACCTGGAGTGAAGCATCGGATTCTATAACTACTGACACAGGGATCGTTCAAAACATAGACAGTAAGAAGAGTCAGTATTCTTGTACTTAAGTCGCCATTGTGCCTTTTGTATTTAATTCCGATGCAATTTCTGTGTTTCAACGTCAATAAGAAGGTCCAAGGGATACAGTACACCGGGAGTGAAGCATCGGAATCTATAACTAGTGGCACAGAAGTGGTTCAAAACATAGTCAGTAAGAAGAGTCAGTCTTCTTGTACTTAAGTCGGCATTGTGCCTTTTGTATTTAATTCCGATGCAATGTCTGTGCTCCCTCGTAATTAAGAAGGTCCAAGGGATACAGTAAACCTGGAGTGAAGCATCGGAATCAATAACTAGTGTCACAGGAATGAATAAAACATAGTCAGTAAGAAGAGTCAGTCTTCTTGTACTAAAGTCGGCATGGTGCCATTTGTATTTAATTCCGATGCAATTTCTGTGTTTCATCGTCAATGAGAAGGTCCAAGGGATACAGTAAACCTGGAGTGAAGCATCGGAATCTATAACTAGTGTCACAGGGATGGTTCAAATCATAGACAGTAAGAAGAGTCAGTATTCTTGTACTTAAGTCGGCATTGTGCCTTTTGTATTTAAATCCGATGCAATTTCTGTGTTTCATCTTCAATAAGAAGGACCAAGGGATACAGTAAACATGAAGTGAAGCATTAGAGTGTATAACTAGTGTCACAGGAATGGTTCAAAACATAGTCAGTGAGAAGAGTCAGTCTTCTTGTACTTAAGTCGGCATTGTGCCTTTTGTATTTAATTCCGATGCAATTTCTGTGTTTCATCGTCAATAAGAAGGTCCAAGGGATACAGTAAACCTGGAGTGAAGCATCGGAATCTATAACTAGTGACACAGGGATGGTTCAAAACATCGACAGTAAGAAGAGTCAGTCTTCTTGTACTTAATTCGGCATTGTGCCCTTAGTAATTAATTCCGATGCATTTTCTGTGTTTCATCGTCAATAAGAAAATCAGAGGGATACAGTAAATCTGAAGTCTAGCATCGGAATGTACAACTAGTGTCACAGGAATGGTTCAAAACATAGACAGTAGGAAGAGACAGTCTTCTTGTAGTGAAGTCGGCATTGTGCCTTTTGAATTTAATTCCGATGCAATTTCTGTGTTTCATCGTCAATACGAAGGTCAGAGGGTTACAGTAAACCTGAAGTGAAGCATCGGAATCTATAACCAGTGTCACAGGAAAGGTTCAAAACATAGTCAGTAAGAAGAATCAGTCTTCTTGTACTTAAGTCGGCATTGTGCCTTTTGTATTTAATTCCGATGCTATTTCTGTGTTTCATCGTCAATAAGAAGGTCCAAGGGATACAGTAAACCTGGAGTGAAGCATCGGAATCTATAACTAGTCACACAGGGATGGTGCAAAACATCGACAGTAAGAAGAGTGAGTCTTCTTGTACTTAAGTCGGCATTGTGCCTTTTGTATTTAATTCCGATGCAATTTCTGTGTTTCATCGTCAATACGAAGGTCCAAGGGATACAGTAAACCTGAAGTGATGCATCGGAATCTATAACTAGTGTCACAGGAATGGTTCAAAACGTAGTCAGTAAGAAGAGTGAGTTTTCTTGTACTTAGGTCGGCTTTGTGCCTTTTCTATTTAACTCCGATGCAATTTCTGTGTATCATCGTCAATAAGAATGTCCAAGGGATGTAGTAAACCTAGAGTGAAGCATCATAATCTATAACTAGTGTCACAGGAATGGTTCAAAACATAGACAGTAAGAAGAGTCAGTCTTCTTGTACTTAAGTCGGCATTGTGCCTTTTTTATTTAATTCCGATGCAATTTCTGTGTTTCATCGTCAATAAGAAGGTCCACGGGATACAGTAAACGTGGAGTGAAGCATCGGAATCTATAACTAGTGTCACAGGGATGGTTCAAATCATAGACGGTAAGAAGAGTCAGTATTCTTGTACTTAAGTCGGCATTGTGCCTTTTCTTATTTAATTCCGATGCAATTTCTGTGTTTCATCTTCAATAAGAAGGTCCAAGGGATACAGTAAACCTGAAGTGAAGCATTAGAGTATATAACTAGTGTGACAGGAATGATTCAAAACATAGTCAGTAAGAAGAGTCAGTCTTCTTGTACATAAGTCGTCATTGTGCCTTTTCCATTTAATTCCGATGCAATTTCTGTGTTTCATCGTCAATATGTGGGTCCAAGGGATACAGTAAACCTGAAGTGAAGCATCGGAAAATATAACTAGTGTAACAGGAATGGTTCAAAGCATAGACAGTGGGAAGAGTCAGTCTTCTTGTACTTAAGTCCGCATTGTGCCTTTTGTATTTAATTCCGATGCAATTTCTGTGTTTCATCGTCAATAAGAAGGTCAGAGGGATACAGTAAACCTGAAGTGAAGCATCGGAATCTATAACTAGTGTCACAGGAATGGTTCAAAACATAGACAGTAGGAAGAGACAGTCTTCTTGTACTGAAGTCGGCATTGTGCTTTTTGAATTTAATTCCGATGCAATTTCTGTGTTTCATCGTCAATACGAAGGTCAGAGGGTTACAGTAAACCTGAAGTGAAGCATCGGAATCTATAACTAGTGTCACAGGGATGGTTCAAATTATAGACAGTAAGAAGAGTCAGTATTCTTCTACTTATGTCGGCATTGTGCATTTTGTATTTAATTCCGATGCAATTTCTGTGTTTCATCGTCAATAAGTAGGTCCAAGGGATACAGTAAACCTGAAGTGAAGCATCGGAAGATATAACTAGTGTAACAGGAATGGTTCAAAGCATAGACAGTGGGAAGAGTCAGTCATCTTGTACTTAAGTCGGCATTGTGCCTTTTGAATTTAATTCCGATGCAATTTCTGTGTTTCATCGTCAATAAGAAGGTCACAGGGTTACAGTAAACCTGAAGTGAAGCATCGGAATCTATAACTAGAATCACAGGAATGGTTCAAATCATAGACAGTAGGAAGAGACAGTCTTCTTGTATTTAAGTCGGCATTGTGGATTTTGTATTTAATTCCGATGCAAATTCTGTGTTTCATCGTCAATAAGAAGGTCAGAGGGATACAGCAAATCTGAAGTCAAGCATCGGAATCTGCAACTAGTGTCACAGGTATGGTTCAAAACATAGTCAGTAAGAAGAGTCAGTCTTCTTGTACTTAAGTCGGCATTGTGCCTTTTGTATTTAATTCCGATGCAAGTTCTGTGTTTCATCGTCAATAAGAAGGTCCAAGGTATACAGTAAACCTGGAGTGAAGCATCGGAATCTATAACTAGTGACACAGGGATGGTTCAAAACATAGACAGTAAGAAGAGTCAGTATTCTTGTACTTAAGTCGCCATTGTGCCTTTTGTATTTAATTCCGATGCAATTTCTGTGTTTCAACGTCAATAAGAAGGTCCAAGGGATACAGTACACCGGGAGTGAAGCATCGGAATCTATAACTAGTGGCACAGAAATGGTTCAAAACATAGTCAGTAAGAAGAGTCAGTCTTCTTGTACTAAAGTCGGCATGGTGCCATTTGTATTTAATTCCGATGCAATTTCTGTGTTTCATCGTCAATGAGAAGGTCCAAGGGATACAGTAAACGTGGAGTGAAGCATCGGAATCTATAACTAGTGTCACAGGGATGGTTCAAATCATAGACAGTAAGAAGAGTCAGTATTCTTTTACTTAAGTCGGCATTGTGCCTTTTGTATTTAATTCCGATGCAATTTCTGTGTTTCATCTTCAATAAGAAGGACCAAGGGATACAGTAAACCTGAAGTGAAGCATTAGAGTGTATAACTAGTGTCACAGGAATGGTTCAAAACATAGTCAGTGAGAGGAGTCAGTCTTCTTGTACTTAGGTCGGCATTGTGCCTTTTGTGTTTAATTCCGATGCAATTTCTGTGTTTCATCGTCAATGAGAAGGTCCAAGGGATACAGTAAACCTGGGGTGAAGCATCGGAATCTATAACTAGTGTCACAGGGATGGTTCAAATCATAGACAATAAGAAGAGTCAGTAATCTTTTACTTAAGTCGGCATTGTGCCTTTTGTATTTAATTCCGATGCAATTTCTGTGTTTCATCTTCAATAAGAAGGACCAAGGGATACAGTAAACCTGAAGTGAAGCATTAGAGTGTATAACTAGTGTCACAGGAATGGTTCAAAACATAGACAGTAGGAAGAGACAGTCTTCTTGTACTGAAGTCGGCATTGTGCCTTTTGAATTTAATTCCGATGCAATTTCTGTGTTTCATCGTCAATAAGAAGGTCAGAGGGTTACAGTAAACCTGAAGTGAAGCATCGGAATCTATAACTAGTGTCACAGGAAAGGTTCAAAACATAGTCAGTAAGAAGAATCAGTCTTCTTGTACTTAAGTCGGCATTGTGCCTTTTGTATTTAATTCCGATGCAATTTCTGTGTTTCATCGTCAATACGAAGGTCCAAGGGATACAGTAAACCTGAAGTGATGCATCGGAATCTATAACTAATGTCACAGGAATGGTTCAAAACGTAGTCAGTAAGAAGAGTCAGTTTTCTTGTACTTAGGTCGGCTTTGTGCCTTTTCTATTTAACTCCGATGCAATTTCTGTGTATCATCGTCAATAAGAATGTCCAAGGGATGTAGTAAACCTGGAGTGAAGCATCATAAACTATAACTAGTGTCACAGGAATGGTTCAAAACATAGACAGTAAGAAGAGTCAGTCTTCTTGTACTTAAGTCGTCATTGTGCCTTTTTTATTTAATTCCGATGCAATTTCTGTGTTTCATCGTCAATATGTTGGTCCAAGGGATACAGTAAACCTGAAGTGAAGCATCGGAAAATATAACTAGTGTAACAGGAAGGGTTCAAAGCATAGACAGCGGGAAGAGTCAGTCTTCTTGTACTTAAGTCCGCATTGTGCCTTTTGTATTTAATTCCGATGCAATTTCTGTGTTTCATCGTCAATACGAAGGTCAGAGGGATACAGTAAACCTGAAGTGAAGCATCGGAATCTATAACTAGTGTCACATGAATGGTTCAAACATAGACAGTAAGAAGAGTCAGTCTTCTTGTACTTAAGTCAGCATTGTGCCTTTTTTTATATAATTCCGATGCAATTTCAGCGTTTTATCGTTAATAAGAAGGTCCAAGGGATACAGTAAACCGGGAGTGAAGCATCGGAATCTATAACTAGTGTCACAGAAATGGTTCAAAACATAGTCAGCAAGAAGAGTCGGTCTTTTTGTACTTAAGTCGGCATTGTGCCTTTTGTATTTAATTCCGATGCAATTTCTGTGTTTC
This sequence comes from Schistocerca americana, assembly GCF_021461395.2. Classification (NCBI taxonomy): domain Eukaryota; kingdom Metazoa; phylum Arthropoda; class Insecta; order Orthoptera; family Acrididae; genus Schistocerca; species Schistocerca americana. The sequence continues at coordinate 156,388 of NW_025725928.1, forward strand.
ATCGTCAATAAGAAGGTCCAAGGGATACAGTAAACCTGGAGTGAAGCATCGGAATCAATAACTAGTGTCACAGGAATGAATCAAAACATAGTCAGCAAGAAGAGTCAGTCTTCTTGTACTAAAGTCGGCATTGTGCCTTTTGTATTTAATTCCGATGCAATTTCTGTGTTTCATCGTCAATAAGAAGGTCCAAGGGATACAGTAAACCTGGAGTGAAGCATCGGAATCTATAACTAGTGTCACAGGGATGGTTCAAATTATAGACAGTAAGAAGAGTCAGTATTCTTCTACTTAAGTCGGCATTGTGCATTTTGTATTTAATTCCGATGCAATTTCTGTGTTTCATCTTCAATAAGAAGGTCCAAGGCATACAGTAAACCTGAAGTGAAGCATTAGAGTATATAACTAGTGTCACAGGAATGGTTCAAAACATAGTCAGTAAGAAAATTCAGTCTTTATGTACTTAAGTCGGCATTATGCCTTTTGTATTTACTTCCGATGCAATTTCTGTCTTTCATCGTCAATAAGAAGGTCCAAGGGATACTGTAAACCTGGAGTGAAGCATCGGAATCTATAACTAGTGACACAGGGAGGGTTCAAAGCATCGACAGTAAGAAGAGTCAGTCTCCTTGTACTTAATTCGGCATTGTGCCCATAGTACTTAATTCCGATGCAATTTCTGTGTTTCATCGTCAATAAGAAGGTCAGAGGGATAGAGTAAATCTGAAGTCTAGCATCGGAATCTATAACTAGTGTCACAGGAATGGTTCAAAACATAGTCAGTAAGAAGAGTCAGTCTTCTTGTACTTAAGTCGGCATTGTGCCTTTTGTATTTAATTCCGAAGCAATTTCTGTGTTTCATCGTCAATACGAAGGTCCAAGGCATACAGTAAACCTGAAGTGAAGCATTAGAGTATATAACTAGTGTCACAGGAATGGTTCAAAACATAGTCAGTAAGAAGAGTCAGTCTTCTTGTACATAAGTCGGCATTGTGCCTTTTGTATTTAATTCCGATGCAATTTCTGTGTTTCATCGTCAATAAGAAGGTCCAAGGGATACAGTAAACCTGGAGTGAAGCATCGGAATCTATAACTAGTGTCACAGGGATGGTTCAAATTATAGACAGTAAGAAGAGTCAGTATTCTTCTACTTAAGTCGGCATTGTGCATTTTGTATTTAATTCCGATGCAATTTCTGTGTTTCATCTTCAATAAGAAGGTCCAAGGCATACAGTAAACCTGAAGTGAAGCATTAGAGTATATAACTAGTGTCACAGGAATGGTTCAAAACATAGTCTGTAAGAAGAGTCAGTCTTCTTGTACATAAGTCGGCATTGTGCCTTTTGTATTTAATTCCGATGCAATTTCTGTGTTTTATCGTCAATAAGTAGGTCCAAGGGATACAGTAAACCTGAAGTGAAGCATCGGAAAATATAACTAGTGTAACAGGAATGGTTCAAAGCATAGACAGTGGGAAGAGTCAGTCTACTTGTACTTAAATCGGAATTGTGCCTTTTGTATTTAATTCCGATGGAATTTCTGTGTTTCATCGTCAATAAGAAGGTCAGAGGGATACAGTAAACCTGAAGTGAAGCATCGGAATGTGTAACTAGTGTCACAGGAATGGTTCAAAACATAACAGTAGGAAGAGTCAGTCTTCTTGTACTGAAATCGGCATTGTGCCTTTTGTATTTAATTCCGATGCAATTTCTGTGTTTCATCGTCAATAAGATCAGTAGAGGGATACAGTAAACCTGAAGTGAAGCATCGGAATCTATAACTAGTGTCACAGGAAAGGTTCAAAACATAGTCAGTAAGAAGAATCAGTCTTCTTGTACTTAAGTCGGCATTGTGGCTTTTGTATTTAATTCCGATGCAATTTCTGTGTTTCATCGTCAATAAGAAGATCCAAGGGATACAGTAGACATGGTGTAATGCATCGGAATCTATAACTAGTGACACAGGGATGGTTCAAAACATCGACAGTAAGAAGAGTAAGTCTTCTTGTAATTAATTCGGCATTGTGCCCTTAGTACTTAATCCCGATGCAATTTCTGTGTTTCATCGTCAATAAGAAGGTCAGAGGGATACAGTAAATCTGAAGTCTAGCATCGGAATCTATAACTAGTGTACCAGGAATTGTTCAAAACATAGTCAGTAAGAGGAGACAGTCTTCTTGTACTTAAGTCGGCATTGTGCCTATTGTATTTAATTCCCATGCAATTTCTGTGTATCATCGACAAGGAGAAGGTCCAAGGGATATAGTAAACCTGGAGTGAAGCATCGGAATCTACAACTAGTGTCACAGGGATGGTTCAAAGCATCGACAGTAGGAAGAGTCAGTCTTCTTGTACTTAATTCGGCATTGTGCCTTTGGTATTTAATTCAGATGCAATTTCTGTGTTTCATCGTCAATAAGCAGGTCAGAGGGATACAGTAAATCAGAAGTCTAGCATCGGAATCTATAACTAGTCTCACAGGAATGGTTTCCAAACATAGTCAGTAAGAAGCGACAGTCTTCTTGTACTTAAGTCGGCATTGTGCCTTTTGTGTTTAATTCCGATGCAATTTCTGTGTTTCATCGTCAATAAGAGGCTCCAAGGGATACAGTAAACCTGAAGTGAAGCATCGGAATCTATAACTAGTGTCACAGGAATGGTTCAACTCATAGTAAGTAAGAAGAGTCAGTCTCCTTGTACTTAAGTCGGCATTGTGCCTTTTCTATTTAACTCCGGTGCAATTTCTGTGTATCATCGTCAATAAGAAGGTCCAAGGGATATAGTAAACCTGGAGTGAAGCATCGGAACCTATAACTGGTGTCACAGGAGTGGTTCAAAACATAGGCAGTAAGAAGAGTCAGTCTTCTTGAACTTAAGTCGGCATTGTGCCTTTTTTATTTAATCCGATGCAATTACTGTATTTCATCGTCAAACAGAAGGTCCAAGGGATACAGTAAACCAGGAGGGAAGCATCGGAATCCATAACTAGTGTCACAGGAATGGTTCAAAACATCGACAGTATGAAGAGCCAGTCTTCTTGTACTTAATTCGGCATTGTGCCTTTAGTATTTAATTCCGATGCAATTTCTGTGTTTCATCGTCAATAAGAAGGTAAGAGGGACACAGTAAATCTGAAGTGAAGCATCTGAATCTATAACTAGTGTCACAGGAATGGTTCAAATCATAGTCAGTGAGAAGAGTCAGTCTTCTTGTACTTAAGTCGGCATTGTGCATTTTGTATTTAATTCCGATGCGATTTCTGTGTTTCATCGTCAATAAGAAGGTCAGAGGGATGCAGCAAACCTGATGTGAAGCATCGGAATCTATAACTAGTGTCACAGGAATTGTTCAAAACATAGACAGTTGGAAGAGTCAGTCTTCTTGTACTTAAGTCGGCATTGTGCCTTTTCTATTTAACTCCGATTCAATTTCTGTGTTTCATCGTCAATAAGAAGGTGTAAGGGATATAGTAAACCTGGAGTGAAGCATCGGAATCTATAACTAGTGTCACATGATTGGTTCAAAACATAGACAGTAAGAAGAGTCAGTCCTCTTGTACTTAATCCGGCATTGTGCCTTTTGTACTTAATTCCGATGAAATTTCTGTGTTTCATCGTCAATAAGAATGTCAGAGGGATACAGTAAACCTGGGGTGAAGCATCGGAATCTATAACTAGTGTCACAGGAATGGTTCAAAATATAGTCAGTAAGAAGAATCAGTCTTCTTGTACTTAAGTCGGCATTGTGCCTTTTGTATTTAATTCCGATGCAATTTCTGTGTTTCATCGTGAATAAGAAGGTCCAGGGGATACAGTAAACCTGGAGTGAAGCATCGGAATCTATAACTAGTGACACTGGGATGGTCAATAAGAATGTCAGAGGGATACAGTAAACCTGGGGTGAAGCATCGGAATCTATAACTAGTGTCACAGGAGTGGTTCAAAATATAGTCAGTAAGAAGAATCAGTCTTCTTGTACTTAAGTCGGCATTGTGCCTTTTGTATTTAATTCCGATGCAATTTCTGTGTTTCATCGTGAATAAGAAGGTCCAGGGGATACAGTAAACCTGGAGTGAAGCATCGGAATCTATAACTAGTGACACTGGGATGGTTTAAAACAGCGACAGTAAGATGTGTCAGTATTCTTGTACTTATGTCGACATTGTGCCTTTTGTATTTAATTCCGATGCAATTTCTGTGTTTCATCTTCAATAAGAAGGTCGAAGGGATACTGTAAACCTGAAGTGAAGCACCGGAATCTATAACTAGTGTCATAGAAATGGCTCAATGCATAGACAGTGGGAAGAGTCTGTCTTCTTGTACATAAGACGGTATTGTGCCTTTTGTATTTAATTCCGATGCAATTTCTGTGTTTCATCGTCAATAAGAAGGTCAGAGGGATACTGTAAACCGTAAGTGAAGCATCGGAATCTATAACTAGTGTCACAGGAATGGTTCAAAACATAGACAGTAGGAAGAGACAGTCTTCTTGTACTTGAGTCGGCACTGTGCCTTTTCTATTTAATTCCTATTCAATTTCTGTGTCTAATCGACAATAAGAAGGTCCAAGGGATATAGTAAACCGGGAGTGAAGCATCGGAATCTATAACTAGTGTCACAGGAATGGTTCAAACATAGACAATAGGTAGGGTCACTCTTCTTGTACTTAAGTCGGCATTGTGCCTTTATTATTTAATTCCGATGCTATTTCTGTGTTTCATCGTCAATAAGAAGGTCCAAGGGATACAGTAAACATGGAGTGAAGAATTGGAATCTATAGCTACTGTCGCAGGAATGGTTCTAATCATCGACAGTAAGAAGAGTCAGTCTTCTTGTACTTAATTCGGCATTGTGCCTTTAGTATTTAATTCCCATTCAATTTCAGTGTTTCATCGATAATAAGAAGGTCAGAGGTATACAGTAAATCTGAAGTCAAGCATCGGAATCTATAACTAGTGTCACAGGAATGGTTCAAAACATAGTCAGTAAGAAGAGTCAGTATTCTTGTACTTAAGTCGCCATTGTGCCTTTTGTATTTAATTCCGATGCAATTTCTGTGTTTCATCGTCAATAAGAAGGTCCAAGGGATACAGTAAACCGGGAGTGAAGCACCGGAATCTATAACTAGTGTCACAGAAATTGTTCAAAACATAGTCTGTAAGAAGAGTCAGTATTCTTGTACTTAAGTCGGCATTGTGCCTTTTGTATTTAATTCCGATGCAATTTCTGTGTTTCATCGTAAATAAGAAGGTCCAAGGGATACAGTAAATCTGGAGTGAAGCATCGGAATCAATAACTAGTGTCACAGGAATGAATAAAACATAGTCAGGAAGAAGAGTCAGTCTTCTTGTACTAAAGTCGGCATTGTGCCTTTTGTATTTCATTCCGATGCAATTTCTGTGTTTCATCGTCAAAAAGAAGGTCCAAGGGATACAGTAAACCAGGAGGGAAGCATCGGAATCCATAACTAGTGTCACAGGAATGGTTCAAAACATCGACAGTATGAAGAGCCAGTCTTCTTGTACTTAATTCGGCATTGTGCCTTTAGTATTTAATTCCCATTCAATTTCAGTGTTTCATCGATAATAAGAAGGTCAGAGGTATACAGTAAATCTGAAGTCAAGCATCGGAATCTATAACTAGTGTCACAGGAATGGTTCAAAACATAGTCAGTAAGAAGAGTCAGTATTCTTGTACTTAAGTCGCCATTGTGCCTTTTGTATTTAATTCCGATGCAATTTCTGTGTTTCATCGTCAATAAGAAGGTCCAAGGGATACAGTAAACCGGGAGTGAAGCACCGGAATCTATAACTAGTGTCACAGAAATTGTTCAAAACATAGTCTGTAAGAAGAGTCAGTATTCTTGTACTTAAGTCGGCATTGTGCCTTTTGTATTTAATTCCGATGCAATTTCTGTGTTTCATCGTGAATAAGAAGGTCCAGGGGATACAGTAAACCTGGAGTGAAGCATCGGAATCTATAACTAGTGACACTGGGATGGTTTAAAACAGCGACAGTAAGATGTGTCAGTATTCTTGTACTTATGTCGACATTGTGCCTTTTGTATTTAATTCCGATGCAATTTCTGTGTTTCATCTTCAATAAGAAGGTCGAAGGGATACTGTAAACCTGAAGTGAAGCACCGGAATCTATAACTAGTGTCATAGAAATGGCTCAATGCATAGACAGTGGGAAGAGTCTGTCTTCTTGTACATAAGACGGTATTGTGCCTTTTGTATTTAATTCCGATGCAATTTCTGTGTTTCATCGTCAATAAGAAGGTCAGAGGGATACTGTAAACCGTAAGTGAAGCATCGGAATCTATAACTAGTGTCACAGGAATGGTTCAAAACATAGACAGTAGGAAGAGACAGTCTTCTTGTACTTGAGTCGGCACTGTGCCTTTTCTATTTAATTCCTATTCAATTTCTGTGTCTAATCGACAATAAGAAGGTCCAAGGGATATAGTAAACCGGGAGTGAAGCATCGGAATCTATAACTAGTGTCACAGGAATGGTTCAAACATAGACAATAGGTAGGGTCACTCTTCTTGTACTTAAGTCGGCATTGTGCCTTTATTATTTAATTCCGATGCTATTTCTGTGTTTCATCGTCAATAAGAAGGTCCAAGGGATACAGTAAACATGGAGTGAAGAATTGGAATCTATAGCTACTGTCGCAGGAATGGTTCTAATCATCGACAGTAAGAAGAGTCAGTCTTCTTGTACTTAATTCGGCATTGTGCCTTTAGTATTTAATTCCCATTCAATTTCAGTGTTTCATCGATAATAAGAAGGTCAGAGGTATACAGTAAATCTGAAGTCAAGCATCGGAATCTATAACTAGTGTCACAGGAATGGTTCAAAACATAGTCAGTAAGAAGAGTCAGTATTCTTGTACTTAAGTCGCCATTGTGCCTTTTGTATTTAATTCCGATGCAATTTCTGTGTTTCATCGTCAATAAGAAGGTCCAAGGGATACAGTAAACCGGGAGTGAAGCACCGGAATCTATAACTAGTGTCACAGAAATTGTTCAAAACATAGTCTGTAAGAAGAGTCAGTATTCTTGTACTTAAGTCGGCATTGTGCCTTTTGTATTTAATTCCGATGCAATTTCTGTGTTTCATCGTAAATAAGAAGGTCCAAGGGATACAGTAAATCTGGAGTGAAGCATCGGAATCAATAACTAGTGTCACAGGAATGAATAAAACATAGTCAGGAAGAAGAGTCAGTCTTCTTGTACTAAAGTCGGCATTGTGCCTTTTGTATTTCATTCCGATGCAATTTCTGTGTTTCATCGTCAAAAAGAAGGTCCAAGGGATACAGTAAACCAGGAGGGAAGCATCGGAATCCATAACTAGTGTCACAGGAATGGTTCAAAACATCGACAGTATGAAGAGCCAGTCTTCTTGTACTTAATTCGGCATTGTGCCTTTAGTATTTAATTCCGATGCAATTTCTGTGTTTCATCGTCAATAAGAAGGTAAGAGGGACACAGTAAATCTGAAGTGAAGCATCTGAATCTATAACTAGTGTCACAGGAATGGTTCAAATCATAGTCAGTGAGAAGAGTCAGTCTTCTTGTACTTAAGTCGGCATTGTGCATTTTGTATTTAATTCCGAAGCGATTTCTGTGTTTCATCGTCAATAAGAAGGTCAGAGGGATGCAGTAAACCTGAAGTGAAGCATCGGAATCTATAACTAGTGTCACAGGAATTGTTCAAAACATAGACAGTTGGAAGGGTCAGTCTTCTTGTACTTAAGTCGGCATTGTGCCTTTTCTATTTAACTCCGATTCAATTTCTGTGTTTCATCGTCAATAAGAAGGTGTAAGGGATATAGTAAACCTGGAGTGAAGCATCGGAATCTATAACTAGTGTCACATGAATGGTTCAAAACATAGACAGTAAGAAGAGTCAGTCCTCTTGTACTTAATCCGGCATTGTGCCTTTTGTATTTAATTCCGATGAAATTTCTGTGTTTCATCGTCAATAAGAATGTCAGAGGGATACAGTAAACCTGGGGTGAAGCATCGGAATCTATAACTAGTGTCACAGGAATGGTTCAAAATATAGTCAGTAAGAGGAATCAGTCTTCTTGTACTTAAGTCGGCATTGTGCCTTTTGTATTTAATTCCGATGCAATTTCTGTGTTTCATCGTGAATAAGAAGGTCCAGGGGATACAGTAAACCTGGAGTGAAGCATCGGAATCTATAACTAGTGACACTGGGATGGTTTAAAACATCGACAGTAAGATGTGTCAGTATTCTTGTACTTAAGACGGTATTGTGCCTTTTGTATTTAATTCCGATGCAATTTCTGTAATTCATCGTCAATAAGAAGGTCAGAGGGATACTGTAAACCTGAAGTGAAGCATCGGAATCTATAACTAGTGTCACAGGAATGGTTCAAAACATAGACAGTAGGAAGAGACAGTCTTCTTGTACTAAAGTCGGCACTGTGCCTTTTCTATTTAATTCCTATTCAATTTCTGTGTCTAATCGACAATAAGAAGGTCCAAGGGATATAGTAAACCTGGAGTGAAGCATCGGAATCTATAACTAGTGTCACAGGAATGGTTCAAACATAGACAGTAGGTAGGGTCACTCTTCTTGTACTTAAGTCGGCATTGTGCCTTTATTATTTAATTCCGATGCTATTTCTGTGTTTCATCGTCAATAAGAAAGTCCAAGTGATACAGTAAACATGGAGTGAAGAATTGGAATCTATAACTACTGTCGCAGGAATGGTTCTAATCATCGACAGTAAGAAGAGTCAGTCTTCTTGTACTTAATTCGGCATTGTGCCTTTAGTATTTAATTCCCATTCAATTTCAGTGTTTCATCGATAATAAGAAGGTCAGAGGTATACAGTAAATCTGAAGTCAAGCATCGGAATCTATAACTAGAGTCACAGGAATGGTTCAAAACATAGTCAGTAAGAAGAGTCAGTATTCTTGTACTTAAGTCGCTATTGTGCCTTTTGTATTTAATTCCGATGCAATTTCTGTGTTTCATCGTCAATAAGAAGGTCCAAGGGATACAGTAAACCGGGAGTGAAGCACCGGAATCTATAACTAGTGTCACAGAAATTGTTCAAAACATAGTCTGTAAGAAGAGTCAGTATTCTTGTACTTAAGTCGGCATTGTGCCTTTTGTATTTAATTCCGATGCAATTTCTGTGTTTCATCGTAAATAAGAAGGTCCAAGGGATAGAGTAAATCTGGAGTGAAGCATCGGAATCAATAACTAGTGTCACAGGAATGAATAAAACATAGTCAGGAAGAAGAGTCAGTCTTCTTGTACTAAAGTCGGCATTGTGCCTTTTGTATTTAATTCCGATGCAATTTCTGTGTTTCATCGTCAAAAAGAAGGTCCTAGGGATACAGTAAACCAGGACGGAAGCATCGGAATCCATAACTAGTGTCACAGGAATGGTTCAAAACATCGACAGTATGAAGAGCCAGTCTTCTTGTACTTAATTCGGCATTGTGCCTTTAGTATTTAATTCCGATGCAATTTCTGTGTTTCATCGTCAATAAGAAGGTAAGAGGGACACAGCAAATCTGACGTGAAGCATCTGAATCTATAACTAGTGTCACAGGAATGGTTCAAATCATAGTCAGTGAGAAGAGTCAGTCTTCTTGTACTTAAGTCGGCATTGTGCATTTTGTATTTAATTTCGATGCGATTTCTGTGTTTCATCGTCAATAAGAAGGTCAGAGGGATGCAGTAAACCTGAAGTGAAGCATCGGAATCTGTAACTAGTGTCACAGGAATGGTTCAAAACATAGACAGTTGGAAGAGTCAGTCTTCTTGTACTTAAATCGGCATTGTGCTTTTTCTATTTAACTCCGATTCAATTTCTGTGTTTCATCGTCAATAAGAAGGAGTAAGGGATATAGTAAACCTGGAGTGAAGCATCGGAATCTATAACTAGTGTCACATGAATGGTTCAAAACATAGACAGTAAGAAGAGTCAGTCCTCTTGTACTTAATCCGGCATAGTGCCTTTTGTATTTAATTCCGATGAAATTTCTGTGTTTCATCGTCAATAAGAATGTCAGAGGGATACAGTAAACCTGAGGTGAAGCATCGGAATCTATAACTAGTGTCACAAGAATGGTTCAAAATATAGTCAGTAAGAAGAATCAGTCTTCTTGTACTTAAGTCGGCATTGTGCCTTTATTATTTAATTCCGATGCTATTTCTGTGTTTCATCGTCAATAAGAAGGTCCAAGGGATGCAGTAAACATGGAGTGAAGAATCGGAATCTATAACTACTGTCGCAGGAATGGTTCTAATCATCGACAGTAAGAAGAGTCAGTCTTCTTGTACTTAATTCGGCATTGTGCCTTTAGTATTTAATTCCCATTCAATTTCAGTGTTTCATCGATAATAAGAAGGTCAGAGGTATACAGTAAATCTGAAGTCAAGCATCGGAATCTATAACTAGTGACACAGGGATCGTTCAAAACATAGACAGTAAGAAGAGTCAGTATTCTTGTACTTAAGTTGGCATTGTGCCTTTTGTATTTAATTCCGATGCAATTTCTGTGTTTCATCGTCAATAAGAAGGTCCAAGGGATACAGTAAACTGGGAGTGAAGCATCGGAATCTATAAGTTGTCACAGAAATGGTTCAAACATAGTCAGTAAGAAGAGTCAGTCTTCTTGTACTTAAGTCGGCATTGTGCCTTTTGTATTTAATTCCGATGCAAATTCTGTGTTTCATCGTCAATAAGAAGGTCCAAGGGACACAGTAAACCTGGAGTGAAGCATCGGAAAATATAACTAGTGTAACAGGAATGGTTCAACGCATAGACAGTGGGAAGAGTCAGTGTTCTTGTACTTAAGTCGGCATTGTGCCTTTTGTATTTAATTCCGATGTAATTTCTGTGTTTCATCGTCAATAAGAAGGTCAGAGGGATACAGTAAACCCGAAGTGAAGCATCGGAATCTATAACTAGAGTCACAGGAATGGTTCAAAACATAGACAGTAGGAAGAGACAGTCTTCCTGTACTTAAGTCGGCATTGTGCCTTTTGTATTTAATTCCGATGCAATTTCTGTGGTTCATCGTAAATAAGCAGGTCAGAGGGATACAGTAAATCTGAAGTCAAGCATCGGAATCTATAACTAGTGTCACAGGAATGGTTCAAAACATAGTCAGTGAGAAGAGTCAGTCTTCTTGTACTTATGTCGGCATTGTGCCTTCTGTATTTATTTCCGATGCACGTTCTGTGTTTCATCGTCAATAAGAAGGTCCAAGGGATACAGTAAACCTGGAGTGAAGCTTCGGAATCTATAACTAGTGACACAGGGATGGTTCAAAACATAGGCAGTAAGAAGAGTCAGTATTCTTGTACTTAAGTCGCCATTGTGCCTTTTGTATTTAATTCCGATGCAATTTCTGTGTTTCATCTTCAATAAGAAGGTCCAAGGCATACAGTAAACCTGAAGTGAAGCATTAGAGTATATAACTAGTGTCACAGGTATGGTTCAAAACATAGTCAGTAAGAAGAGTCAGTCTTCTTGTACATAAGTCGGCATTGTGCCTTTTGTATTTAATTCCGATGCAATTTCTGTGTTTTATCGTAAATAAGTAGGTCCAAGGGATACAGTAAACCTGAAGTGAAGCATCGGAAAATATAACTAGTGTAACAGGAACGGTTCAAAGCATAGACAGTGGGAAGAGTCAGTCTTCTTGTACTTAAGTCGGCATTGTGCCTTTTGTATTTAATTCCGATGCAATTTCTGTGTTTCATCGTCAATACGAAGGTCAGAGGGATACAGTAAACCTGAAGTGAAGCATCGGAATGTGTAACTAGTGTCACAGGAATGGTTCAAAACATAGACAGTAGGAAGAGACAGTCTTCTTGTACTGAATCGGCATTGTGCCTTTTGTATTTAATTCCGATGCAATTTCTGTGTTTCATCGTCAATAAGAAGGTCAGAGGGATACAGTAAACCTGAAGTGAAGCATCGGAATCTATAACTAGTGTAACAGGAAAGGTTCAAAACATAGTCAGTAAGAAGAATCAGTCTTCTTGTACTTAAGTCGGCATTGTGCCTTTTGTATTTAATTCCGATGCAATTTCTGTGTTTCATCGTCAATAAGAAGGTCCAAGGGATACAGTAGACATGGAGTAATGCATCGTAATCTATAACTAGGGACACAGGGATGGTTCAAAACATCGACAGTAAGAAGAGTAAGTCATCTTGTAATTAATTCGGCATTGTGCCCTTAGTACTTAATTGCGATGGAATTTCTGTGTTTCATCGTCAATAAGATGGTCAGAGGGATACAGTAAATCTGAAGTCTAGCATCGGAATCTATAACTAGTGTACCAGGAATTGTTCAAAACATAGTCAGTAAGAAGAGACAGTCTTCTTGTACTTAAGTCGGCATTGTGCCTTTTGTATTTAATTCCCATGCAATTTCTGTGTATCATCGACAATAAGAAGGTCCAAGGGATATTGTAAACCTGGAGTGAAGCATCGGAATCTATAACTAGTGTCCCAGGGATGGTTCAAAACATCGACAGTAGGAAGAGTCAGTCTTCTTGTACTTAATTCGGCATTGTGCCTTTGGTATTTAATTCAGATGCAATTTCTGTGTTTCATCGTCAATAAGAAGGTCAGAGGGATACAGCAAATCAGAAGTCTAGCATCGCAATCTATAACTAGTCTCACAGGAATGGTTTCCAAACATAGTCAGTAAGAAGCGACAGTCTTCTTGTACTTAAGTCGGCATTGTGCCTTTTGTATTTAATTCCGATGCAATTTCTGTGTTTCATCGTCAACAAGAAGCTCCAAGGGATACAGTAAACCTGAAGTGAAGCTTCGGAATCTATAACTAGTGTCACAGGAATGGTTCAACTCATAGTAAGTAAGAAGAGTCAGTCTCCTTGTACTTAAGTCGGCATTGAGCCTTTTCTATTTAACTCCGGTGCAAGTTCTGTGTATCATCGTCAATAAGAAGGTCCAAGGGATATAGTAAACCTGGAGTGAAGCATCGGAACCTATAACTGGTGTCACAGGAGTGGTTCAAATCATAGACAATAAGAAGAGTCAGTCTTCTTGTACTTAAGTCGGCATTGTGCCTTTTTTATTTAATTCCGATGCAATTTCTGTGTTTCATCGTCAAAAAGAAGGTCCAAGGGATACAGTAAACCAGGAGGGAAGCATCGGAACCCATAACTAGTGTCACAGGAATGGTTCAAAACATCGACAGTCTGAAGAGCCAGTCTTCTTGTACTTAATTCGGCATTGTGCCTTTAGTATTTAATTCCGATGCAATTTCTGTGTTTCATCGTCAATAAGAAGGTAAGAGGGACACAGTAAATCTGAAGTGAAGCATCTGAATCTATAACTAGTGTCACAGGAATGGTTCAACTCATAGTCAGTGAGAAGAGTCAGTCTTCTTGTACTTAAGTCGGCATTGTGCATTTTGTATTTAATTCCGATGCGATTTCTGTGTTTCATCGTCAATAAGAAGGTCAGAGGGATGCAGTAAACCTGAAGTGAAGCATCGGAATCTATAACTAGTGTCACAGGAATGGTTCAAAACATAGACAGTTGGAAGAGTCAGTCTTCTTGTACTTAAGTCGGCATTGTGCCTTTTCTATTTAACTCCGATTCAAATTCTGTGTTTCATCGTCAATAAGAAGGTGTAAGGGATATAGTAAACCTGGAGTGAAGCATCGGAATCTATAACTAGTGTCACATGAATGGTTCAAAACATAGACAGTTAGAAGAGTCAGTCCTCTTGTACTTAATCCGGCATTGTGCCTTTTGTATTTAATTCCGATGAAATTTCTGTGTTTCATCGTCAATAAGAATGTCAGAGGGATACAGTAAACCTGGGGTGAAGCATCGGAATCTATAACTAGTGTCACAGGAATGGTACAAAATATAGTCAGTAAGAAGAATCAGTCTTCTTGTACTTAAGTCGGCATTGTGCCTTTTGTATTTAATTCCGATGCAATATCTGTGTTTCATCGTGAATACGAAGGTCCAGGGGATACAGTAAACCTGGAGTGAAGCATCGGATTCTATAACTAGTGACACTGGGATGGTTTAAAACATCGACAGTAAGATGTGTCAGTATTCTTGTACTTAAGTCGGCATTGTGCCTTTTGTATTTAATTCCGATGCAATTTCTGTGTTTCATCTTCAATAAGAAGGTCCAAGGGATACTGTATACCTGAAGTGAAGCACCGGAATCTATAACTAGTGTCATAGGAATGGCTCAAAGCATAGACAGTGGGAAGAGTCAGTCTTCTTGTACTTAAGACGGTATTGTGCATTTTGTATTTAATTCCGATGCAATTTCTGTGTTTCATCGTCAATAAGAAGGTCAGAGGGATACTGTAAACCTGAAGTGAAGCATCGGAATCTATAACTAGTGTCACAGGAATGGTTCAAAACATAGACAGTAGGAAGAGACAGTCTTCTTGTACTTAAGTCGGCACTGTGCCTTTTCTATTTAATTCCTATTCAATTTCAGTGTCTAATCGACAATAAGAAGGTTCAAGGGATATAGTAAACCTGGAGTGAAGCATCGGAATCTATAACTAGTGTCACAGGAAAAGTTCAAACATAGACAGTAAGTAGGGTCACTCTTCTTGTACTTAAGTCGGCATTGTGCCTTTATTATTTAATTCCGATGCTATTTCTGTGTATCATCGTCAATAAGAAGGTCCAAGGGATACAGTAAACATGGAGTGAAGAATTGGAATCTATAACTACTGTCGCAGGAATGGTTCTAATCATCGACAGTAAGAAGAGTCAGTCTTCTTGTACTTAATTCGGCATTGTGCCTTTAGTATTTAATTCCCATTCAATATCAGTGTTTCATCGATAATAAGAAGGTCAGAGGTATACAGTAAATCTGAAGTCAAGCATCGGAATCTATAACTAGTGTCACAGGAATGGTTCAAAACATAGTCAGTAAGAAGAGTCAGTCTTCCTGTACTTAAGTCGGCATTGTGCCTTTTGTATTTAATTCCGATGCAATTTCTGTGTTTCATCGTCAATAAGAAGGTCCAAGGGATACAGTAAACTGGGAGTGAAGCATCGGAATCTATAAGTTGTCACAGAAATGGTTCAAACATAGTCAGTAAGAAGAGTCAGTCTTCTTGTACTTAAGTCGGCATTGTGCCTTTTGTATTTAATTCCGATGCACGTACTGTGTTTCATCGTCAATAAGAAGGTCCAAGGGATACAGTAAACCTGGAGTGAAGCTTCGGAATCTATAACTAGTGACACAGGGATGGTTCAAAACATAGGCAGTAAGAAGAGTCAGTATTCTTGTACTTATGTCGCCATTGTGCCTTTTCTATTTAATTCCGATGCAATTTCTGTGTTTCATCGTCAATAAGAAGGTCCAAGGGATACAGTAAACCGGGAGTGAAGCATCGGAATCTATAACTAGTGTCACACAAATTGTTCAAAACATTGTCTGTAAGAAGAGTCAGTCTTCTTGTACTTAAGTCGGCATTGTGCCTTTTGTATTTAATTCCGATGCAATTTCTGTGTTTCATCGTAAATTAGAAGGTCCAAGGGATACATTAAATCTGGAGTGAAGCATCGGAATCAATAACTAGTGTCACAGGAATGACTAAAACATAGTCAGGAAGAAGAGTCAGTCTTCTTGTACTAAAGTCGGCATTGTGCCTTTTGTATTTAATTCCGATGCGATTTCTGTGTTTCATCGTCAATAAGAAGGTCAGAGGGATGCAGTAAACCTGAAGTGAAGCATCGGAATCTGTAACTAGTGTCACAGGAATGGTTCAAAACATAGACAGTTGGAAGAGTCAGTCTTCTTGTACTTAAATCGGCATTGTGCTTTTTCTATTTAACTCCGATTCAATTTCTGTGTTTCATCGTCAATAAGAAGGAGTAAGGGATATAGTAAACCTGGAGTGAAGCATCGGAATCTATAACTAGTGTCACATGAATGGTTCAAAACATAGACAGTAAGAAGAGTCAGTCCTCTTGTACTTAATCCGGCATAGTGCCTTTTGTATTTAATTCCGATGAAATTTCTGTGTTTCATCGTCAATAAGAATGTCAGAGGGATACAGTAAACCTGAGGTGAAGCATCGGAATCTATAACTAGTGTCACAAGAATGGTTCAAAATATAGTCAGTAAGAAGAATCAGTCTTCTTGTACTTAAGTCGGCATTGTGCCTTTATTATTTAATTCCGATGCTATTTCTGTGTTTCATCGTCAATAAGAAGGTCCAAGGGATGCAGTAAACATGGAGTGAAGAATCGGAATCTATAACTACTGTCGCAGGAATGGTTCTAATCATCGACAGTAAGAAGAGTCAGTCTTCTTGTACTTAATTCGGCATTGTGCCTTTAGTATTTAATTCCCATTCAATTTCAGTGTTTCATCGATAATAAGAAGGTCAGAGGTATACAGTAAATCTGAAGTCAAGCATCGGAATCTATAACTAGTGACACAGGGATCGTTCAAAACATAGACAGTAAGAAGAGTCAGTATTCTTGTACTTAAGTTGGCATTGTGCCTTTTGTATTTAATTCCGATGCAATTTCTGTGTTTCATCGTCAATAAGAAGGTCCAAGGGATACAGTAAACTGGGAGTGAAGCATCGGAATCTATAAGTTGTCACAGAAATGGTTCAAACATAGTCAGTAAGAAGAGTCAGTCTTCTTGTACTTAAGTCGGCATTGTGCCTTTTGTATTTAATTCCGATGCAAATTCTGTGTTTCATCGTCAATAAGAAGGTCCAAGGGACACAGTAAACCTGGAGTGAAGCATCGGAAAATATAACTAGTGTAACAGGAATGGTTCAACGCATAGACAGTGGGAAGAGTCAGTGTTCTTGTACTTAAGTCGGCATTGTGCCTTTTGTATTTAATTCCGATGTAATTTCTGTGTTTCATCGTCAATAAGAAGGTCAGAGGGATACAGTAAACCCGAAGTGAAGCATCGGAATCTATAACTAGAGTCACAGGAATGGTTCAAAACATAGACAGTAGGAAGAGACAGTCTTCCTGTACTTAAGTCGGCATTGTGCCTTTTGTATTTAATTCCGATGCAATTTCTGTGGTTCATCGTAAATAAGCAGGTCAGAGGGATACAGTAAATCTGAAGTCAAGCATCGGAATCTATAACTAGTGTCACAGGAATGGTTCAAAACATAGTCAGTGAGAAGAGTCAGTCTTCTTGTACTTATGTCGGCATTGTGCCTTCTGTATTTATTTCCGATGCACGTTCTGTGTTTCATCGTCAATAAGAAGGTCCAAGGGATACAGTAAACCTGGAGTGAAGCTTCGGAATCTATAACTAGTGACACAGGGATGGTTCAAAACATAGGCAGTAAGAAGAGTCAGTATTCTTGTACTTAAGTCGCCATTGTGCCTTTTGTATTTAATTCCGATGCAATTTCTGTGTTTCATCTTCAATAAGAAGGTCCAAGGCATACAGTAAACCTGAAGTGAAGCATTAGAGTATATAACTAGTGTCACAGGTATGGTTCAAAACATAGTCAGTAAGAAGAGTCAGTCTTCTTGTACATAAGTCGGCATTGTGCCTTTTGTATTTAATTCCGATGCAATTTCTGTGTTTTATCGTAAATAAGTAGGTCCAAGGGATACAGTAAACCAAAAGTGAAGCATCGGAAAATATAACTAGTGTAACAGGAACGGTTCAAAGCATAGACAGTGGGAAGAGTCAGTCTTCTTGTACTTAAGTCGGCATTGTGCCTTTTGTATTTAATTCCGATGCAATTTCTGTGTTTCATCGTCAATACGAAGGTCAGAGGGATACAGTAAACCTGAAGTGAAGCATCGGAATGTGTAACTAGTGTCACAGGAATGGTTCAAAACATAGACAGTAGGAAGAGACAGTCTTCTTGTACTGAATCGGCATTGTGCCTTTTGTATTTAATTCCGATGCAATTTCTGTGTTTCATCGTCAATAAGAAGGTCAGAGGGATACAGTAAACCTGAAGTGAAGCATCGGAATCTATAACTAGTGTAACAGGAAAGGTTCAAAACATAGTCAGTAAGAAGAATCAGTCTTCTTGTACTTAAGTCGGCATTGTGCCTTTTGTATTTAATTCCGATGCAATTTCTGTGTTTCATCGTCAATAAGAAGGTCCAAGGGATACAGTAGACATGGAGTAATGCATCGTAATCTATAACTAGGGACACAGGGATGGTTCAAAACATCGACAGTAAGAAGAGTAAGTCATCTTGTAATTAATTCGGCATTGTGCCCTTAGTACTTAATTGCGATGGAATTTCTGTGTTTCATCGTCAATAAGATGGTCAGAGGGATACAGTAAATCTGAAGTCTAGCATCGGAATCTATAACTAGTGTACCAGGAATTGTTCAAAACATAGTCAGTAAGAAGAGACAGTCTTCTTGTACTTAAGTCGGCATTGTGCCTTTTGTATTTAATTCCCATGCAATTTCTGTGTATCATCGACAATAAGAAGGTCCAAGGGATATTGTAAACCTGGAGTGAAGCATCGGAATCTATAACTAGTGTCCCAGGGATGGTTCAAAACATCGACAGTAGGAAGAGTCAGTCTTCTTGTACTTAATTCGGCATTGTGCCTTTGGTATTTAATTCAGATGCAATTTCTGTGTTTCATCGTCAATAAGAAGGTCAGAGGGATACAGCAAATCAGAAGTCTAGCATCGCAATCTATAACTAGTCTCACAGGAATGGTTTCCAAACATAGTCAGTAAGAAGCGACAGTCTTCTTGTACTTAAGTCGGCATTGTGCCTTTTGTATTTAATTCCGATGCAATTTCTGTGTTTCATCGTCAACAAGAAGCTCCAAGGGATACAGTAAACCTGAAGTGAAGCTTCGGAATCTATAACTAGTGTCACAGGAATGGTTCAACTCATAGTAAGTAAGAAGAGTCAGTCTCCTTGTACTTAAGTCGGCATTGAGCCTTTTCTATTTAACTCCGGTGCAAGTTCTGTGTATCATCGTCAATAAGAAGGTCCAAGGGATATAGTAAACCTGGAGTGAAGCATCGGAACCTATAACTGGTGTCACAGGAGTGGTTCAAATCATAGACAATAAGAAGAGTCAGTCTTCTTGTACTTAAGTCGGCATTGTGCCTTTTTTATTTAATTCCGATGCAATTTCTGTGTTTCATCGTCAAAAAGAAGGTCCAAGGGATACAGTAAACCAGGAGGGAAGCATCGGAACCCATAACTAGTGTCACAGGAATGGTTCAAAACATCGACAGTCTGAAGAGCCAGTCTTCTTGTACTTAATTCGGCATTGTGCCTTTAGTATTTAATTCCGATGCAATTTCTGTGTTTCATCGTCAATAAGAAGGTAAGAGGGACACAGTAAATCTGAAGTGAAGCATCTGAATCTATAACTAGTGTCACAGGAATGGTTCAACTCATAGTCAGTGAGAAGAGTCAGTCTTCTTGTACTTAAGTCGGCATTGTGCATTTTGTATTTAATTCCGATGCGATTTCTGTGTTTCATCGTCAATAAGAAGGTCAGAGGGATGCAGTAAACCTGAAGTGAAGCATCGGAATCTATAACTAGTGTCACAGGAATGGTTCAAAACATAGACAGTTGGAAGAGTCAGTCTTCTTGTACTTAAGTCGGCATTGTGCCTTTTCTATTTAACTCCGATTCAAATTCTGTGTTTCATCGTCAATAAGAAGGTGTAAGGGATATAGTAAACCTGGAGTGAAGCATCGGAATCTATAACTAGGGTCACATGAATGGTTCAAAACATAGACAGTTAGAAGAGTCAGTCCTCTTGTACTTAATCCGGCATTGTGCCTTTTGTATTTAATTCCGATGAAATTTCTGTGTTTCATCGTCAATAAGAATGTCAGAGGGATACAGTAAACCTGGGGTGAAGCATCGGAATCTATAACTAGTGTCACAGGAATGGTACAAAATATAGTCAGTAAGAAGAATCAGTCTTCTTGTACTTAAGTCGGCATTGTGCCTTTTGTATTTAATTCCGATGCAATATCTGTGTTTCATCGTGAATACGAAGGTCCAGGGGATACAGTAAACCTGGAGTGAAGCATCGGATTCTATAACTAGTGACACTGGGATGGTTTAAAACATCGACAGTAAGATGTGTCAGTATTCTTGTACTTAAGTCGGCATTGTGCCTTTTGTATTTAATTCCGATGCAATTTCTGTGTTTCATCTTCAATAAGAAGGTCCAAGGGATACTGTATACCTGAAGTGAAGCACCGGAATCTATAACTAGTGTCATAGGAATGGCTCAAAGCATAGACAGTGGGAAGAGTCAGTCTTCTTGTACTTAAGACGGTATTGTGCATTTTGTATTTAATTCCGATGCAATTTCTGTGTTTCATCGTCAATAAGAAGGTCAGAGGGATACTGTAAACCTGAAGTGAAGCATCGGAATCTATAACTAGTGTCACAGGAATGGTTCAAAACATAGACAGTAGGAAGAGACAGTCTTCTTGTACTTAAGTCGGCACTGTGCCTTTTCTATTTAATTCCTATTCAATTTCAGTGTCTAATCGACAATAAGAAGGTTCAAGGGATATAGTAAACCTGGAGTGAAGCATCGGAATCTATAACTAGTGTCACAGGAAAAGTTCAAACATAGACAGTAAGTAGGGTCAC
This sequence comes from Schistocerca americana, assembly GCF_021461395.2. Taxonomy (NCBI): domain Eukaryota; kingdom Metazoa; phylum Arthropoda; class Insecta; order Orthoptera; family Acrididae; genus Schistocerca; species Schistocerca americana. The sequence continues at coordinate 177,020 of NW_025725928.1, forward strand.
TCTTCTTGTACTTAAGTCGGCATTGTGCCTTTATTATTTAATTCCGATGCTATTTCTGTGTATCATCGTCAATAAGAAGGTCCAAGGGATACAGTAAACATGGAGTGAAGAATTGGAATCTATAACTACTGTCGCAGGAATGGTTCTAATCATCGACAGTAAGAAGAGTCAGTCTTCTTGTACTTAATTCGGCATTGTGCCTTTAGTATTTAATTCCCATTCAATATCAGTGTTTCATCGATAATAAGAAGGTCAGAGGTATACAGTAAATCTGAAGTCAAGCATCGGAATCTATAACTAGTGTCACAGGAATGGTTCAAAACATAGTCAGTAAGAAGAGTCAGTCTTCCTGTACTTAAGTCGGCATTGTGCCTTTTGTATTTAATTCCGATGCAATTTCTGTGTTTCATCGTCAATAAGAAGGTCCAAGGGATACAGTAAACTGGGAGTGAAGCATCGGAATCTATAAGTTGTCACAGAAATGGTTCAAACATAGTCAGTAAGAAGAGTCAGTCTTCTTGTACTTAAGTCGGCATTGTGCCTTTTGTATTTAATTCCGATGCACGTACTGTGTTTCATCGTCAATAAGAAGGTCCAAGGGATACAGTAAACCTGGAGTGAAGCTTCGGAATCTATAACTAGTGACACAGGGATGGTTCAAAACATAGGCAGTAAGAAGAGTCAGTATTCTTGTACTTATGTCGCCATTGTGCCTTTTCTATTTAATTCCGATGCAATTTCTGTGTTTCATCGTCAATAAGAAGGTCCAAGGGATACAGTAAACCGGGAGTGAAGCATCGGAATCTATAACTAGTGTCACACAAATTGTTCAAAACATTGTCTGTAAGAAGAGTCAGTCTTCTTGTACTTAAGTCGGCATTGTGCCTTTTGTATTTAATTCCGATGCAATTTCTGTGTTTCATCGTAAATTAGAAGGTCCAAGGGATACATTAAATCTGGAGTGAAGCATCGGAATCAATAACTAGTGTCACAGGAATGACTAAAACATAGTCAGGAAGAAGAGTCAGTCTTCTTGTACTAAAGTCGGCATTGTGCCTTTTGTATTTAATTCCGATGCAATTTCTGTGTTACATCGTCAAAAAGAAGGTCCAAGGGATACAGTAAACCAGGAGGGAAGCATCGGAATCCATAACTAGTGTCACAGGAATGGTTCAAAACATCGACATTATGAAGAGCCAGTCTTCTTGTACTTAATTCGGCATTGTGCCTTTAGTATTTAATTCCGATGCAATTTCTGTGTTTCATCGTCAATAATAAGGTAAGAGGGACACAGTAAATCTGAAGTGAAGCATCTGAATCTATAACTAGTGTCACAGGAATGGTTCAAATCATAGTCAGTGAGAAGAGTCAGTCTTCTTGTACTTAAGTCGGCATTGTGCATTTTGTATTTAATTTCGATGCGATTTCTGTGTTTCATCGTCAATAAGAAGGTCAGAGGGATGCAGTAAACCTGAAGTGAAGCATCGGAATCTATAACTAGTGTCACAGGAATGGTTCAAAACATAGACAGTTGGAAGAGTCAGTCTTCTTGTACTTAAGTCGGCATTGTGCCTTTTCTATTTAACTCCGATTCAATTTCTGCGTTTCATCGTCAATAAGAAGGTGTAAGGGATATAGTAAACCTGGAGTGAAGCATCGGAATCTATAACTAGTGTCACATGAATGGTTCAAAACATAGACAGTAAGAAGAGACAGTCCTCTTGTACTTAATCCGGCATTGTGCCTTTTGTATTTAATTCCGATGAAATTTCTGTGTTTCATCGTCAATAAGAATGTCAGAGGGATACAATAAACCTGAGGTGAAGCATCGGAATCTATAACTAGTGTCACAGGAATGGTTCAAAATATAGTCAGTAAGAAGAATCAGTCTTCTTGTACTTAAGTCGGCATTGTGCCTTTTGTATTTAATTCCGATGCAATTTCTGTGTTTCATCTTCAATAAGAAGGTCCAAGGGATACTGCAAACCTGAAGTGAAGCACCGGAATCTATAACTAGTGTCACAGGAATGGCTCAAAGCATAGCCAGTGGGAAGAGTCAGTCTTCTTGTACTTAAGACGGTATTGTGCATTTTGTATTTAATTCCGATGCAATTTCTGTGTTTCATCGTCAATAAGAAGGTCAGAGGGATACAGTAAACCTGAAGTGAAGCATCGGAATTTATAACTAGTGTCACAGGAATGGTTCAAAACATAGACAGTAGGAAGAGACAGTCTTCCTGTACATGAGTCGGCACTGTGCCATTTCTATTTAATTCCTATTCAATTTCTGTGTCTAATCGACAATAAGAAGGTCCAAGGGATATAGTAAACCTGGAGTGAAGCATCGGAATCTATAACTAGTGTCACAGGAATGGTTTAAACATAGACAGTAAGTAGGGTCACTCTTCTTGTACTTAAGTCGGCATTGTGCCTTTAGTATTTAATTCCCATTCAATTTCAGTGTTTCATCGATAATAAGAAGGTCAGAGGTATACAGTAAATCTGAAGTCAAGCATCGGAATCTATAACTAGTGTCACAGGAATGGTTCAAAACATAGTCAGTAAGAAGAGTCAGTCTTCTTGTACTTAAGTCGGCATTGTGCCTTTTGTATTTAATTCCGATGCAAGTTCTGTGTTTCATCGTCAACAAGAAGGTAAAACGGATACAATAAACCTGGAGTGAAGCATCGGAATCTATAACTAGTGACACAGGGATCGTTCAAAACATAGACAGTAAGAAGAGTCAGTATTCTTGTACTTAAGTTGGCATTGTGCCTTTTGTATTTAATTCCGATGCAATCTCTGTGTTTCATCGTCAATAAGAAGGTCCAAGGGATACAGTAAACTGGGAGTGAAGCATCGGAATCTATAAGTTGTCACAGAAATGGTTCAAACATAGTCAGTAAGAAGAGTCAGTCTTCTTGTACTTAAGTCGGCATTGTGCCTTTTGTATTTAATTCCGATGCAAATTCTGTGTTTCATCGTCAATAAGAAGGTCCAAGGGACACAGTAAACCTGGAGTGAAGCATCGTAATCTATAACTAGTGTCACAGGAATGGTTCAAAACATAGACAGTAGGAAGAGACAGTCTTCTTGTACTGAAGTCGGCATTGTGCCTTTTGAATTTAATTCCGATGCAATTTCTGTGTTTCATCGTCAATACGATGGTCAGAGGGTTACAGTAAACCAGAAGTGAAGCATCGGAATCTATAACTAGTGTCACAGGAAAGGTTCAAAACATAGTCAGTAAGAAGAATCAGTCTTCTTGTACTTAAGTCGGCATTGTGCCTTTTGTATTTTATTCCGATGCAATTTCTGTGTTTCATTGTCGATTAGAGGGTCCAAGGGATACAGTAAACCTGGAGTGAAGCATCGGAATCCATAACTAGTGACACAGGGATGGTTCAAAACATCGACAGTAAGAAGAGTCAGTCTTCTTGTACTTAATTCGGCATTGTGCCCATAGTATTTAATTCCGATGCAATTTCTGTGTTTCATCGTCAATAAGAAGGTCAGAGGGATACAGTAAATCTGAAGTCTAGCATCGGAATCTATAACTAGTGTCACAGGAATGGTTCAAAACATAGTCAGTAAGAAGAGTCAGTCTTCCTGTACTTAATTCGGCATTGTGCCTTTAGTATTTAATTCCCATTCAATATCAGTGTTTCATCGATAATAAGAAGGTCAGAGGTATACAGTAAATCTGAAGTCAAGCATCGGAATCAATAACTAGTGTCACAGGAATGGTTCAAAACATAGTCAGTAAGAAGAGTCAGTCTTCCTGTACTTAAGTCGGCATTGTGCCTTTTGTATTTAATTCCGATGCAATTTCTGTGTTTCATCGTCAATAAGAAGGTCCAAGGGATACAGTAAACTGGGAGTGAAGCATCGGAATCTATAAGTTGTCACTGAAATGGTTCAAACATAGTCAGTAAGAAGAGTCAGTCTTCTTGTACTTAAGTCGGCATTGTGCCTTTTGTATTTAATTCCGATGCAATTTCTGTGTTTCATCGTCAACAAGAAGCTCCAAGGGATACAGTAAACCTGAAGTGAAGCATCGGAATCTATAACTAGTGTCACAGGAATGGTTCAACTCATAGTAAGTAAGAAGAGTCAGTCTCCTTGTACTTAAGTCGGCATTGTGCCTTTTCTATTTAACTCCGGTGCAAGTTCTGTGTATCATCGTCAATAAGAAGGTCCCAGGGATATAGTAAACCTGGAGTGAAGCATCGGAACCTATAACTGGTGTCACAGGAGTGGTTCAAATCATAGACAATAAGAAGGGTCAGTCTTCTTGTACTTAAGTCGGCATTGTGCCTTTTTTATTTAATTCCGATGCAATTTCTGTGTTTCATCGTCAAAAAGAAGGTCCAAGGGATACAGTAAACCAGGAGGGAAGCATCGGAATCCATAACTAGTGTCACAGGAATGGTTCAAAACATCGACAGTATGAAGAGCCAGTCTTCTTGTACTTAATTCGGCATTGTGCCTTTAGTATTTAATTCCGATGCAATTTCTGTGTTTCATCGTCAATAAGAAGGTAAGAGGGACACAGTAAATCTGAAGTGAAGCATCTGAATCTATAACTAGTGTCACAGGAATGGTTCAACTCATAGTCAGTGAGAAGAGTCAGTCTTCTTGTACTTAAGTCGGCATTGTGCATTTTGTATTTAATTCCGATGCGATTTCTGTGTTTCATCGTCAATAAGAAGGTCAGAGGGATGCAGTAAACCTGGAGGGAAGCATCGGAATCCATAACTAGTGTCACAGGAATGGTTCAAAACATCGACAGTATGAAGACCCAGTCTTCTTGTACTTAATTCGGCATTGTGCCTTTAGTATTTAATTCCGATGCAATTTCTGTGTTTCATCGTCAATAAGAAGGTAAGAGGGACACAGTAAATCTGAAGTGAAGCATCTGAATCTATAACTAGTGTCACAGGAATGGTTCAAATCAAAGTCAGTGAGAAGAGTCAGTCTTCTTGTACTTAAGTCGGCATTGTGCATTTTGTATTTAATTTCGATGCGATTTCTGTGTTTCATCGTCAATAAGAAGGTCAGAGGGATGCAGTAAACCTGAAGTGAAGCATCGGAATCTATAACTAGTGTCACAGGAATGGTTCAAAACATAGACAGTTGGAAGAGTCAGTCTTCTTGTACTTAAGTCGGCATTGTGCCTTTTCTATTTAACTCCGATTCAATTTCTGTGTTTCATCGTCAATAAGAAGGTGTAAGGGATATAGTAAACCTGGAGTGAAGCATCGGAATCTATAACTAGTGTCACATGAATGGTTCAAAACATAGACAGTAAGAAGAGACAGTCCTCTTGTACTTAATCCGGCATTGTGCCTTTTGTATTTAATTCCGATGAAATTTCTGTGTTTCATCGTCAATAAGAATGTCAGAGGGATACAATAAACCTGAGGTGAAGCATCGGAATCTATAACTAGTGTCACAGGAATGGTTCAAAATATAGTCAGTAAGAAGAATCAGTCTTCTTGTACTTAAGTCGGCATTGTGCCTTTTGTATTTAATTCCGATGCAATTTCTGTGTTTCATCTTCAATAAGAAGGTCCAAGGGATACTGTAAACCTGAAGTGAAGCACCGGAATCTATAACTAGTGTCACAGGAATGGCTCAAAGCATAGACAGTGGGAAGAGTCAGTCTTGTTGTACTTAAGACGGTATTGTGCCTTTTGTATTTAATTCCGATGCAATTTCTGTGTTTCATCGTCAATAAGAAGGTCAGAGGGATACAGTAAACCTGAAGTGAAGCATCGGAATTTATAACTAGTGTCACAGGAATGGTTCAAAACATAGACAGTAGGAAGAGACAGTCTTCTTGTACTGAAGTCGGCATTGTGCCTTTTGAATTTAATTCCGATGCAATTTCTGTGTTTCATCGTCAATACGAAGGTCAGAGGGTTACAGTAAACCAGAAGTGAAGCATCGGAATCTATAACTAGTGTCACAGGAAAGGTTCAAAACATAGTCAGTAAGAAGAATCAGTCTTCTTGTACTTAAGTCGGCATTGTGCCTTTTGTATTTAATTCCGATGCAATTTCTGTGTTTCATCGTCGATTAGAGGGTCCAAGGGATACAGTAAACCTGGAGTGAAGCATCGGAATCCATAACTAGTGACACAGGGATGGTTCAAAACATCGACAGTAAGAAGAGTCAGTCTTCTTGTACTTAATTCGGCATTGTGCCCATAGTATTTAATTCCGATGCAATTTCTGTGTTTCATCGTCAATAAGAAGGTCAGAGGGATACAGTAAATCTGAAGTCTAGCATCGGAATCTATAACTAGTGTCACAGGAATGGTTCAAAACATAGTCAGTAAAAAGAGTCAGTCTTCCTGTACTTAATTCGGCATTGTGCTTTTAGTATTTAATTCCCATTCAATATCAGTGTTTCATCGATAATAAGAAGGTCAGAGGTATACAGTAAATCTGAAGTCAAGCATCGGAATCTATAACTAGTGTCACAGGAAAGGTTCAAAACATAGTCAGTAAGAAGAGTCAGTCTTCCTGTACTTAAGTCGGCATTGTGCCTTTTGTATTTAATTCCGATGCAATTTCTGTGTTTCATCGTCAATAAGAAGGTCCAAGGGATACAGTAAACTGGGAGTGAAGCATCGGAATCTATAAGTTGTCACAGAAATGGTTCAAACATAGTCAGTAAGAAGAGTCAGTCTTCTTGTACTTAATTCGGCATTGTGCCTTTTGTATTTAATTCCGATGCAATTTCTGTGTTTCATCGTCAACAAGAAGCTCCAAGGGATACAGTAAACCTGAAGTGAAGCATCGGAATCTATAACTAGTGTCACAGGAATGGTTCAACTCATAGTAAGTAAGAAGAGTCAGTCTCCTTGTACTTAAGTCGGCATTGTGCCTTTTCTATTTAACTCCGGTGCAAGTTCTGTGTATCATCGTCAATAAGAAGGTCCAAGGGATATAGTAAACCTGGAGTGAAGCATCGGAACCTATAACTGGTGTCACAGGAGTGGTTCAAATCATAGACAATAAGAAGAGTCAGTCTTCTTGTACTTAAGTCGGCATTGTGCCTTTTTTATTTAATTCCGATGCAATTTCTGTGTTTCATCGTCAAAAAGAAGGTCCAAGGGATACAGTAAACCAGGAGGGAAGCATCGGAATCCATAACTAGTGTCACAGGAATGGTTCAAAACATCGACAGTATGAAGAGCCAGTCTTCTTGTACTTAATTCGGCATTGTGCCTTTAGTATTTAATTCCGATGCAATTTCTGTGGTTCATCGTCAATAAGAAGGTAAGAGGGACACAGTAAATCTGAAGTGAAGCATCTGAATCTATAACTAGTGTCACAGGAATGGTTCAACTCATAGTCAGTGAGAAGAGTCAGTCTTCTTGTACTTAAGTCGGCATTGTGCATTTTGTATTTAATTCCGATGCGATTTCTGTGTTTCATCGTCAATAAGAAGGTCAGAGGGATGCAGTAAACCTGAAGTGAAGCATCGGAATCTATAACTAGTGTCACAGGAATGGTTCAAAACATAGACAGTTGGAAGAGTCAGTCTTCTTGTACTTAAGTCGGCATTGTGCCTTTTCTATTTAACTCCGATTCAAATTCTGTGTTTCATCGTCAATAAGAAGGTGTAAGGGATATAGTAAACCTGGAGTGAAGCATCGGAATCTATAACTAGTGTCACATGAATGGTTCAAAACATAGACAGTTAGAAGAGTCAGTCCTCTTGTACTTAATCCGGCATTGTGCCTTTTGTATTTAATTCCGATGAAATTTCTGTGTTTCATCGTCAATAAGAATGTCAGAGGGATACAGTAAACCTGGGGTGAAGCATCGGAATCTATAACTAGTGTCACAGGAATGGTACAAAGTATAGTCAGTAAGAAGAATCAGTCTTCTTGTACTTAAGTCGGCATTGTGCCTTTTGTATTTAATTCCGATGCAATATCTGTGTTTCATCGTGAATAAGAAGGTCCAGGGGATACAGTAAACCTGGAGTGAAGCATCGGATTCTATAACTAGTGACACTGGGATGGTTTAAAACATCGACAGTAAGATGTGTCAGTATTCTTGTACTTAAGTCGGCATTGTGCCTTTTGTATTTAATTCCGATGCAATTTCTGTGTTTCATCTTCAATAAGAAGGTCCAAGGGATACTGTAAACCTGAAGTGAAGCACCGGAATCTATAACTAGTGTCATAGGAATGGCTCAAAGCATAGACAGTGGGAAGAGTCAGTCTTCTTGTACTTAAGACGGTATTGTGCATTTTGTATTTAATTCCGATGCAATTTCTGTGTTTCATCGTCAATAAGAAGGTCAGAGGGATACTGTAAACCTGAAGTGAAGCATCGGAATCTATAACTAGTGTCACAGGAATGGTTCAAAACATAGACAGTAGGAAGAGACAGTCTTCTTGTACTTAAGTCGGCACTGTGCCTTTTCTATTTAATTCCTATTCAATTTCAGTGTCTAATCGACAATAAGAAGGTCCAAGGGATATAGTAAACCTGGAGTGAAGCATAGGAATCTATAACTAGTGTCACAGGAATGGTTCAAACATAGACAGTAAGTAGGGTCACTCTTCTTGTACTTAAGTCGGCATTGTGCCTTTATTATTTAATTCCGATGCTATTTCTGTGTATCATCGTCAATAAGAAGGTCCAAGGGATACAGTAAACATGGAGTGAAGAATTGGAATCTATAACTACTGTCGCAGGAATGGTTCTAATCATCGACAGTAAGAAGAGTCAGTCTTCTTGTACTTAATTCGGCATTGTGCCTTTAGTATTTAATTCCCATTCAATATCAGTGTTTCATCGATAATAAGAAGGTCAGAGGTATACAGTAAATCTGAAGTCAAGCATCGGAATCTATAACTAGTGTCACAGGAATGGTTCAAAACATAGTCAGTAAGAAGAGTCAGTCTTCCTGTACTTAATTCGGCATTGTGCCTTTTGTATTTAATTCCGATGCAATTTCTGTGTTTCAGCGTCAATAAGAAGGTCCAAGGGATACAGTAAACTGGGAGTGAAGCATCGGAATCTATAAGTTGTTACAGAAATGGTTCAAACATAGTCAGTAAGAAGAGTCAGTCTTCTTGTACTTAAGTCGGCATTGTGCCTTTTGTATTTAATTCCGATGCACGTTCTGTGTTTCATCGTCAATAAGAAGGTCCAAGGGATACAGTAAACCTGGAGTGAAGCTTCGGAATCTATAACTAGTGACACAGGGATGGTTCAAAACATAGGCAGTAAGAAGAGTCAGTATTCTTGTACTTATGTCGCCATTGTGCCTTTTGTATTTAATTCCGATGCAATTTCTGTGTTTCATCGTCAATAAGAAGGTCCAAGGGATACAGTAAACCGGGAGTGAAGCATCGGAATCTATAACTAGTGTCACAGAAATTGTTCAAAACATAGTCTGTAAGAAGAGTCAGTCTTCTTGTACTTAAGTCGGAATTGTGCCTTTTGTATTTAATTCCGATGCAATTTCTGTGTTTCATCGTAAATTAGAAGGTCCAAGGGATACATTAAATCTGGAGTGAAGCATCGGAATCAATAACTAGTGTCACAGGAATGAATAAAACATAGTCAGGAAGAAGAGTCAGTCTTCTTGTACTAAAGTCGGCATTGTGCACTTTGTATTTAATTCCGATGCAATTTCTGTGTTTCATCGTCAAAAAGAAGGTCCAAGGGATACAGTAAACCAGGAGGGAAGCATCGGAATCCATAACTAGTGTCACAGGAATGGTTCAAAACATCGACAGTATGAAGAGCCAGGCTTCTTGTACTTAATTCGGCATTGTGCCTTTAGTATTTAATTCCGATGCAATTTCTGTGTTTCATCGTCAATAATAAGGTAAGAGGGACACAGTAAATCTGAAGTGAAGCATCTGAATCTATAACTAGTGTCACAGGAATGGTTCAAATCATAGTCAGTGAGAAGAGTCAGTCTTCTTGTACTTAAGTCGGCATTGTGCATTTTGTATTTAATTTCGATGCGATTTCTGTGTTTCATCGTCAATAAGAAGGTCAGAGGGATTCAGTAAACCTGAAGTGAAGCATCGGAATCTATAACTAGTGTCACAGGAATGGTTCAAAACATAGACAGTTGGGAGAGTCAGTCTTCTTGTACTTAAGTCGGCATTGTGCCTTTTCTATTTAACTGCGATTCAATTTCTGTGTTTCATCGTCAATAAGAAGGTGTAAGGGATATAGTAAACCTGGAGTGAAGCATCGGAATCTATAACTAGTGTCACATGAATGGTTCAAAACATAGACAGTAAGAAGAGACAGTCCTCTTGTACTTAATCCGGCATTGTGCCTTTTGTATTTAATCCCGATGAAATTTCTGTGTTTCATCGTCAATAAGAATGTCAGAGGGATACAATAAACCTGAGGTGAAGCATCGGAATCTATAACTAGTGTCACAGGAATGGTTCAAAATATAGTCAGTAAGAAGAATCAGTCTTCTTGTACTTAAGTCGGCATTGTGCCTTTTGTATTTAATTCCGATGCAATTTCTGTGTTTCATCTTCAATACGAAGGTCCAAGGGATACTGTAAACCTGAAGTGAAGCACCGGAATCTATAACTACTGTCACAGGAATGGCTCAAAGCATAGACAGTGGGAAGAGTCAGTCTTCTTGTACTTAAGACGGTATTGTGCCTTTTGTATTTAATTCCGATGCAATTTCTGTGTTTCATCGTCAATAAGAAGGTCAGAGGGATACAGTAAACCTGAAGTGAAGCATCGGAATTTATAACTAGTGTCACAGGAATGGTTCAAAACATAGACAGTAGGAAGAGACAGTCTTCTTGTACATACGTCGGCACTGTGCCATTTCTATTTAATTCCTATTCAATTTCTGTGTCTAATCGACAATAAGAAGGTCCAAGGGATATAGTAAACCTGGAGTGAAGCATCGGAATCTATAACTAGTGTCACAGGAATGGTTCAAACATAGACAGTAAGTAGGGTCACTCTTCTTGTACTTATGTCGGCATTGTGCCTTTAGTATTTAATTCCCATTCAATTTCAGTGTTTCATCGATAATAAGAAGGTCAGAGGTATACAGTAAGTCTGAAGTCAAGCATCGGAATCTATAACTAGTGTCACAGGAATGGTTCAAAACATAGTCAGTAAGAAGAGTCAGTCTTCTTGTACTTAAGTCGGCATTGTGCCTTTTGTATTTAATTCCGATGCAAGTTCTGTGTTTCATCGTCAATAAGAAGGTCCAAGGGATACAGTAAACCTGGAGTGAAGCTTCGGAATCTATAACTAGTGACACAGGGATGGTTCAAAACATAGGCAGTAAGAAGAGTCAGTATTCTTGTACTTAAGTCGCCATTGTGCCTTTTGTATTTAATTCCGATGCAATTTCTGTGTTTCATCGTCAATAAGAAGGTCCAAGGGATACAGTAAACCGGGAGTGAAGCATCGGAATCTATAACTAGTGTCACAGAAATTGTTCAAAACATAGTCTGTAAGAAGAGTCAGTCTTCTTGTACTAAAGTCGGCATTGTGCCTTTTGTATTTAATTCCGATGCAATTTCTGTGTTTCATCGTCAATAAGAAGGTCCAAGGGATACAGTAAAATTGGAGTGAAGCATCGGAATCTATAACTAGTGTCACAGTGATGGTTCAAATCATAGACAGTAAGAAGAGTCAGTATTCTTGTACTTAAGTCGGCATTGTGCCTTTTGTATCTAATTCCGATGCAATTTCTGTGTTTCATCTTCAATAGGAAGGTCCAAGGGATACAGTAAACCTGATGTGAAGCATCGGAAAATATAACTAGTGTAATAGGAATGGTTCAAAGCATAGACAGTGGGAAGAGTCAGTCTTCTTGTACTCAAGTCGGCATTGTGCTTTTTGTATTTAATTACGATGCAATTTCTGTGTTTCATCGTCAATAAGAAGGTCAGAGGGATACAGTAAACCTGAAGTGACGCATCGGAATCTATAACTTGTGTCACAGGAATGGTTCAAAGCATAGACAGTAGGAAGAGACAGGCTTCTTGTACTGAAGTCGGCATTGTGCATTTTGAATTTAATTCCGATGCAATTTCTGTGTTTCACCGTCAATAAGAAGGTCAGAGAGATACAGTAAACCTGAAGTAAAGCATCGGAATCTATAACTAGTGTCACAGGAATGGTTCAAAACATAGACAGTAAGAAGAGTCAGACTTGTTGTACTTAAGTCGGCATTGTGCCTTTTTTATTTGATTCCGATGAAATTTCTGTGTTTCATCGTCTATAAGAAGGTCCAAGGGATACATTAAACCGGGAGTGATGCATCGGTATGTATAACTAGTGTCACACAAATGGTTCAAAACATAGTCTGTAAGAAGAGTCAGTCTTCTTGTACTTAAGTCGGCATTGTGACTTTTGTATTTAATTCCGATGCAATTTCTGTGTTTCATCGTCAATAAGAAGGTGCAAGGGATACAGTAAACCTGGAGTGAAGCATCGGAATCAATAACTAGTTTCACAGGAATGAATCGAAACATATTCAGTAAGAAGAGTCAGTCTTCTTGTACTAAAGTCGGCATTGTGCCTTTTGTATTTATTTCCGATGCAATTTCTGTGTTTCACCGTCAATAAGAAGGGCAGAGGGATACAGTAAACCTGAAGTGAAGCATCGGAATCCATAACTAGTGTCACAGGAATGGTTCAAAACATAGACAGCAGGAAGAGACAGTCTTCTTGTACTGAAGTCGGCATTGTGCCTTTTGAATTTAATTAGGATGCAATTTCTGTGTTTCATCGTCAATAAGAGGGTCAAAGGGTTACAGTAAACCCGAAGTGAAGCATCGGAATCTATAACTAGTGTCACAGGAAAGGTTCAAAACATAGTCAGTAAGAAGATTCAGTCTTCTTGTACTTAAGTCGGCATTGTGCCTTTTGTATTTAATTCCGATGCAATTTCTGTGTATCATCGTCAATAGGAATGTCCAAGGGATGTAGTAAACCTGGAGTGAAGCATCGGAATCTATAACTAGTGTCACAGGAATGGTTCAAAACATAGACCAAAAGAAGAGTCAGTCTTCTTGTACTTAAGTCGGCATTGTGCCTATTTTATTTAATTCCGATGCAATTTCTGTGTTTCACCGTCAATAAGAAGGGCAGAGGGATACAGTAAACCTGAAGTGAAGCATCGGAATCCATAACTAGTGTCACAGGAATGGTTCAAAACATAGACACCAGGAAGAGACAGTCTTCTTGTACTGAAGTCGCCATTGTGCCTTTTGAATTTAATTAGGATGCAATTTCTGTGTTTCATCGTCAATAAGAGGGTCAGAGGGTTACAGTAAACCCGAAGTGAAGCATCGGAATCTATAACTAGTGTCACAGGAAAGGTTCAAAACATAGTCAGTAAGAAGATTCAGTCTTCTTGTACTTAAGTCGGCATTGTGCCTTTTGTATTTAATTCCGATGCAATTTCTGTGTATCATCGTCAATAGGAATGTCCAAGGGATGTAGTAAACCTGGAGTGAAGCATCGGAATCTATAAGTAGTGTCACAGGAATGGTTCAAAACATAGACCAAAAGAAGAGTCAGTCTTCTTGTACTTAAGTCGGCATTGTGCCTATTTTATTTAATTCCGATGCAATTTCTGTGTTTCATCGTCAATAAGAAGGTCCAAGGGATACAGTAAACGTGGAGTGAAGCATCGGAATCTATAACTAGTGTCACAGGGATAGTTCAAAACATAGTCATTAAGAAGAGTCAGTTTTCTTGTACTTAAGTCGGCTTTGTGCCTTTTCTATTTAACTCCGATGCAATTTCTGTGTATCATCGTCAATAGGAATGTCCAAGGGATGTAGTAAACCTGGAGTGAAGCATCGGAATCTATAACTAGTGTCTCAGGAATGGTTCAAAACATAGACCAAAAGAAGAGTCAGTCTTCTTGTACTTAAGTCGGCATTGTGCCTATTTTATTTAATTCCGATGCAATTTCTGTGTTTCATCGTCAATAAGAAGGTCCAAGGGATACAGTAAACGTGGAGTGAAGCATCGGAATCTATAACTAGTGTCACAGGGATAGTTCAAATCATAGACAGTAAGGAGAGTCAGTATTCTTGTACTTAAGTCGGCATTGTGCCTTTTGTATTTGATTCCGATACAATTTCTGTGTTTCATCTTAAATAAGAAGGTCCAAGGGATACAGTAAACCTGAAGTGAAGCATTAGAGTATATAACAAGTGTCACAGGAATGGTTCAAAACATAGTCAGTAAGAAGAGTCAGTCTTCTTGTACATAAGTCGTCATTGTGCCTTTTCAATTTAATTCCGATGCAATTTCTGTGTTTCATCGTCAATAAGTAGGTCCAAAAGATACAGTAAACCTGAAGTGAAGCATCGGAAAATATAACTAGTGTAACAGGAATGGTTCAAAGCATAGACAGTTTGAAGAGTCAGTCTTCTTGGACTTAAGTCGGCATTGTGCCTTTTGTATTTAATTCCGATGCAATTTCTTTGTATCATCGTCAATAAGAAGGTCAGAGGGATACAGTAAATCTGGAGTGAAGCATCGGAATCAATAACTAGTGTCACAGGAATGAATAAAACATAGTCAGTAAGAAGAGTCAGTCTTCTTGTACTAAAGTCGGCATTGTGCCTTTTGTATTTAATTCCGATGCAATTTCTGTGTTTCATCGTCAATAAGAAGGTCCAAGGGATACAGTAAAATTGGAGTGAAGCATCGGAATCTATAACTAGTGTCACAGTGATGGTTCAAATCATAGACAGTAAGAAGAATCAGTATTCTTGTACTTAAGTCGGCATTGTGCCTTTTGTATTTAATTCCGATGCAATTTCAGTGTTTCATCTTCAATAGCAAGGTCCAAGGGATACAGTAAACCTGAAGTGAAGCATCGGAAAATATAACTAGTGTAACAGGAATGGTTCAAAGCATAGACAGTGGGAAGAGTCAGTATTCTTGTATTCAAGTCGGCATTGTGCCTTTTGTATTTAATTACGATGCAATTTCTGTGTTTCATCGTCAATAAGAAGGTCAGAGGGATACAGTAAACCTGAAGTGACGCATCGGAATCTATAACTTGTGTCACAGGGATGGTTCAAAGCATAGACAGTAGGAAGAGACAGGCTTCTTGTACTGAAGTCGGCATTGTGCATTTTGAATTTAATTCCAATGCAATTTCTGTGTTTCACTGTCAATAAGAAGGTCAGAGAGATACAGTAAACCTGAAGTGAAGCATCGGAATCTATAACTAGTGTCACAGGAATGGTTCAAAACATAGACAGTACGAAGAGTCAGTCTTGCTGTACTTAGGTCGGCATTGTGCCTTTTTTATTTGATTCCGATGCAATTTCTGTGTTTCATCGTCTATAAGAAGGTCCAAGGGATACAGTAAACTGGGAGTGATGCATCGGTATCTATAACTAGTGTCACACAAATGGTTCAAAACATAGTCAATAAGAAGAGTCAGTCTTCTTGTACTTAAGTCGGCATTGCGACTTTTGTATTTAATTCCGATGCAATTTCTGTGTTTCATCGTCAATAAGAAGGACCAAGGGATACAGTAAAACTGGAGTGAAGCATCGGAATCAATAACTAGTTTCACAGGAATGAATCAAAACATATTCAGTTAGAAGAGTCAGTCTTCTTGTACTAAAGTCGGCATTGTGCCTTTTGTATTTATTTCCGATGCAATTTCTGTGTTTCATCGTCAATAAGAAGGGCAGAGGGATACAGTAAACCTGAAGTGAAGCATCGGAATCTATAACTAGGGTCACAGGAATGGTTCAAAACATAGACAGTAGGAAGAGACAGTCTTCTTGTACTGAAGTCGGCATTGTGCCTTTTGAATTTAATTCCGATGCAATTTCTGTGTTTCATCGTCAATAAGAAGGTCAGAGGGTTACAGTAAACCCGAAGTGAAGCATCGGAATCTATAACTAGTGTCACAGGAAAGTTTCAAAACATAGTCAGTAAGAAGAATCAGTCTTCTTGTACTGAAGTCGGCATTGTGCCTTTTGTTTTTAATTCCGATGCAATTTCTGTGTTTCATCGTCAATAAGAAGGTCCGAGGGATACAGTAAACCTGAAGTGAAGCATCGGAATCTATAACTAGTGTCACAGGAATGGTTCAAAACATAGTCATTAAGAAGAGTCAGTTTTCTTGTACTTAGGTCGGCATTGTGCCTTTTCTATTTAACTCCGATGCAATTTCTGTGTATCATCGTCAATAAGAATGTCCAAGGGATGTAATAAACCTGGAGTGAAGCATCGGAATCTATAACTAGTGTCACAGGAATGGTTCATAACATAGACAGAAAGAAGAATCAGTCTTCTTGTACTTAAGTCGGCATTGTGCCTTTTTTATTTAATTCCGATGCAATTTCTGTGTTTCATCGTCAATAAGAAGGTCCAAGGGATACAGTAAACGTGAAGTGAAGCATCGGAAAATATAACTAGTGTAACAGGAATGGTTCAAAGCATAGACAGTGGGAAGAGTCAGTCTTCTTGGACTTAAGTCGGCATTGTGCCTTTTGTATTTAATTCCAAAGCAATTTCTGTGTTTCATCGTCAATAAGAAGGTCAGAGGGATACAGAAAACCTGAAGTGAAGCATCGTAATCTATAACTAGTGTCACAGGAATGGTTCAAAACATAGACAGTAGGAGAGGCAGTCTTCTTGTACTGAAGTCGGCATTGTGCCTTTTGAATTTAATTCCGATGCAATTTCTGTGTTTCATCGTCAATACGAAGGTCAGAGGGTTACAGTAAACCAGAAGTGAAGCATCGGAATCTATAACTAGTGTCACAGGAAAGGTTCAAAACATAGTCAGTAAGAAGAATCAGTCTTCTTGTTCTTAAGTCGGCATTGTGCCTTTTGTATTTAATTCCGATGCAATTTCTGTGTTTCATCGTCAATTAGAGGGTCCAAGGGATACAGTAAACCTGGAGTGAAGCATCGGAATCCATAACTAGTGACACAGGGATGGTTCAAAACATCGACAGTAAGAAGAGTCAGTCTTCTTGTACTTAATTCGGCATTGTGCCCATAGTATTTAATTCCGATGCAATTTCTGTGTTTCATCGTCAATAAGAAGGTCAGAGGGATACAGTAAATCTGAAGTCTAGCATCGGAATCTATAACTAGTGTCACAGGAATGGTTCAAAACGTAGTCAGTAAGAAGAGTCAGTCTTCTTGTACTTAAGTCGGCATTGTGCCTTTTGTATTTAATTCCGATGCAATTTCTGTGTTTCATCGTCAATACGAAGGTCCAAGGGATACAGTAAACCTGAAGTGAAGCATCGGAATCAATAATTAGTGTCACAGGAATGGTTCAAAACATAGGCAGTAAGAAGAGTCAGTCTTCTTGTACTTAGGTCGGCTTTGTGCCTTTTCTATTTAACTCCGATGCAATTTCTGTGTATCATCGTCAACAAGAAGGTCCAAGGGATATAGTAAACCTGGAGTGAAGCATCGGAATCTATAACTAGTGTCACAGGAATGGTTCAAAACAAAGACAGTAAGAAGAGTCAGTATTCATGTACTTAAGTCGGCATTGTGCCTTTTTTATTTAATTCCGATGCAATTTCTGTGTTTCATCGTCAATAAGAAGGTCCAAGGGATACAGTAAACCGGGGGTTGAAACATCGGAATCTATAACTAGTGTCACAGAAATGGTTCAAAACATAGTCAGTAATAAGAGTCAGTCTTCTTGTACTTAAGTCGGCATTGTGCCTTTTGTATTTAATTCCGATGCAATTTCTGTGTTTCATCGTCAATAAGAAGGTCCAAGGGATACAGTAAACCTGGAGTGAAGCATCGGAATCAATAACTAGTGTCACAGGAATGAATCAAAACACAGTCAGTAAGATTAGTCAGTCTTCTTGTACTAAAGTCGGCATTGTGCCTTTTGTATTTAATTCCGATGCAATTTCTGTGTTTCATCGTCAATAAGAAGGTCCAAGGGATACAGTAAAATTGGAGTGAAGCATCGGAATCTATAACTAATGTCACAGTGATGGTTCAAATCATAGACAGTAAGAAGAATCAGTATTCTTGTACTTAAGTCGGCATTGTGCCTTTTGTATTTAATTCCGATGCGATTTATGTGTTTCATCGTCAATAAGAAGGTCAGAGGGATGCAGTAAACCTGAAGTGAAGCATCGGAATCTATAACTAGTGTCACAGGAATGGTTCAAAACATAGACAGTTGGAAGAGTCAGTCTTCTTGTACTTAAGTCGGCATTGTGCCTTTTCTATTTAACTCCGATTCAAATTCTGTGTTTCATCGTCAATAAGAAGGTGTAAGGGATATAGTAAACCTGGAGTAAAGCATCGGAATCTATAACTAGTGTCACATGAATGGTTCAAAACATAGACAGTTAGAAGAGTCAGTCCTCTTGTACTTAATCCGGCATTGTGCCTTTTGTATTTAATTCCGATGACATTTCTGTGTTTCATCGTCAATAAGAATGTCAGAGGGATACAGTAAACCTGGGGTGAAGCATCGGAATCTATAACTAGTGTCACAGGAATGGTACAAAATATAGTCAGTAAGAAGAATCAGTCTTCTTGTACTTAAGTCGGCATTGTGCCTTTTGTATTTAATTCCGATGCAATATCTGTGTTTCATCGTGAATAAGAAGGTCCAGGGGATACAGTAAACCTGGAATGAAGCATCGGATTCTATAACTAGTGACACTGGGATGGTTTAAAACATCGACAGTAAGATGTGTCAGTGTTCTTGTACTTAAGTCGGCATTGTGCCTTTTGTATTTAATTCCGATGCAATTTCTGTGTTTCATCTTCAATAAGAAGGTCCAAGGGATACTGTAAACCTGAAGTGAAGCACCGGAATCTATAACTAGTGTCATAGGAATGGCTCAAAGCATAGACAGTGGGAAGAGTCAGTCTTCTTGTACTTAAGACGGTATTGTGCATTTTGTATTTAATTCCGATGCAATTTCTGTGTTTCATCGTCAATAAGAAGGTCAGAGGGATACTGTAAACCTGAAGTGAAGCATCGGAATCTATAACTAGTGTCACAGGAATGGTTCAAAACATAGACAGTAGGAAGAGACAGTCTTCTTGTACTTAAGTCGGCACTGTGCCTTTTCTATTTAATTCCTATTCAATTTCAGTGTCTAATCGACAATAAGAAGGTCCAAGGGATATAGTAAACCTGGAGTGAAGCATCGGAATCTATAACTAGTGTCACAGGAATGGTTCAAACATAGACAGTAAGTAGGGTCACTCTTCTTGTACTTAAGTCGGCATTGTGCCTTTATTATTTAATTCCGATGCTATTTCTGTGTATCATCGTCAATAAGAAGGTCCAAGGGATACAGTAAACATGGAGTGAAGAATTGGAATCTATAACTACTGTCGCAGGAATGGTTCTAATCATCGACAGTAAGAAGAGTCAGTCTTCTTGTACTTAATTCGGCATTGTGCCTTTAGTATTTAATTCCCATTCAATATCAGTGTTTCATCGATAATAAGAAGGTCAGAGGTATACAGTAAATCTGAAGTCAAGCATCGGAATCTATAACTAGTGTCACAGGAATGGTTCAAAACATAGTCAGTAAGAAGAGTCAGTCTTCCTGTACTTAAGTCGGCATTGTGCCTTTTGTATTTAATTCCGATGCAATTTCTGTCTTTCATCGTCAATAAGAAGGTCCAAGGGATACAGTAAACTTTGAGTGAAGCATCGGAATCTATAAGTTGTCACAGAAATTGTTCAAACATAGTCAGTAAGAAGAGTCAGTCTTCTTGTACTTAAGTCGGCATTGTGCCTTTTGTATTTAATTCCGATGCACGTTCTGTGTTTCATCGTCAATAAGAAGGTCCAAGGGATACAGTAAACCTGGAGTGAAGCTTCGGAATCTATAACTAGTGACACAGGGATGGTTCAAAACATAGGCAGTAAGAAGAGTCAGTATTCTTGTACTTATGTCGCCATTGTGCCTTTTGTATTTAATTCCGATGCAATTTCTGTGTTTCATCGTCAATAAGAAGGTCCAAGGGATACAGTAAACCGGGAGTGAAGCATCGGAATCTATAACTAGTGTCACAGAAATTGTTCAAAACATACTCTGTAAGAAGAGTCAGTCTTCTTGTACTTAAGTCGGCATTGTGCCTTTTGTATTTAATTCCGATGCAATTTCTGTGTTTCATTGTAAATTAGAAGGTCCAAGGGATACATTTAATCTGGAGTGAAGCATCGGAATCAATAACTAGTGTCACAGGAATGAATAAAACATAGTCAGGAAGAAGAGTCAGTCTTCTTGTACCAAAGTCGGCATTGTGCCCTTTGTATTTAATTCCGATGCAATTTCTGTGTTTCATCGTCAATAAGAAGGTCCAAGGGATACAGTAAACCGGGAGTGAAGCATCGGAATCTATAACTAGTGTCACATGAATGGTTCAAATTATAGACAGTAAGAAGAGACAGTCCTCTTGTACTTAATCCGGCATTGTGCCTTTTGTATTTAATTCCGATGAAATTTCTGTGTTTCATCGTCAATAAGAATGTCAGAGGGATACAATAAACCTGAGGTGAAGCATCGGAATCTATAACTAGTGTCACAGGAATGGTTCAAAATATAGTCAGTAAGAAGAATCAGTCTTCTTGTACTTAAGTCGGCATTGTGCCTTTTGTATTTAATTCCGATGCAATTTCTGTGTTTCATCTTCAATACGAAGGTCCAAGGGATACTGTAAACCTGTAGTGAAGCACCGGAATCTATAACTAGTGTCACAGGAATGGCTCAAAGCATAGACAGTGGGAAGAGTCAGTCTTCTTGTACTTAAGACGGTATTGTGCCTTTTGTATTTAATTCCGTTGCAATTTCTGTGTTTCATCGTCAATAAGAAGGTCAGAGGGATACAGTAAACCTGAAGTGAAGCATCGGAATTTATAACTAGTGTCACAGGAATGGTTCAAAACATAGACAGTAGGAAGAGACAGTCTTCTTGTACATAAGTCGGCACTGTGCCATTTCTATTTAATTCCAATTCAATTTCTGTGTCTAATCGACAATACGAAGGTCCAAGGGATATAGTAAACCTGGAGTGAAGCATCGGAATCTATAACTAGTGTCACAGGAATGGTTCAAACATAGACAGTAAGTAGGGTCACTCTTCTTGTACTTATGTCGGCATTGTGCCTTTAGTATTTAATTCCCATTCAATTTCAGTGTTTCATCGATAATAAGAAGGTCAGAGGTATACAGTAAATCTGAAGTCAAGCATCGGAATCTATAACTAGTGTCACAGGAATGGTTCAAAACATAGTCAGTAAGAAGAGTCAGTCTTCTTGTACTTAAGTCGGCATTGTGCCTTTTGTATTTAATTCCGATGCAAATTCTGTGTTTCATCGTCAATAAGAAGGTCCAAGGGATACAGTAAACCTGGAGTGAAGCTTCGGAATCTATAACTAGTGACACAGGGATGGTTCAAAACATAGGCAGTAAGAAGAGTCAGTATTCTTGTACTTAAGTCGCCATTGTGCCTTTTGTATTTAATTCCGATGCAATTTCTGTGTTTCATCGTCAATAAGAAGGTCCAAGGGATACAGTAAACCGGGAGTGAAGCATCGGAATCTATAACTAGTGTCACAGAAATTGTTCAAAACATAGTCTGTAAGAAGAGTCAGTCTTCTTGTACTTAAGTCGGCATTGTGCCTTTTGTATTTAATTCCGATGCAATTTCTGTGTTTCATCGTAAATAAGAAGGTCCAAGGGATACAGTAAATCTGGAGTGAAGCATCGGAATCAATAACTAGTGTCACAGGAATGAATAAAACATAGTCAGGAAGAAGAGTCAGTCTTCTTGTACTAAAGTCGGCATTGTGCCTTTTGTATTTAATTCCGATGCAATTTCTGTGTTTCATCGTCAATAAGAAGGTCCAAGGGATACAGTAAAATTGGAGTGAAGCATCGGAATCTATAACTAGTGTCACAGTGATGGTTCAAATCATAGACAGTAAGAAGAGTCAGTATTCTTGTACTTAAGTCGGCATTGTGCCTTTTGTATCTAATTCCGATGCAATTTCTGTGTTTCATCTTTAATAGGAAGGTCCAAGGGATACAGTAAACCTGATGTGAAGCATCGGAAAATATAACTAGTGTAATAGGAATGGTTCAAAGCATAGACAGTGGGAAGAGTCAGTCTTCTTGTACTCAAGTCGGCATTGTGCTTTTTGTATTTAATTACGATGCAATTTCTGTGTTTCATCGTCAATAAGAAGGTCAGAGGGATACAGTAAACCTGAAGTGACGCATCGGAATCTATAACTTGTGTCACAGGAATGGTTCAAAGCATAGACAGTAGGAAGAGACAGGCTTCTTGTACTGAAGTCGGCATTGTGCATTTTGAATTTAATTCCGATGCAATTTCTGTGTTTCACCGTCAATAAGAAGGTCAGAGAGATACAGTAAACCTGAAGTAAAGCATCGGAATCTATAACTAGTGTCACAGGAATGGTTCAAAACATAGACAGTAAGAAGAGTCAGTCTTGTTGTACTTAAGTCGGCATTGTGCCTTTTTTATTTGATTCCGATGAAATTTCTGTGTTTCATCGTCTATAAGAAGGTCCAAGGGATACATTAAACCGGGAGTGATGCATCGGTATCTATAACTAGTGTCACACAAATGGTTCAAAACATAGTCTGTAAGAAGAGTCAGTCTTCTTGTACTTAAGTCGGCATTGTGACTTTTGTATTTAATTCCGATGCAATTTCTGTGTTTCATCGTCAATAAGAAGGTGCAAGGGATACAGTAAACCTGGAGTGAAGCATCGGAATCAATAACTAGTTTCACAGGAATGAATCGAAACATATTCAGTAAGAAGAGTCAGTCTTCTTGTACTAAAGTCGGCATTGTGCCTTTTGTATTTATTTCCGATGCAATTTCTGTGTTTCACCGTCAATAAGAAGGGCAGAGGGATACAGTAAACCTGAAGTGAAGCATCGGAATCCATAACTAGTGTCACAGGAATGGTTCAAAACATAGACAGCAGGAAGAGACAGTCTTCTTGTACTGAAGTCGGCATTGTGCCTTTTGAATTTAATTAGGATGCAATTTCTGTGTTTCATCGTCAATAAGAGGGTCAGAGGGTTACAGTAAACCCGAAGTGAAGCATCGGAATCTATAACTAGTGTCACAGGAAAGGTTCAAAACATAGTCAGTAAGAAGAATCAGTCTTCTTGCACTTAAGTCGGCATTGTGCCTTTTGTATTTAATTCCGATGCAATTTCTGTGTTTCATCGTCAATAAGATGGTCCAAGGGATACAGTAAACCTGGAGTGAAGCATCGGAATCTATAACTAGTGACACAGGGATGGTTCAAAACATCGACAGTAAGAAGAGTCAGTCTTCTTGTACTTAATTCGGCATTGTGCCCTTAGTAACTAATTCCGATGCAATTTCTGTGTTTCATCGACAATACGAAGGTCCAAGGGATACAGTAAACCTGAAGTGAAGCATCGGAATCTATAACTAGTGTCACAGGAATGGTTCAAAACATAGACCAAAAGAAGAGTCAGTCTTCTTGTACTTAAGTCGGCATTGTGCCTATTTTATTTAATTCCGATGCAATTTCTGTTTTTCATCGTCAATAAGAAGGTCCAAGGGATACAGTAAACGTGGAGTGAAGCATCGGAATCTATAACTAGTGTCACAGGGATAGTTCAAATCATAGACAGTAAGAAGAGTCAGTATTCTTGTACTTAAGTCGGCATTGTGCCTTTTGTATTTGATTCCGATACAATTTCTGTGTTTCATCATAAATAAGAAGGTCCAAGGGATACAGTAAACCTGAAGTGAAGCATTAGAGTATATAACAAGTGTCACAGGAATGGTTCAAAACATAGTCAGTAAGAAGAGTCAGTCTTCTTGTACATAAGTCGTCATTGTGCCTTTTCAATTTAATTCCGATGCTATTTCTGTGTTTCATCGTCAATAAGTAGGTCCAAGGGATACAGTAAACCTGAAGTGAAGCATCGGAAAATATAACTAGTGTAACAGGAATGGTTCAAAGCATAGACAGTGGGAAGAGTCAGTCTTCTTGGACTTAAGTCGGCATTGTGCCTTTTGTATTTAATTCCGATGCTATTTCTTTGTATCATCGTCAATAAGAAGGTCAGAGGGATACAGTAAATCTGGAGTGAAGCATCGGAATCAATAACTAGTGTCACAGGAATGAATAAAACATAGTCAGTAAGAAGAGTCAGTCTTCTTGTACTAAAGTCGGCATTGTGCCTTTTGTATTTTATTCCGATGCAATTTCTGTGTTTCATCGTCAATAAGAAGGTCCAAGGGATACAGTAAAATTGGAGTGAAGCATCGGAATCTATAACTAGTGTCACAGTGATGGTTCAAATCATAGACTGTAAGAAGAATCAGTATTCTTGTACTTAAGTCGGCATTGTGCCTTTTGTATTTAATTCCGATGCAATTTCAGTGTTTCATCTTCAATAGCAAGGTCCAAGGGATACAGTAAACCTGAAGTGAAGCATCGGAAAATATAACTAGTGTAACAGGAATGGTTCAAAGCATAGACAGTGGGAAGAGTCAGTATTCTTGTATTCAAGTCGGCATTGTGCCTTTTGTATTTAATTACGATGCAATTTCTGTGTTTCATCGTCAATAAGAAGGACCAAGGGATACAGTAAAACTGGAGTGAAGCATCGGAATCAATAACTAGTTTCACAGGAATGAATCAAAACATATTCAGTTAGAAGAGTCAGTCTTCTTGTACTAAAGTCGGCATTGTGCCTTTTGTATTTATTTCCGATGCAATTTCTGTGTTTCATCGTCAATAAGAAGGGCAGAGGGATACAGTAAACCTGAAGTGAAGCATCGGAATCTATAACTAGGGTCACAGGAATGGTTCAAAATATAGACAGTAGGAAGAGACAGTCTTCTTGTACTGAAGTCGGCATTGTGGCTTTTGAATTTAATTCCGATGCAATTTCTGTGTTTCATCGTCAATAAGAAGGTCAGAGGGTTACAGTAAACCCGAAGTGAAGCATCGGAATCTATAACTAGTGTCACAGGAAAGTTTCAAATCATAGTCAGTAAGAAGAATCAGTCTTCTTGTACTGAAGTCGGCATTGTGCCTTTTGTTTTTAATTCCGATGCAATTTCTGTGTTTCATCGTCAATAAGAAGATCCGAGGGATACAGTAAACCTGAAGTGAAGCATCGGAATCTATAACTAGTGTCACAGGAATGGTTCAAAACATAGTCATTAAGAAGAGTCAGTTTTCTTGTACTTAGGTCGGCATTGTGCCTTTTCTATTTAACTCCGATGTAATTTCTGTGTATCATCGTCAATAAGAATGTCCAAGGGATGTAATAAACCTGGAGTGAAGCATCGGAATCTATAACTAGTGTCACAGGAATGGTTCATAACATAGACAGAAAGAAGAATCAGTCTTCTTGTACTTAAGTCGGCATTGTGCCTTTTTTATTTAATTCCGATGCAATTTCTGTGTTTCATCGTCAATAAGAAGGTCCAAGGGATACAGTAAACGTGAAGTGAAGCATCGGAATCTATAACTAGTGTCACATGGATGGTTCAAATCATAGACAGTAAGAAGAGTCAGTATTCAAGTACTTAAGTCGGCATTGTGCCTCTTGTATTTGATTCCGATGCAATTTCTGTGTTTCATCTTAAAGAAGAAGGTCCAAGGGATACAGTGAACCTAAAGTGAAGCATCAGAGTATATAACTAGTGTCACAGGAATGGTTCCAATCATAGTCAGTAAGAAGAGTCAGTCTTCTTGTACATAAGTCGTCATTGTGCCTTTTCCATTTAATTCCGATGCAATTTCTGTGTTTCATCGTCAATAAGTAGGTCCAAGGGATACAGTAAACCTGAAGAGAAGCATCGGAAAATATAACTAGTGTAACAGGAATGGTTCAAAGCATAGACAGTGGGAAGAGTCAGTCTTCTTGGACTTAAGTCGGCATTGTGCCTTTTGTATTTAATTCCAAAGCAATTTCTGTGTTTCATCGTCAATAAGAAGGTCAGAGGGATACAGAAAACCTGAAGTGAAGCATCGTAATCTATAACTAGTGTCACAGGAATGGTTCAAAACATAGACAGTAGGAGAGGCAGTCTTCTTGTACTGAAGTCGGCATTGTGCCTTTTGAATTTAATTCCGATGCAATTTCTGTGTTTCATCGTCAATACGAAGGTCAGAGGGTTACAGTAAACCAGAAATGAAGCATCGGAATCTTTAACTAGTGTCACAGGAAAGGTTCAAAACATAGTCAGTAAGAAGAATCAGTCTTCTTGTACTTAAGTCGGCATTGTGCTTTTTGTATTTAATTCCGATGCAATTTCTGTGTTTCATCGTCAATTAGAGGGTCCAAGGGATACAGTAAACCTGGAGTGAAGCATCGGAATCCATAACTAGTGACACAGGGATGGTTCAAAACATCGACAGTAAGAAGAGTCAGTCTTCTTGTAGTTAATTCGGCATTGTGCCCATAGTATTTAATTCCGATGCAATTTCTGTGTTTCATCGTCAATAAGAAGGTCAGAGGGATACAGTAAATCTGAAGTCTAGCATCGGAATCTATAACTAGTGTCACAGGAATGGTTCAAAACGTAGTCAGTAAGAAGAGTCAGTCTTCTTGTACTTAAGTCGGCATTGTGCCTTTTGTATTTAATTCCGATGCAATTTCTGTGTTTCATCGTCAATACGAAGGTCCAAGGGATACAGTAAACCTGAAGTGAAGCATCGGAATCAATAATTAGTGGCACAGGAATGGTTCAAAACATAGGCAGTAAGAAGAGTCAGTCTTCTTGTACTTAGGTCGGCTTTGTGCCTTTTCTATTTAACTACGATGCAATTTCTGTGTATCATCGTCAACAAGAAGGTCCAAGGGATATAGTAAACCTGGAGTGAAGCATCGGAATCTATAACTAGTGTCACAGGAATGGTTCAAAACAAAGACAGTAAGAAGAGTCAGTATTCTTGTACTTAAGTCGGCATTGTGCCTTTTTTATTTAATTCCGATGCAATTTCTGTGTTTCATCGTCAATAAGAAGGTCCAAGGGATACAGTAAACCGGGGGTTGAAACATCGGAATCTATAACTAGTGTCACAGAAATGGTTCAAAACATAGTCAGTAAGAAGAGTCAGTCTTCTTGTACTTAAGTCGGCATTGTGCCTTTTGTATTTAATTCCGATGCAATTTCTGTGTTTCATCGTCAATAAGAAGGTCCAAGGGATACAGTAAACCTGGAGTGAAGCATCGGAATCAATAACTAGTGTCACAGGAATGAATCAAAACACAGTCAGTAAGAGGAGTCAGTCTTCTTGTACTAAAGTCGGCATTGTGCCTTTTGTATTTAATTCCGATGCAATTTCTGTGTTTCATCGTCAATAAGAAGGTCCAAGGGATACAGTAAAATTGGAGTGAAGCATCGGAATCTATAACTAGTGGCACAGTGATGGTTCAAATCATAGACAGTAAGAAGAATCAGTATTCTTGTACTTAAGTCGGCATTGTGCCTTTTGTATTTAATTCCGATGCAATTTCTGTGTTTCATCTTCAATAGGAAGGTCCAAGGGATACAGTAAAACTGAAGTGAAGCATCGGAAAATATAACTAGTGTAACAGGAATGCTTCAAAGCATAGAGAGTGGGAAGAGTCAGTATTCTTGTATTCAAGTCGGCATTGTGCCTTTTGTATTTAATTACGATGCAATTTCTGTGTTTCATCGTCAATAAGAAGGTCAGAGGGATACAGTAAACCTGAAGTGACGCATCGGAATCTATAACTAGTGTCACAGGAATGGTTCAAAACATAGACAGTAGGAAGAGACAGGCTTCTTGTACTGAAGTCGGCATTGTGCATTTTGAATTTAATTCCGATGCAATTTCTGTGTTTCACCGTCAATAAGAAGGTCAGAGAGATACAGTAAACCTGAAGTGAAGCATCGGAATCTATAACTAGTGTCACAGGAATGGTTCAAAACATAGACAGTAAGAAGAGTCAGTCTTGTTGTACTTAGGTCGGCATTGTGCCTTTTTTATTTGATTCCGATGCAATTTCTGTGTTTCATCGTCTATAAGAAGGTCCAAGGGATACAGTAAACCGGGAGTGATGCATCGGTATCTATAACTAGTGTCACACAAATGGTTCAAAACATAGTCAATAAGAAGAGTCAGTCTTCTTGTACTTAAGTCGGCATTGCGACTTTTGTATTTAATTCCGATGCAATTTCTGTGTTTCATCGTCAATAAGAAGGTCCAAGGGATACAGTAAAACTGGAGTGAAGCATCGGAATCAATAACTAGTTTCACAGGAATGAATCAAAACATATTCAGTTAGAAGAGTCAGTCTTCTTGTACTAAAGTCGGCATTGTGCCTTTTGTATTTATTTCCGATGCAATTTCTGTGTTTCATCGTCAATAAGAAGGGCAGAGGGATACAGTAAACCTGAAGTGAAGCATCGGAATCTATAACTAGGGTCACAGGAATGGTTCAAAACATAGACTGTAGGAAGAGACAGTCTTCTTGTACTGAAGTCGGCATTGTGCCTTTTGAATTTAATTCCGATGCAATTTCTGTGTTTCATCGTCAATAAGAAGGTCAGAGGGTTAAAGTAAACCCGAAGTGAAGCATCGGAATCTATAACTAGTGTCAAAGGAAAGGTTCAAAACATAGTCAGTAAGAAGAATCAGTCTTCTTGTACTGAAGTCGGCATTGTGCCTTTTGTATTTAATTCCGATGCAATTTCTGTGTTTCATCGTCAATAAGAAGGTCCGAGGGACACAGTAAACCCGAAGTGAAGCATCGGAATCTATAACTAGTGTCACAGGAATGGTTCAAACCATAGTCATTAAGAAGAGTCAGTTTTCTTGTACTTAGGTCGGCATTGTGCCTTTTCTATTTAACTCCGATGCAATTTCCGTGTATCATCGTCAATAAGAATGTCCAAGGGATGTAATAAACCTGGAGTGAAGCATCGGAATCTATAACTAGTGTCACAGGAATGGTTCATAACATAGACAGAAAGAAGAATCAGTCTTCTTGTACTTAAGTCGGCATTGTGCCTTTTTTATTTAATTCCAATGCAATTTCTGTGTTTCATCGTCAATAAGAAGGTCCAAGGGATACAGTAAACGTGAAGTGAAGCATCGGAATCTATAACTAGTGTCACATGGATGGTTCAAATCATAGACAGTAAGAAGAGTCAGTATTCAAGTACTTAAGTCGGCATTGTGCCTTTTGTATTTGATTCCGATGCATTTTCTGTGTTTTATCTTAAAGAAGAAGGTCCAAGGGATACAGTAAACCTGAAGTGAAGCATCAGAGTATATAACTAGTGTCCCAGGAATGGTTCCAATCATAGTCAGTAAGAAGAGCCAGTCTTCTTGTACATAAGTCGTCATTGTGCCTTTTCCATTTAATTCCGATGCAATTTCTGTGTTTCATCGTCAATAAGTAGGTCCAAGGGATACAGTAAACCTGAAGAGAAGCATCGGAAAATATAACTAGTGTAACAGGAATGGTTCAAAGCATTGACAGTGGGAAGAGTCAGTCTTCTTGGACTTAAGTCGGCATTGTGCCTTTTGTATTTAATTCCAAAGCAATTTCTGTGTTTCATCGTCAATAAGAAGGTCAGAGGGATACAGAAAACCTGAAGTGAAGCATCGTAATCTATAACTAGTGTCACAGGAATGGTTCAAAACATAGACAGTAGGAAGAGACAGTCTTCTTGTACTGAAGTCGGCATTGTGCCTTTTGAATTTAATTCCGATGCAATTTCTGTGTTTCATCGTCAATACGAAGGTCAGAGGGTTACAGTAAACCAGAAGTGAAGCATCGGAATCTATAACTAGTGTCACAGGAAAGGTTCAAAACATAGTCAGTAAGAAGAATCAGTCTTCTTGTACTTAAGTCGGCATTGTGCCTTTTGTATTTAATTCCGATGCAATTTCTGTGTTTCATCGTCGATTAGAGGGTCCAAGGGATACAGTAAACCTGGAGTGAAGCATCGGAATCCATAACTAGTGACACAGGGATGGTTCAAAACATCGACAGTAAGAAGAGTCAGTCTTCTTGTACTTAATTCGGCATTGTGCCCATAGTATTTAATTCCGATGCAATTTCTGTGTTTCATCGTCAATACGAAGGTCAGAGGGATACAGTAAATCTGAAGTCTAGCATCGGAATCTATAACTAGTGTCACAGGAATGGTTCAAAACGTAGTCAGTAAGAAGAGTCAGTCTTCTTGTACTTAAGTCGGCATTGTGCCTTTTGTATTTAATTCCGATGCAATTTCTGTGTTTCATCGTCAATACGAAGGTCCAAGGGATACAGTAAACCTGAAGTGAAGCATCGGAATCAATAATTAGTG
The DNA here is from genome assembly GCF_021461395.2 of Schistocerca americana. Classification (NCBI taxonomy): domain Eukaryota; kingdom Metazoa; phylum Arthropoda; class Insecta; order Orthoptera; family Acrididae; genus Schistocerca; species Schistocerca americana. The sequence continues at coordinate 207,394 of NW_025725928.1, forward strand.
TCACAGGAATGGTTCAAAACATAGGCAGTAAGAAGAGTCAGTCTTCTTGTACTTAGGTCGGCTTTGTGCCTTTTCTATTTAACTCCGATGCAATTTCTGTGTATCATCGTCAACAAGAAGGTCCAAGGGATATAGTAAACCTGGAGTGAATCATCGGAATCTATAACTAGTGTCACAGGAATGGTTCAAAACAAAGACAGTAAGAAGAGTCAGTATTCTTGTACTTAAGTCGGCATTGTGCCTTTTTTATTTAATTCCGATGCAATTTCTGTGTTTCATCGTCAATAAGAAGGTCCAAGGGATACAGTAAACCTGGAGTGAAGCATCGGAATCAATAACTAGTGTCACAGGAATGAATCAAAACACAGTCAGTAAGAGGAGTCAGTCTTCTTGTACTAAAGTCGGCATTGTGCCTTTTGTATTTAATTCCGATGCAATATCTGTGTTTCATCGTCAATAAGAAGGTCCAAGGGATACAGTAAACGTGGAGTGAAGCATCGGAATCTATAACTAGTGTAACAGGGATGGTTCAAATTATAGACAGTAAGAAGAGTCAGTATTCTTGTACTTAAGTCGGCATTGTGCATTTTGTATTTAATTCCGATGCAATTTCTGTGTTTCATCTTCAATAAGAAGGTCCAAGGCAGGCAGTAAACCTGAAGTGAAGCATTAGAGTATATAACTAGTGTCACAGGAATGGTTCAAAACATAGTCAGTAAGAGGAGTCAGTCTTCTTGTACATAAGTCGGCATGTCTCTTTTGTATTTAATTCCGATGCAATTTCTGTGTTTTATCGTCAATAAGTAGGTCCAAGGGATACAGTAAACCTGAAGTGAAGCATCGGAAAATATAACTAGTGTAACAGCAATGGTGCAAAGCATAGACAGTGAGAAGAGTCAGTCTTCTTGTACTTAAGTCGGCATTGTGCCTTTTGTATTTAATTCCGATGCAATTTCTGTGTTTCATCGTCGATAAGAAGGTCAGAGGGATACAGTAAACCTGAAGTGAAGCATCGGAATCTGTAACTAGTGTCACAGGAATTGTTCAAAACATAGACAGTAGGAAGAGATAGTCTTCTTGCACTGAAGTCGGCATTGTGCCTTTTGTATTTAATTCCGATGCAATTTCTGTGTTTCATCGTCAATAAGAAGAGTAGAGGGATACAGTAAACCTGAAGTGAAGCATCGGAATGTATAACTAGTGTCACAGGAAAGGTTCAAAACATAGTCAGTAAGAAGAATCAGTCTTCTTGTACTTAAGTCGGCATTGTGCCATTTCTATTTAATTCCGATGCAATTTCTGTGTTTCATCGTCAATAAGAAGGTCCAAGGGATACAGTAGACATGGAGTAAAGCATCGGAATCTATAACTAGTGACACAGGGATGGTTCAAAACATCGACAGTAAGAAGAGTAAGTCTTCTTGTAATTAATTCGGCATTGTGCGCTTAGTACTTAATTCCGATGCAATTTCTGTTTTTCATCGTCAATAAGAAGATCTGAGGGATACAGTAAATCTGAAGTCTAGCATCGGAATCTATAACTAGTGTACCAGGAATTGTTCAGAACATAGTCAGTAAGAAGAGACAGTTTTCTTGTACTTAAGTCGGCATTGTGCCTTTTGTATTTAATTCCCATGCAATTTCTGTGTATCATCGTCAATAAGAAGGTCCAAGGGATATAGTAAACCTGGAGTGAAGCATCGGAATCTATAACTAGTGACACAGGGATGGTTCAAAACATCGACAGTAAGAAGAGTAAGTCTTCTTGTAATTAATTCGGCATTGTGCGCTTAGTACTTAATTCCGATGCAATTTCTGGTTTTCATCGTCAATAAGAAGGTCAGAGGGATACAGTAAACCTGAAGTGAAGCATCGGAATCTATAACTAGTGTCACAGGAATGGTTCAACTCATAGTAAGTAAGAAGAGTCAGTCTCCTTGTACTTAAGTCGGCATTGTGCATTTTCTATTTAACTCCGGTGCAATTTCTGTGTATCATCGTCAATAAGAAGGTCCAAGGGATATAGTAAACCTGGAGTGAAGCATCGGAATCTATAACTAGTGTCACATGAATGGTTCAAAACATAGACAGTAAGAAGAGTCAGTCCTCTTCTACTTAATCCCGCATTGTGCCTTTTGTATTTAATTCCGTTGAAATTTCTGTGTTTCATCGTCAATAAGAATGTCAGAGGGATACAGTAAACCTGAGGTGAAGCATCGGAATCAATAACTAGTGTCACAGGAATGGTTTAAAATATAGTCAGTAAGAAGAATCAGTCTTCATGTACTTAAGTGGGCGTTGTGCCTTTTTTATTTAATTCCGATGCAATTTCTGTGTTTCATCGTGAATAAGAAGGTCCAAGGGATACAGTAAACCTGGAGCGAAGCATCGGAATCTATAACTAGTGACACTGGGATGGTTTAAATAATCGACAGTAAGATGTGTCAGTAATCTTGTACTTAAGTCGGCATTGTGCCTTTTGTATTTAATTCCGATGCAATTTCTGTGCTTCATCTTCAATAAGAAGGTCCAAGGGATGCAGTGAACATGGAGTGAAGAATCGGAATCTATAACTAGTGTCACAGGAATGGTTCAAACATAGACAGTAAGTAGGGTCAGTCTTCTTGTACTTAAGTCGGCATTGTGCCTTTTTTATTTAATTCCGATGCTATTTCTGTGTTTCATCGTCAATAAGAAGGTCCAAGGGATGCAGTAAACATGGAGTGAAGAATCGGAATCTATAACTACTGTCACAGGAATGGTTCTAATCATCGACAGTAAGAAGAGTCAGTCTTCTTGGACTTAATTCGGCATTGTGCCTTTAGTATTTAATTCCGATTCAATATCTGTGTTTCATCGATAATAAGAAGGTCAGAGGTATACAGTAAAACTGAAGTCAAGCATCGGAATCTGTAACTAGTGTCACAGGAATGGTTCAAAACATAGTCAGTAACAAGAGTCAGTCTTCTTGTACTTAAGTCGGCATTGTGCCTTTTGTATTTAATTCCGATGCAAGTTCTGTGTTTCATCGTAAATTAGAAGGTCCCAGGGATACAATAAACCTGGAGTGAAGCATCGGAATCTATAACTAGTGACACAGGGTTCGTTCAAAACATAGACAGTAAGAAGAGTCAGTCTTCTTGCAATTAATTCGGCATTGTGCCCTTAGTACTTAATTCCGATGCAATTTCTGTTTTTCATCGTCAATAAGAAGGTCACAAGGATACAGTAAATCTGAAGTCTAGCATCGGAATCTATAGCTAGTGTACCCGGAATTGTTCAGAACATAGTCAGTAAGAAGAAACAGTCTTCTTGTACTTAAGTCGGCATTGTGCCTTTTGTATTTAATTCCCATGCAATTTCTGTGTATCATCGTCAATAAGAGGGTCCAAGGGATATAGTAAACCTGAAGTGAAGCATCGGAATCTATAACTAGTGTCACAGGGATGGTTCAAAATATCGACAGTAGGAAGAGTCAGCATTCTTGTACTTAATTCGGCATTGTGCCTTTGGTATTTAATTCAGATGCAATTTCTGTGTTTCATCGTCAATAAGAAGGTCAGAGGGATACAGTAAACCTGAAGTCTAGCATCGGAATCTATAACTAGTCTCACTCGAATGGTTCAAAACATAGTCAGTAAGAAGCGACAGTCTTCTTGTTTTTAAGTCGGCATTGTGCCTTTTGTATTTAATTCCGATGCAATTTCTGTGTTTCATCGTCAATAAGAAGCTCCAAGGGATACAGTAAACCTGAAGTGAAGCATCGGAATCTATAACTAGTGTCACAGGAATGGTTCAACTCATAGTAAGTAAGAAGAGTCAGTCTCCTTGTACTTAAGTCGGCATTGTGCCTTTTCTATTTAACTCCGGTGCAATTTCTGTGTATCATCGTCAATAAGAAGGTCCAAGGGATATAGTAAACCTGGAGTGAAGCATCGGAATCTATAACTAGTGTCACATGAATGGTTCAAAACATAGACAGTAAGAAGAGTCAGTCCTCTTGTACTTAATCCGGCATTGTGCCTTTTGTATTTAATTCCGAAAGAAATTTCTGTGTTTCATCGTCAATAAGAATGTCAGAGGGATACAGTAAACCTGAGGTGAAGCATCGGAATCTATAACTAGTGTCACAGGAATGGTTCAAAGTACAGTCAGTAAGAAGAATCAGTCTTCTTGTACTTAAGTCGGCATTGTGCCTTTTGTATTTAATTCCGATGCAATTTCTGTGTTTCATCGTGAATAAGAAGGTCCAAGGGATACAGTAAACCTGGAGTGAAGCACCGGAATCTATAACTAGTGACACTGGGATGGTTTAAAACATCGACAGTAAGATGTGTCAGTATTCTTGTACTTAAGTCGGCATTGTGCCTTTTGTATTTAATTCCGATGCAATTTCTGTGTTTCATCTTCAATAAGAAGGTCCAAGGGATACAGTAAACCTGAAGTGAAGCACCGGAATCTATAACTAGTGTCACAGGAATGGCTCAAAGCATAGACAGTGGGAAGAGTCAGTCTTCTTGTACTTAAGACGGTATTGTGCCTTTGGTATTTAATTCCGACGCAATTTCTGTGTTTCATCGTCAATAAGAAGGTCAGAGGGATACAGTAAACCTGAGGTGAAGCATCGGAATCTATAACTAGTGTCACAGGCATGGTTCAAATCATAGACAGTAGGAAGAGACAGTCTTCTTGTACATAAGTCGGCACTGTGCCTTTTCTATTTAATTCCTATTCAATTTCTGTGTTTAATCGACAATAAGAAGGTCCAAGGGATATAGTAAACCTGGAGTGAAGCATCGGAATCTATAACTAGTGTCACAGGAATTGTTCAAACATAGACAGTAAGTAGGGTCAGTCTTCTTGTACTTAAGTCGGCATTGTGCCTTTTTTATTTAATTCCGATGCTATTTCTGTGTTTCATCGTCAATAGGAAGGTCCAAGGGATATAGTAAACATGGAGTGAAGAATCGGAATCTATAACTACTGTCACAGGAATGGTTCTAATCATCGACAGTAAGAAGAGTCAGTCTTCTTGTACTTAATTCGGCATTGTGCCTTTAGTATTTAATTCCGATTCAATTTTTGTGTTTCATCGATAATAAGAAGGTCAGAGGTATACAGTAAATCTGAAGTCAAGCATCGGAATCTATAACTAGTGTCACAGGAATGGTTCAAAACATAGTCAGTAAGAAGAGTCAGTCTTCTTGTACTTAAGTCGGCATTGTGCTTTTTTATTTAATTCCGATGCAATTTCTGTGTTTCATCGTCAATAAGAAGGTCCAAGGGATACAGTAAACCGGGAGTGAAGCATCGGAATCTATAAGTTGTCACAGAAATGGTTCAAACATAGTCAGTACGAAGAGTCAGTCTTCTTGTACTTAAGTCGGCATTGTGCCTTTTGTATTTAATTCCGATGAAATTTCTGTGTTTCATCGTCAATAAGATGGTCCAAGGGATACAGAAAACCTGGAGTGAAGCATCGGAATCAATAACTAGTGTCACAGGAATGAATCAAAACATAGTCGGTAAGAAGAGTCAGTCTTCTTGTACTAAAGTCGGCTTTGTGCCTTTTGTATTTAATTCCGATGCAATTTCTGTGTTTCATCGTCAATAAGAAGGTCTAAGGGATACAGAAAACCTGAAGTGAAGCATTAGAGTATATAACTAGTGTCACAGGAACGGTTCAAAACATAGTCAGTAAGAAGAGTCAGTCTTCTTGTACATAAGTCGGCATTGTGCCTTTTGTACTTGATTCCGATACAATTTCTGTGTTTCATCGTCAATAAGTAGGTCCAAGGGATACAGTAAACCTGAAGTGAAGCATCGGAAAATAAAACTAGTGTAACAGGAACGGTTCAAAGCATAGACAGTGGGATGAGTCAGTCTTCTTGTACTTAAGTCGGCATTGTGCCTTTTGTATTTAATTCCGATGCAATTTCTGTGTTTCATCGTCAATAAGAAGGTCAGAGGGATACAGTTAAACCCGAAGTGAAGCATCGGAATCTATAACTAGAGTCACAGGAATGGTTCAAAACATAGACAGTAGGAAGAGACAGTCTTTTTGTACTTAAGTCGGCATTGTGCCTTTTGTATTTAATTCCGATGCAATTTCTGTGTTTCATCGTCAATAAGAAGGTCAGAGGGATACAGTAAATCTGAAGTCAAGCATCGGAATCTATAACTAGTGTCACAGGAATGGTTCAAATCATAGTCAGTATGAAGTGTCAGTCTTCTTGTACTTAAGTGGGCATTGTGCCTTTTGTATTTAATTCCGTTGCACGTTCTGTGTTTCATCGTCAATAAGAAGGTCCAAGGGATACAGTAAACCTGGAGTGAAGCTTCGGAATCTATAACTAGTGACAAAGGGATGGTTCAAAACATAGGCAGTAAGAAGAGTCAGTATTCTTGTACTTAAGTTGCCATTGTGCCTTTTGTATTTAATTCCGATGCAATATCTGTGTTTCATCGTCAATAAGAAGGTACAAGGGATACAGTAAACCTGAAGTGAAGCATTAGAGTATATAACTAGCGTCACAGGAATGGTTCAAAACATAGTCTGTAAGAAGAGTCAGTCTTCTTGTACATAAGTCGGCATTGTGCCTTTTCTATTTAATTCCGATGCAGTTTCTGTGTTTCATCGTCAATAAGAAGGTCAGAGGGATACAGTAAATCTGAAGTCAAGCATCGGAATCTATAACTAGTGTCACAGGAATGAATAAAACATAGTCAGTAAGAAGAGTCAGTCTTCTTGTACTAAAGTCGGCATTGTGCCTTTTGTATTTAATTCCGATGCAATTTCTGTGTTTCATCGTCAATAAGAAAGTCCAAGGGATACAGTAAACCAGGAGTGAAGCATCGGAATCTATAACTAGTGTCACAGTGATGGTTCAAATCATAGACAGTAAGATGAGTCAGTATTCTTGTACTTAAGTCGGCATTTTGCCTTTTGTATTTAATTCCGATGCAATTTCTGTGTTTCATTTTCAATAAGAAGGTCCAAGGGATACAGTAAACCTGAAGTGAAGCATTAGAGTATATAACTAGCGTCACAGGAATGGTTCAAAACATAGTCTGTAAGAAGAGTCAGTCTTCTTGTACATAAGTCGGCATTGTGCCTTTTCTATTTAATTCCGATGCAGTTTCTGTGTTTCATCGTCAATAAGTACGTACAAGGGATACAGTAAACCTGAAGTGAAGCATCGGAAAATATAACTAGTGTAACAGGAATGGTTCAAAGCATAGACACTGGGAAGAGTCAGGCATCTTAAACTTAAGTCGGAATTGTGCCTAATGTATTTAATTCCGATGCAATTTCTGTGTTTCATCGTCAATAAGAAGGTCAGAGGGATACAGTAAACCCGAAGTGAAGCATCGGAATCTATAACTAGAGTCACAGGAATGGTTCAAAGCATAGACAGTAGGAAGAGACAGTCTTCTTGTACTTAAGTCGGCATTGTGCCTTTTGTATTTAATTCCGATGCAATTTCTGTGTTTCATCGTCAATAAGAAGGTCAGAGGGATACAGTAAATCTGAAGTCAAGCATCGGAATCTATAACTAGTGTCACAGGAATGGTTCAAAACATAGTCAGTTAGAAGAGTCAGTCATCTTGTACTTAAGTCGGCATTGTGCCTTTTGCATTTAATTCCGATGCACGTTCTGTGTTTCATCGTCAATAAGAAGGTCCAAGGGATACAGTAAACCGGGAGTGAAGCATCGGAATCAATAACTAGTGTCACAGGAATGAATCAAAACATAGTCAGTAAGAAGAGTCAGTCTTCTTGTACTTAAGTCGGCATTGTGCCTTTTGTATTTAATTCCGATGCACGTTCTGTGTTTCATCGTCAATAAGAAGGTCCATGGGATACAGTAAACCTGGAGGGAAGCTTCGGAATCTATAACTAGTGACACAGGGATGGTTCAAAACATAGGCAGTAAGAAGAGTCAGTATTCTAGTACTTAAGTCGCCATTGTGCCTTTTGTATTTAATTCCGATGCAATTTCTGTGTTTCATCGTCAATAAGAAGGTCCAAGGGATACTGAAAACCTGGAGTGAAGAATCGGAATCAATAACTAGTGTCACAGGAATGAATCAAAACATAGTCAGTAAGAAGAGTCAGTCTTCTTGTACTAAAGTCGGCTTTGTGCCTTTTGTATTTAATTCCGATGCAATTTCTGTGTTTCATCGTCAATAAGAAGGTCTAAGGGATACAGAAAACCTGAAGTGAAGCATTAGAGTATATAACTAGTGTCACAGGAATGGTTCAAAGCATAGTCAGTAAGAAGAGTCAGTCTTCTTGTACATAAGTCGGCATTGTGCCTTTTGTATTTGATTCCGATGCAATTTCTGTGTTTCATCGTCAATAAGTAGGTCCAAGGGATACAGTAAACCTGAAGCGAAGCATCGGAAAATATAACTAGTGTAACAGCAATGGTACAAAGCATAGACAGTGGGAAGAGTCAGTCTTCTTGTACTTAAGTCGGCATTGTGCCTTTTGTATTTAATTCCGATTCAATTTCTGTGTTTCATCGTCAATAAGAAGGTCAGAGGGATACAGTAAACCTAAAGTGAAGCATCGGAATCTGTAACTAGTGTCACAGGAATGGTTCAAAACATAGACAGTAGGAAGAGACAGTCTTCTTGTACTTAAGTCGGCATTGTGCCTTTTGTATTTAATTCCGATGCAATTTCTGTGTTTCATCGTCAATAAGAAGGTCTAAGGGATACAGAAAACCTGAAGTGAAGCATTAGAGTATATAACTAGTGTCACAGGAACGGTTCAAAACATAGTCAGTAAGAAGAGTCAGTCTTCTTGTACATAAGTCGGCATTGTGCCTTTTGTATTTGATTCCGATACAATTTCTGTGTTTCATCGTCAATAAGTAGGTCCAAGGGATACAGTAAACCTGAAGTGAAGCATCGGAAAATAAAACTAGTGTAACAGGAATGGTTCAAAGCATAGACAGTGGGATGAGTCAGTCTTCTTGTACTTAAGTCGGCATTGTGCCTTTTGTATTTAATTCCGATGCAATTTCTGTGTTTCATCGTCAATAAGAAGGTCAGAGGGATACAGTTAAACCCGAAGTGAAGCATCGGAATCTATAACTAGAGTCACAGGAATGGTTCAAAACATAGACAGTAGGAAGAGACAGTCTTTTTGTACTTAAGTCGGCATTGTGCCTTTTGTATTTAATTCCGATGCAATTTCTGTGTTTCATCGTCAATAAGAAGGTCAGAGGGATACAGTAAATCTGAAGTCAAGCATCGGAATCTATAACTAGTGTCACAGGAATGGTTCAAATCATAGTCAGTAAGAAGTGTCAGTCTTCTTGTACTTAAGTGGGCATTGTGCCTTTTGTATTTAATTCCGATGCACGTTCTGTGTTTCATCGTCAATAAGAAGGTCCAAGGGATACAGTAAACCTGGAGTGAAGCTTCGGAATCTATAACTAGTGACAAAGGGATGGTTCAAAACATAGGCAGTAAGAAGAGTCAGTATTCTTGTACTTAAGTTGCCATTGTGCCTTTTGTATTTAATTCCGATGCAATATCTGTGTTTCATCGTCAATAAGAAGGTACAAGGGATACAGTAAACCGGGAGTGAAGCATCGGAATCTATAACTAGTGTCACAGGAATGAATAAAACATAGTCAGTAAGAAGAGTCAGTCTTCTTGTACTAAAGTCGGCATTGTGCCTTTTGTATTTAATTCCGATGCAATTTCTGTGTTTCATCGTCAATAAGAAAGTCCAAGGGATACAGTAAACCAGGAGTGAAGCATCGGAATCTATAACTAGTGTCACAGTGATGGTTCAAATCATAGACAGTAAGAAGAGTCAGTATTCTTGTACTTAAGTCGGCATTTTGCCTTTTGTATTTAATTCCGATGCAATTTCTGTGTTTCATTTTCAATAAGAAGGTCCAAGGGATACAGTAAACCTGAAGTGAAGCATTAGAGTATATAACTAGCGTCACAGGAATGGTTCAAAACATAGTCTGTAAGAAGAGTCAGTCTTCTTGTACATAAGTCGGCATTGTGCCTTTTCTATTTAATTCCGATGCAGTTTCTGTGTTTCATCGTCAATAAGTACGTACAAGGGATACAGTAAACCTGAAGTGAAGCATCGGAAAATATAACTAGTGTAACAGGAATGGTTCAAAGCATAGACACTGGGAAGAGTCAGTCATCTTAAACTTAAGTCGGAATTGTGCCTTTTGTATTTAATTCCGATGCAATTTCTGTGTTTCATCGTCAATAAGAAGGTCAGAGGGATACAGTAAACCCGAAGTGAAGCATCGGAATCTATAACTAGAGTCACAGGAATGGTTCAAAGCATAGACAGTAGGAAGAGACAGTCTTCTTGTACTTAAGTCGGCATTGTGCCTTTTGTATTTAATTCCGATGCAATTTCTGTGTTTCATCGTCAATAAGAAGGTCAGAGGGATACAGTAAATCTGAAGTCAAGCATCGGAATCTATAACTAGTGTCACAGGAATGGTTCAAAACATAGTCAGTTATAAGAGTCAGTCATCTTGTACTTAAGTCGGCATTGTGCCTTTTGTATTTAATTCCGATGCACGTTCTGAGTTTCATCGTCAATAAGAAGGTCCAAGGGATACAGTAAACCGGGAGTGAAGCATCGGAATCAATAACTAGTGTCACAGGAATGAATCAAAACATAGTCAGTAAGAAGAGTCAGTCTTCTTGTACTTAAGTCGGCATTGTGCCTTTTGTATTTAATTCCGATGCACGTTCTGTGTTTCATCGTCAATAAGAAGGTCCATGGGATACAGTAAACCTGGAGTGAAGCTTCGGAATCTATAACTAGTGACACAGGGATGGTTCAAATCATAGGCAGTAAGAAGAGTCAGTATTCTAGTACTTAAGTCGCCATTGTGCCTTTTGTATTTAATTCCGATGCAATTTCTGTGTTTCATCGTCAATAAGAAGGTCCAAGGGATACTGAAAACCTGGAGTGAAGAATCGGAATCAATAACTAGTGTCACAGGAATGAATCAAAACATAGTCAGTAAGAAGAGTCAGTCTTCTTGTACTAAAGTCGGCTTTGTGCCTTTTGTATTTAATTCCGATGCAATTTCTGTGTTTCATCGTCAATAAGAAGGTCTAAGGGATACAGAAAACCTGAAGTGAAGCATTAGAGTATATAACTAGTGTCACAGGAATGGTTCAAAGCATAGTCAGTAAGAAGAGTCAGTCTTCTTGTACATAAGTCGGCATTGTGCCTTTTGTATTTGATTCCGATGCAATTTCTGTGTTTCATCGTCAATAAGTAGGTCCAAGGGATACAGTAAACCTGAAGCGAAGCATCGGAAAATATAACTAGTGTAACAGCAATGGTACAAAGCATAGACAGTGGGAAGAGTCAGTCTTCTTGTACTTAAGTCGGCATTGTGCCTTTTGTATTTAATTCCGATGCAATTTCTGTGTTTCATCGTCAATAAGAAGGTCAGAGGGATACAGTAAACCTAAAGTGAAGCATCGGAATCTGTAACTAGTGTCACAGGAATGGTTCAAAACATAGACAGTAGGAAGAGACAGTCTTCTTGTACTTAAGTCGGCATTGTGCCTTTTGTATTTAATTCCGATGCAATTTCTGTGTTTCATCGTCAATAAGAAGGTCAGAGGGATACAGTAAATCTGAAGTCAAGCATCGGAATCTATAACTAGTGTCACAGGAACGGTTCAAAACATAGTTAGTAAGAAGAGTCAGTCTTCTTGTACTTAAGTCGGCATTGTGCCTTTTTTATTTAATTCCGATGCACGTTCTGTGCTTCATCGTCAATAAGAAGGTCCAAGGGATACAGTAAACCTGGAGTGAAGCTTCGGAATCTATAACTAGTGACACAGGGATCGTTCAAAACATAGGCAGTAAGAAGAGTCAGTATTCTTGTACTTAAGTTGCCATTGTGCCTTTTGTATTTAATTCCGATGCAATATCTGTGTTTCATCGTCAATAAGAAGGTACAAGGGATACAGTAAACCGGGAGTGAAGCATCGGAATCTATAACTAGTGTCACAGGAATGAATAAAACATAGTCAGTAAGAAGAGTCAGTCTTCTTGTACTAAAGTCGGCATTGTGCCTTTTGTATTTAATTCCGATGCAATTTCTGTGTTTCATCGTCAATAAGAAAGTCCAAGGGATACAGTAAACCAGGAGTGAAGCATCGGAATCTATAACTAGTGTCACAGTGATGGTTCAAATCATAGACAGTAAGAAGAGTCAGTATTCTTGTACTTAAGTCGGCCTTTTGCCTTTTGTATTTAATTCCGATGCAATTTCTGTGTTTCATTTTCAATAAGAAGGTCCAAGTGATACAGTAAACCTGAAGTGAAGCATTAGAGTATATAACTAGCGTCACAGGAATGGTTCAAAACATAGTCTGTAAGAAGAGTCAGTCTTCTTGTACATAAGTCGGCATTGTGCCTTTTCTATTTAATTCCGATGCAGTTTCTGTGTTTCATCGTCAATAAGAAGGTCCAAGGGATACAGTAAACCGGGAGTGAAGCATCGGAATCAATAACTAGTGTCACAGGAGTGAATCAAAACATAGTCAGTAAGAAGAGTCAGTCTTCTTGTACTTAAGTCGGCATTGTGCCTTTTGTATTTAATTCCGATGCACGTTCTGTGTTTCATCGTCAATAAGAAGGTCCATGGGATACAGTAAACCTGGAGTGAAGCTTCGGAAACTATAACTAGTGACACAGGGATGGTTCAAAACATAGGCAGTAAGAAGAGTCAGTATTCTAGTACTTAAGTCGCCATTGTGCCTTTTGTATTTAATTCCGATGCAATTTCTGTGTTTCATCGTCAATAAGAAGGTCCAAGGGATACTGAAAACCTGGAGTGAAGAATCGGAATCAATAACTAGTGTCACAGGAATGAATCAAAACATAGTCAGTAAGAAGAGTCAGTCTTCTTGTACTAAAGTCGGCTTTGTGCCTTTTGTATTTAATTCCGATGCAATTTCTGTGTTTCATCGTCAATAAGAAGGTCTAAGGGATACAGAAAACCTGAAGTGAAGCATTAGAGTATATAACTAGTATCACAGGAATGGTTCAAAGCATAGTCAGTAAGAAGAGTCAGTCTTCTTGTACATAAGTCGGCATTGTGCCTTTTGTATTTGATTCCGATGCAATTTCTGTGTTTCATCGTCAATAAGTAGGTCCAAGGGATACAGTAAACCTGAAGTGAAGCATCGGAAAATATAACTAGTGTAACAGCAATGGTACAAAGCATAGACAGTGGGAAGAGTCAGTCTTCTTGTACTTAAGTCGGCATTGTGCCTTTTGTATTTAATTCCGATGCAATTTCTGTGTTTCATCGTCAATAAGAAGGTCAGAGGGATACAGTAAACCTAAAGTGAAGCATCGGAATCTGTAACTAGTGTCACAGGAATGGTTCAAAACATAGACAGTAGGAAGAGACAGTCTTCTTGTACTTAAGTCGGCATTGTGCCTTTTGTATTTAATTCCGATGCAATTTCTGTGTTTCATCGTCAATAAGAAGGTCAGAGGGATACAGTAAATCTGAAGTCAAGCATCGGAATCTATAACTAGTGTCACAGGATTGGTTCAAAACATAGTCAGTAAGAAGAGTCAGTCTTCTTGTACTTAAGTCGGCATTGTGCCTTTTTTATTTAATTCCGATGCACGTTCTGTGCTTCATCGTCAATAAGAAGGTCCAAGGGATACAGTAAACCTGGAGTGAAGCTTCGGAATCTATAACTAGTGACACAGGGATCGTTCAAAACATAGGCAGTAAGAAGAGTCAGTATTCTTGTACTTAAGTCGCCATTGGGCCTTTTTTATTTAATTCCGATGCAATTTCTGTGTTTCATCGTCTATAAGAAGGTCCAAGGGATACAGTAAACCGGGAGTGATGCATCGGAATCAATAACTAGTGTCACACAAATGGTTCAAATCATAGTCAGTAAGAAGAGTCAGTCTTCTTGTACTTAAGTCGGCATTGTGACTTTTGTATTTATTTCCGATGCAATTTCTGTGTTTCATCGTCAATAAGAAGGTCCAAGGGATACAGTAAACCTGGAGTGAAGCATCGGAATCAATAACTAGTGTCACAGGAATGAATCAAAACATAGTCAGTATGAAGAGTCAGTCTTCTTGTACTAAAGTCGCCATTGTGCCTTTTGTATTTAATTCCGATGCAATTGCTGTGTTTCATCGTCAATAATAATGTCCAAGGGATACAGTAAACCTGGAGTGAAGCATCGGAATCTATAACTAGTGGCACAGGGATGGTTCAAATCATAGACAGTAAGAAGAGTCAGTATTCTTGTACTTAAGTCGGCATTGTGCCTTTTGTATTTAATTCCGATGCACGTTCTGTGTTTCATCGTCAATAAGAAGATCCAAGGGATACAGTAAACCGGGAGTGAAGCATCGGAATCAATAACTAGTGTCACAGGAATGAATCAAAACATAGTCAGTAAGAAGAGTCAGTCTTCTTGTACTTAAGTCGGCATTGTGCCTTTTGTATCTAATTCCGATGCACGTTCTGTGCTTCATCGTCAATAAGAAGGTCCAAGGGATACAGTAAACCTGGAGTGAAGCTTCGGAATCCATAACTAGTGAAACAGCGATCGTTCAAAACATAGGCAGTAAGAAGAGTCAGTATTCTTGTACTTAAGTCGCCATTGGGCCTTTTTTATTTAATTCCGATGCAATTTCTGTGTTTCATCGTTTATAAGAAGGTCGAAGGGATACAGTAAACCGGGAGTGATGCATCGGGATCTGTAACTAGTGTCACACAAATGGTTCAAATCATAGTCAGTAAGAAGAGTCAGTCTTCTTGTACTTAAGTCGGCATTTTGACTTTTGTATTTATTTCCGATGCAATTTCTGTGTTTCATCGGCAATAAGAAGGTCCAAGGGATACAGTAAACCTGGAGTGAAGCATCGGAATCAATAACTAGTGTCACAGGAATGAATCAAAACATAGTCAGTATGAAGAGTCAGTCTTCTTGTACTAAAGTCGGCATTGTGCCTTTTGTATTTAATTTCGATGCAATTTCTGTGTTTCATCGTCAATAATAATGTCCAAGGGATACAGTAAACCTGGAGTGAAGCATCGGAATCTATAACTAGTGGCACAGGGAAGGTTCAAATCATAGACAGTAAGAAGAGTCAGTATTCTTGTACTTAAGTCGGCATTGTGCATTTTGTATTTAATTCCGATGCAATTTCTGTGTTTCATCTTCAATAAGAAAGTCCAAGGGATACAGTAAACCTTAAGTGAAGCATTAGAGTATATAACTAGTGTCACAGGAATGGTTCAAAACATAGGCAGTAAGAAGAGTCAGTCTTCTTGTACATAAGCCGGCATTGTGCATTTTGTATTTAATTCCGATGCAATTTCTGTGTTTCATCGTCAATAAGTAGGTCCCAGGGATACAGTAAACCTGAAGTGAAGCATCGGAAAATATAACTAGTGTAACAGGAATGGTTCAAAGCATAGACAGTGGGAAGAGTCAGTCTTCTTGTACTTAAGTCGGCATTGTGCCTTTTGTATTTAATTCCGATGCAATTTCTGTGTTTCATCGTCAATAAGAAGGTCAGAGGGATACAGTAAACCGGGAGTGAAGCATCGGAATCAATAACTAGAGTCACAGGAATGGTTCAAAACATAGACAGTAGGAAGAGACAGTCTTCTTGTACTTAAGTCGGCATTGTGCCTCTTGTATTTAATTCCGGTGCAATTTCTGTGTTTCATCGTCAATATGAAGGTCAGAGGGATACAGTAAATCTGAAGTCAAACATCGGAATCTATAACTAGTGTCACAGGAATGGTTCAAAGCATAGTCAGTAAAAAGAGTCAGTCTTCTTGTACTTAAGTCGGCATTGTGCCTTTTGTATTTCATTTCGACGCACGTTCTGTGCTTCATCGTCAATAAGAAGGTCCAAGGGATACAGTAAACCTGGAGTGAAGCTTCGGAATCTATAACTAGTGACACAGGGATGGTTCAAAACATAGGCAGTAAGAAGAGTCAGTATTCTTGTACTTAAGTCGCCATTGGGCCTTTTGTATTTCATTCCGATGCAATTTCTGTGTTTCATCGTCAATAAGAAGGTCCAAGGGATACAGTAAACCGGGAGTGAAGCATCGGAATCTATAACTAGTGTCACAGAAATGGTTCAAAGCATAGTAAGTAAGAAGAGTCAGTCTTCTTGTAGTTAAGTCGGCATTGTGCTTTTTGTATTTCATTCCGATGCAATTTCTGTGTTTCATCGTAAATAAGAAGGTCCAAGGGATACAGTAAATCTGGAGTGAAGCATCGGAATCAATAACTACTGTCACAGGAATGAATAAAACATAGTCAGTAAGAAGAGTCAGTCTTCTTGTACTAAAGTCGGCATTGTGCCCTTTGTATTTAATTCCGATGCAATTTCTGTGTTTCATCGTCAATAGGAAGGTCCAAGGGATACAGTAAACCAGGAGTGAAGCATCGGAATCTATAACTAGTGTCACAGAAATGGTTCAAAACATAGTCAGTAAGAAGAGTCAGTCTTCTTGTACATAAGTCGGCATTGTGCCTTTTCTATTTAATTCCGATGCAGTTTCTGTGTTTCATCGTCAATAAGTACGTACAAGGGATACAGTAAACCTGAAGTGAAGCATCGGAAAATATAACTAGTGTAACAGGAATGGTTCAAAGCATAGACAGTGGGAAGAGTCAGTCTTCTTGTACTCAAGTCGGCATTGTGCCTTTTGTATTTAATTACGATGCAATTTCTGTGTTTCATCGTCAATAAGAAGGACAGATTGATACAGTAAACCTGAAGTGAAGCATCGGAATCTATAACTTGTGTCACAGGAATGGTTCAAAGCATAGACAGTAGGAAGAGACAGGCTTCTTGTACTGAAGTCGGCATTGTGCATTTTGAACTTAATTCCGATGCAATTTCTGTGTTTCACCGTCAATAAGAAGGTCAGAGAGATACAGTAAACCTGAAGTGAAGCATCGGAATCTATAATTAGTGTCACAGGAATGGTTCAAAACATAGACAGTAAGAAGAGTCAGTCTTGTTGTACTTAAGTCGGCATTGTGCCTTTTTTATTTAATTTCGATGCAATTTCTGTGTTTATCGTCTATAAGAAGGTCCAAGGGATACAGTAAACCGGGAGTGATGCATCGGAATCTATAACTAGTGTCACACAAATGGTTCAAATCATAGTCAGTAAGAAGAGTCAGTCTTCTTGTACTTAAGTCGGCATTGTGACTTTTGTATTTAATTCCGATGCAATTTCTGTGTTTCATCGTCAATAAGAAGGTCCAAGGGATACAGTAAACCTGGAGTGAAGCATCGGAATCAGTAACTAGTGTCACAGGAATGAATGAAAACATAGTCAGTATGAAGAGTCAGTCTTCTTGTACTAAAGTCGGCATTGTGCCTTTTGTATTTAATTCCGATGCAATTTCTGTGTTTCATCGTCAATAAGAATGTCCAAGGGATACAGTAAACCTGGAGTGAAGCATCGGAATCTATAACTAGTGGCACAGGGACGGTTCAAATCATAGACAGTAAGAAGAGTCACTATTCTTGTACTTAAGTCGGCATTGTGCATTTTCTATTTAATTCCGATGCAATTTCTGTGTTTCATCTTCAATAAGAAGGTCCAAAGGATACAGTAAACCTGAAGTGAAGCATTAGGGTATATAACTAGTGTCACAGGAATGGTTCAAAACATAGGCAGTAAGAAGAGTCAGTCTTCTTGTACTAAAGCCGGCATTGTGCCTTTTGTATTTAATTCCGATGCTATTTCTGTGTTTCATCGTCAATAAGTAGGTCCAAGGGATACAGTAAACCTGAAGTGAAGCATCGGAAAATATAACTAGTGTATCAGGAATGGTTCAAAGCATAGACAGTGGGAAGAGCCAGTCTTCTTGTACTTAAGTCGGCATTGTGCCTTTTGTATTTAATTCCGATGCAATTTCTGTGTTTCATCGTCAATAAGAATGTCCAAGGGATACAGTAAACCTGGAGTGAAGCATCGGAATCTATAACTAGTGGCACAGGGACGGTTCAAATCATAGACAGCAAGAAGAGTCAGTATTCTTGTACTTAAGTCGGCATTGTGCATTTTCTATTTAATTACGATGCAATTTCTGTGTTTCATCTTCAATAAGAAGGTCCAAGGGATACAGTAAACCTGAAGTGAAGCATTAGAGTATATAACTAGTGTCACAGGAATGGTTCAAAACATAGGCAGTAAGAAGAGTCAGTCTTCTTGTACATAAGCCGGCATTGTGCCTTTTGTATTTAATTCCGATGCAATTTCTGTGTTTCATCGTCAATAAGTAGGTCCAAGTGATACAGTAAACCGGAAGTGAAGCATCGGAAAATATAACTAGTGTAACAGGAATGGTTCAAAGCATAGACAGTGGGAAGAGCCAGTCTTCTTGTACTTAAGTGGGCATTGTGCCTTTTGTATTTAATTCCGATGCAATATCTGTGTTTCATCGTCAATAAGGCGGTCAGAGGGATGCAGTAAACCCGAAGTGAAGCATCGGAATCTGTAACTAGTGTCCCAGGAATGGTTCAAAACATAGATAGTAGGAAGAGACAGTCTTCTTGTACAGAAGTCGGCATTGTTCCTTTTGTATTTAATTCCGATGCAATTTCTGTGTTTCATCGTCAATAAGAAGGTCAGAGGGATACAGTAAACCTGAAGTGAAGCATCGGAATCTATAACTAGTGTCACAGGAAATGTTCAAAACATAGTCAGTTAGAAGAATCAGTCTTCTTGTACTTAAGTCGGCATTGTGCCTTTTGTATTTAGTTCCGATGCAATTTCTGTGTTTCATCGTCAATAAGAAGGTCCAAGGGATACAGTAAACCTGGAGTGAAGCATCGGAATCTATAAATAGTGACACAGGGATGGTTCAAAACATCGACAGTAAGAAGAGTCAGTCTTCTTGTACTTAATTCGGCATTGAGCCTTTAGTACTTAATTCCGATGCAATTTCTATGTTTCATCGTCAATAAGAAGGTCAGAGGGATACAGTAAAACTGAAGTCTAGCATCGAAATCTAAACTAGTGTCACAGGAATGGTTCAAATCATAGTCAGTAAGAAGAGTCAGTCTTCTTGTACTTAAGTCGGCATTGTGCCTTTTGTATTTAATTCCGATGCAATATCTGTGTTTCATCGTCAATAAGAAGGTCCAAGGGATACAGAAAACCTGAAGTGAAGCATCGGAATCTATAACTAGTGTCACAGGAATGGTTCAAAACATAGTCAGTAAGAAGAGTCAGTCTTCTTGTACTTAAGTCGGCATTGTGCCTTTTCTATATAACTCCGATGCAATTTCTGTGTATCATCGTCAATAAGAAGGTCCAAGGGATATAGTAAACCTGGAGTGAAGCATTGGAATCTGTAACTAGCGTCTCAGGAATGGTTCAAAACATAGACAGTAAGAAGAGTCAGTCTTCTTGTACTTAAGTCGGCATTGTGCCTTTTTTATTTAATTCCGATGCAATATCTGTAATTCATCGTCAATAAGAAGGTCCAAGGGATACAGTAAACCTGGAGTGAAGCATCGGAATCTATAACTACTGTCACAGGAATTGTTCAAAACATAGCCAGTAAGAAGAGCCAGTCTTCTTGTACTTAATTCGGCATTGTGCCTTTAGTAATTAAATCCGATGCAATTTCTGTGTTTCATCGTCAATAAGAAGGTCAGAGGTATACAGTAAATCTGAAGTGAAGCATCGGAATCTATAACTAGTGTCACAGGAATGGTTCAAATCATAGTCAGTAAGAAGAGTCAGTCTTCTTGTACTTAAGTCGGCCTTGTGCCTTTTGTATTTAATTCCGATGCAAGTTCTGTGATTCTTCGTCAATAAGAAGGTTCAAAGGATACAGTAAACCTTTAGTGAAGCATTGGAATCTATAACTAGTGTCACAGGAAAGAATCAAAACATAGTCAGTAAGAAGAGTCAGTCTTCTTGTACTAAAGTCGGCATTGTGCCTTTTGTATTTAATTCCGATGCTATTTCTGTGTTTCATCGTCAATAAGAAGGTCCATGGGATACAGTAAACCTGGAGTGAAGCATTGGAATCTATAACTAGTGTCACAGGGATGGTTCAAATCATAGACAGTAAGAAGAGTCAGTATTTTTGTACTTATGTCGGCATTGGGCCTTTTGTATTTAATTCCGATGCAATTTCTGTGTTTCATCGTCAATAAGTAGTTCAAGGGATACAGTAAACCTGAAGTGAAGCATGGAAAAATATAACTAGTGTAACAGTAATGGTTCAAAGCATAGACAGTGGGAAGAGTCAGTCTTCTTGTACTTAAGTCGGCATTGTGCCTTTTGTATTTAATTCCGATGCAATTTCTGTGTTTCATCGTCAATAAGAAGGCAGAGGGATACAGTAAACCTGAAGTGAAGCATCGGAATCTATAACTAGTGTCACAGGAATGGTTCAAAACATTGACAGTAGGAAGAGACAGTCTTCTTGTACTTAAGTCGGCATTGTGCCTTTTGTATTTAATTCCGATGCAACTTCTGTGTTTCATCGTCAATAAGAAGGTCAGAAGGATACAGTAATCTTGAAGTGAAGCATCGGAAACTATAACTAGTGTCACAGGAAAGGATCAAAACATAGTCAGTAAGAAGAATCAGTCTTCTTGTATTTAAGTCGGCATTGTGCCTTTTGTATTTAATTCCGATGCAATTTCTGTGTTTCATCGTCAATAAGAAGGTCCAAGGGATACAGTAAACCTGGAGTGAAGCATCGGAATCTATAACTAGTGACACAGGGATGGTTCAAAACATCGACAGTAAGAAGAGTCAGTCTTCTTGTATTTAATTCGGCATCGTGCCTTTAGTATTTAATTCCGGTGCTATTTCTGTGTTTCATCGTCAATAAGAAGGTCAGAGGGATACAGTAAATCTGAAGTCTAGCAACGGAATCTATAACTAGTGTCACAGGAATAGTTCAAAACATAGTCAGTAAGAAGAGTAAGTTTTCTTGTACTTAAGTCGGCATTGTGCCTTTTGTATTTAATTCCGATGCAATTTCTGTGTTTCATCGTCAATAAGAAGGTTTAAGGGATAAAGTAAACCTGAAGTGAAGCATCGGAATCTATAACTAGTGTCACAGGAATGGTTCAAAACATAGTCAGTAAGAAGAGTCAGTCTTCTTGTACTTAAGTCGGCATTGTGCCTTTTGTATTTAATTCCGAAGCAATTTCTGTGTTTCATCGTCAATAAGAAGGTCCAAGGGATACAGTAAACCTAAAGTGAAGCATCGGAATCTATAACTAGTGTCACAGGAATGGTTCAAATCATAGACAGTGGGATGAGTCAGTCTTCTTGTACTTAAGTCGGCATTGTGCCTTTTGTATTTAATTCCGATGCAATTTCTGTGTTTCATCGTCAATAAGAAGGTCAGAGGGATGCAGTAAACCTGAAGTGAAGCATCGGAATCTATAACTAGTATCACAGGAATGGTTCAAAACATAGACAGTAGGAAGAGTCAGTCTTCTTGTACTTAATTCGTCATTGTGCCTTTAGAATTTAATTCCGATGCAATTTCTGTGTTTCATTGTTAATACGAAGGTCCTACGGATACAGTAAATCTTAAGTCAAGCATCGGAATCTATAACTAGTGTCACAGGAATGGTTCAAAACATAGTCAGTAAGAAGAGTCAGTCTTCTTGTACTTAAGTCGGCATTCTGCCTTTTGTATTTAATTCCGATGCAAGTTCTGTGTTTCATCGTCAATAAGAAGGTCCAAGGGATACAGTAAACCTGGAGTAAAGCATCGGAATCTACAACTAGTGAAACAGGGATGGTTCAAAACATAGACAGTAAGAAGAGTCAGTATTCTTGTACTTCAGTCGGCATTGTGCCTTTTGTATTTAGTTCCGATGCAATTTCTGTGTTTCATCGTCAATAAGAAGGTCCAAGGGATACAGTAAACCTGGAGTAAAGCATCGGAATCAGTAACTAGTGTCACAGGAATGAATCAAAACATAGTCAGTAAGAAGAGTCAGTTCTCTTGTACTAAAGTCGGCATTGTGCCTTTTGTATTTAATTCCGATGCAATTTCTGTGTTTCATCGTCAATAAGAAGGTCCAAGGGATACAGTAAACCTGGAGTGAAGCATCGGAATCTATAACTAGTGTCACAGGGATGTTTCAAATCATAGACAGTGAGAAGAGTCAGTATTCTTGTACTTAAATCGGCATTGTGCCTTTTGTATTTAATTCCGATGCAATTTCTGTGTTTCATCTTCGATAAGAGGGTCCAAGGGATACAGTAAAACTGAAGTGAAGCATTAGAGTATATAACTAGTGTCACAGGAATGGTTCAAAACATAGGCAGTAAGAAGAGTCAGTCTTCTTGTACATAAGCCGGCATTGTGCCTTTTGTATTTAATTCCGATGCAATTTCTGTGTTTCATCGTCAACAAGTAGGTCCAAGGGATACAGTAAACCTGAAGTGAAGCATCGGAAAATGTAACTAGTGTAACAGGAATGGTTCAAAGCATAGACAG
The DNA here is from genome assembly GCF_021461395.2 of Schistocerca americana. Lineage (NCBI taxonomy): Eukaryota > Metazoa > Arthropoda > Insecta > Orthoptera > Acrididae > Schistocerca > Schistocerca americana. The sequence goes on from NW_025725928.1 coordinate 229,942, forward strand.
TGGGAAGAGCCAGTCTTCTTGTACTTAAGTCGGCATTGTGCCTTTTGTATTTAGTTCCGATGCAATTTCTGTGTTTCATCGTCAATAAGAAGGTCCAAGGGATACAGTAAACCTGGAGTGAAGCATCGGAATCTATAAATAGTGACACAGGGATGGTTCAAAACATCGACAGTAAGAAGAGTCAGTCTTCTTGTACTTAATTCGGCATTGAGCCTTTAGTACTTAATTCCGATGCAATTTCTATGTTTCATCGTCAATAAGAAGGTCAGAGGGATACAGTAAAACTGAAGTCTAGCATCGGAATCTAAACTAGTGTCACAGGAATGGTTCAAATCATAGTCAGTAAGAAGAGTCAGTCTTCTTGTACTTAAGTCGGCATTGTGCCTTTTGTATTTAATTCCGATGCAATATCTGTGTTTCATCGTCAATAAGAAGGTCCAAGGGATACAGAAAACCTGAAGTGAAGCATCGGAATCTATAACTAGTGTCACAGGAATGGTTCAAAGCATAGTCAGTAAGAAGAGTCAGTCTTCTTGTACTTAAGTCGGCATTGTGCCTTTTCTATATAACTCCGATGCAATTTCTGTGTATCATCGTCAATAAGAAGGTCCAAGGGATATAGTAAACCTGGAGTGAAGCATCGGAATCTGTAACTAGTGTCTCAGGAATGGTTCAAAACATAGACTGTAAGAAGAGTCAGTCTTCTTGTACTTAAGTCGGCATTGTGCCTTTTTTATTTAATTCCGATGCAATATCTGTAATTCATCGTCAATAAGAATGTCCAAGGGATACAGTAAACCTGGAGTGAAGCATCGGAATCTATAACTACTGTCACAGGAATTGTTCAAAACATAGCCAGTAAGAAGAGCCAGTCTTCTTGTACTTAATTCGGCATTGTGCCTTTAGTAATTAAATCCGATGCAATTTCTGTGTTTCATCGTCATTACGAAGGTCAGAGGTATACAGTAAATCTGAAGTGAAGCATCGGAATCTATAACTAGTTTCACAGGAATGGTTCAAATCATAGTCAGTAAGAAGAGTCAGTCTTCTTGTACTTAAGTCGGCCTTGTGCCTTTTGTATTTAATTCCGATGCAAGTTCTGTGATTCTTCGTCAATAAGAAGGTTCAAAGCATACAGTAAACCTTTAGTGAAGCATTGGAATCTATAACTAGTGTCACAGGAAAGAATCAAAACATAGTCAGTAAGAAGAGTCAGTCTTCTTGTACTAAAGTCGGCATTGTGCCTTTTGTATTTAATTCCGATGCTATTTCTGTGTTTCATCGTCAATAAGAAGGTCCATGGGGTACAGTAAACCTGGAGTGAAGCATTGGAATCTATAACTAGTGACACAGGGATGGTTCAAATCATAGACAGTAAGAAGAGTCAGTATTCTTGTACTTATGTCATCATTGGGCCTTTTGCATTTAATTCCGATGCAATTTCTGTGTTTCATCGTCAATAAGTAGTTCAAGGGATACAGTAAACCTGAAGTGAAGCATGGAAAAATATAACTAGTGTAACAGTAATGGTTCAAAGCATAGACAGTGGGAAGAGTCAGTCTTCTTGTACTTAAGTCGGCATTGTGCCTTTTGTATTTAATTCCGATGCAATTTCTGTGTTTCATCGTCAATAAGAAGGTTTAAGGGATAAAGTAAACCTGAAGTGAAGCATCGGAATCTATAACTAGTGTCACAGGAATGGTTCAAAACATAGTCAGTAAGAAGAGTCAGTCTTCTTGTACTTAAGTCGGCATTGTGCCTTTTGTATTTAATTCCGAAGCAATTTCTGTGTTTCATCGTCAATAAGAAGGTCCAAGGGATACAGTAAACCTAAAGTGAAGCATCGGAATCTATAACTAGTGTCACAGGAATGGTTCAAATCATAGACAGTGGGATGAGTCAGTCTTCTTGTACTTAAGTCGGCATTGTGCCTTTTGTATTTAATTCCGATGCAATTTCTGTGTTTCATCGTCAATAAGAAGGTCAGAGGGATGCAGTAAACCTGAAGTGAAGCATCGGAATCTATAACTAGTATCACAGGAATGGTTCAAAACATAAACAGTAGGAAGAGTCAGTCTTCTTGTACTTAATTCGTCATTGTGCCTTTAGAATTTAATTCCGATGCTATTTCTGTGTTTCATCGTTAATAAGAAGGTCCAACGGATACAGTAAATCTGAAGTCAAGCATCGGAATCTATAACTAGTGTCACAGGAATGGTTCAAAACATAGTCAGTAAGAAGAGTCAGTCTTCTTGTACTTAAGTCGGCATTCTGCCTTTTGTATTTAATTCCGATGCAAGTTCTGTGTTTCATCGTCAATAAGAAGGTCCAAGGGATACAGTAAACCTGGAGTAAAGCATCGGAATCTACAACTAGTGAAACAGGGATGGTTCAAAACATAGACAGTAAGAAGAGTCAGTATTCTTGTACTTCAGTCGGCATTGTGCCTTTTGTATTTAGTTCCGATGCAATTTCTGTGTTTCATCGTCAATAAGAAGGTCCAAGGGATACAGTAAACCTGGAGTAAAGCATCGGAATCAATAACTAGTGTCACAGGAATGAATCAAAACATAGTCAGTAAGAAGAGTCAGTTCTCTTGTACTAAAGTCGGCATTGTGCCTTTTGTATTTAATTCCGATGCAATTTCTGTGTTTCATCGTCAATAAGAAGGTCCAAGGGATACAGTAAACCTGGAGTGAAGCATCGGAATCTATAACTAGTGTCACAGGGATGTTTCAAATCATAGACAGTGAGAAGAGTCAGTATTCTTGTACTTAAATCGGCATTGTGCCTTTTGTATTTAATTCCGATGCAATTTCTGTGTTTCATCTTCGATAAGAGGGTCCAAGGGATACAGTAAAACTGAAGTGAAGCATTAGAGTATATAACTAGTGTCACAGGAATGGTTCAAAACATAGGCAGTAAGAAGAGTCAGTCTTCTTGTACATTAGCCGGCATTGTGCCTTTTGTATTTAATTCCGATGCAATTTCTGTGTTTCATCGTCAATGAGTAGGTCCAAGGGAAACAGTAAACCTGAAGTGAAGCATCGGAAAATATAACTAGTGTAACAGGAATGGTTCAAAGCATAGACAGTGGGAAGAGCCAGTCTTCTTGTACTTAAGTCGGCATTGTGCCTTTTGTATTTAATTCCGATGCAATTTCTGTGTTTCATCGTCAATAAGAATGTCCAAGGGATACAGTAAACCTGGAGTGAAGCATCGGAATCTATAACTAGTGGCACAGGGACGGTTCAAATCATAGACAGTAAGAAGAGTCAGTATTCTTGTACTAAAGTCGGCATTGTGCATTTTCTATATAACTCCGATGCAATTTCTGTGTATCATCGTCAATAAGATGGTCCAAGGGATACAGTAAACCTGAAGTGAAGCATGGAAAAATATAACTAGTGTAACAGTAATGGTTCAAAGCATAGACAGTGGGAAGAGTCAGTCTTCTTGTACTTAAGTCGGCATTGTGCCTTTTGTATTTAATTCCGATGCAATTTCTGTGTTTCATCGTCAATAAGAAGGCAGAGGGATACAGTAAACCTGAAGTGAAGCATCGGAATCTATAACTAGTGTCACAGGAATGGTTCAAAACATTGACAGTAGGAAGAGACAGTCTTCTTGTACTTAAGTCGGCATTGTGCCTTTTGTATTTAATTCCGATGCAATTTCTGTGTTTCATCGTCAATAAGAAGGTCAGAAGGATACAGTAATCTTGAAGTGAAGCATCGGAAACTATAACTAGTGTCACAGGAAAGGATCAAAACATAGTCAGTAAGAAGAATCAGTCTTCTTGTATTTAAGTCGGCATTGTGCCTTTTGTATTTAATTCCGATGCAGTTTCTGTGTTTCATCGTCAATAAGAAGGTCCAAGGGATACAGTAAACCTGGAGTGAAGCATCGGAATCTATAACTAGTGACACAGGGATGGTTCAAAACATCGACAGTAAGAAGAGTCAGTCTTCTTGTATTTAATTCGGCATTGTGCCCTTAGTATATAATTCCGGTGCTATTTCTGTGTTTCATCGTCAATAAGAAGGTCAGAGGGATACAGTAAATCTGAAGTCTAGCTACGGAATCTATAACTAGTGTCACAGGAATGGTTCAAAACATAGTCAGTAAGAAGAGTAAGTTTTCTTGTACTTAAGTCGGCATTGTGCCTTTTGTATTTAATTCCGATGCAATTTCTGTGTTTCATCGTCAATAAGAAGGTTTAAGGGATAAAGTAAACCTGAAGTGAAGCATCGGAATCTATAACTAGTGTCACAGGAATGGTTCAAAACATAGTCAGTAAGAAGAGTCAGTCTTCTTGTACTTAAGTCGGCATTGTGCCTTTTGTATTTAATTCCGAAGCAATTTCTGTGTTTCATCGTCAATAAGAAGGTCCAAGGGATACAGTAAACCTAAAGTGAAGCATCGGAATCTATAACTAGTGTCACAGGAATGCTTCAAATCATAGACAGTGGGATGAGTCAGTCTTCTTGTACTTAAGTCGGCATTGTGCCTTTTGTATTTAATTCCGATGCAATTTCTGTGTTTCATCGTCAATAAGAAGGTCAGAGGGATGCAGTAAACCTGAAGTGAAGCATCGGAATCTATAACTAGTATCACAGGAATGGTTCAAAACATAGACAGTAGGAAGAGTCAGTCTTCTTGTACTTAATTCGTCATTGTGCCTTTAGAATTTAATTCCGATGCAATTTCTGTGTTTCATCGTTAATAAGAAGGTCCAACGGATACAGCAAATCTGAAGTCAAGCATCGGAATCTATAACTAGTGTCACAGGAATGGTTCAAAACATAGTCAGTAAGAAGAGTCAGTCTTCTTGTACTTAAGTCGGCATTCTGCCTTTTGTATTTAATTCCGATGCAAGTTCTGTGTTTCATCGTCAATAAGAAGGTCCAAGGGATACAGTAAACCTGGAGTAAAGCATCGGAATCTACAACTAGTGAAACAGGGATGGTTCAAAACATAGACAGTAAGAAGAGTCAGTATTCTTGTACTTCAGTCGGCATTGTGCCTTTTGTATTTAGTTCCGATGCAATTTCTGTGTTTCATCGTCAATAAGAAGGTCCAAGGGATACAGTAAACCTGGAGTAAAGCATCGGAATCAATAACTAGTGTCACAGGAATGAATCAAAACATAGTCAGTAAGAAGAGTCAGTTCTCTTGTACTAAAGTCGGCATTGTGCCTTTTGTATTTAATTCCGATGCAATTTCTGTGTTTCATCGTCAATAAGAAGGTCCAAGGGATACAGTAAACCTGGAGTGAAGCATCGGAATCTATAACTAGTGTCACAGGGATGTTTCAAATCATAGACAGTGAGAAGAGTCAGTATTCTTGTACTTAAATCGGCATTGTGCCTTTTGTATTTAATTCCGATGCAATTTCTGTGTTTCATCTTCGGTAAGAGGGTCCAAGGGATACAGTAAAACTGAAGTGAAGCATTAGAGTATATAACTAGTGTCACAGGAATGGTTCAAAACATAGGCAGTAAGAAGAGTCAGTCTTCTTGTACATAAGCCGGCATTGTGCCTTTTGTATTTAATTCCGATGCAATTTCTGTGTTTCATCGTCAATAAGTAGGTCCAAGGGATACAGTAAACCTGAAGTGAAGCATCGGAAAATATAACTAGTGTAACAGGAATGGTTCAAAGCATAGACAGTGGGAAGAGCCAGTCTTCTTGTACTTAAGTCGGCATTGTGCCTTTTGTATTTAATTCCGATGCAATTTCTGTGTTTCATCGTTAATAAGAATGTCCAAGGGATACAGTAAACCTGGAGTGAAGCATCGGAATCTATAACTAGTGGCACAGGGACGGTTCAAATCATAGACAGTAAGAAGAGTCAGTATTCTTGTACTTAAGTCGGCATTGTGCATTTTCTATTTATTTCCGATGCAATTTCTGTGTTTCATCTTCAATAAGAAGGTCCAAGGGATACAGTAAACCTGAAGTGAAGCATTAGAGTATATAACTAGTGTCACAGGAATGGTTCAAAACATAGGCAGTAAGAAGAGTCAGTCTTCTTGTACATAAGCCGGCATTGTGCCTTTTGTATTTAATTCCGATGCAATTTCTGTGTTTCATCGTCAATAAGTAGGTCCAAGGGATACAGTAAACCTGAAGTGAAGCATCGGAAAATATAACTAGTGTAACAGGAATGGTTCAAAGCATAGACAGTGGGAAGAGCCAGTCTTCTTGTACTTAAGTCGGCATTGTGCCTTTTGTATTTAATTCCGATGCAATTTCTGTGTTTCATCGTCAATAAGGCGGTCAGAGGGATACAGTAAACCCGAAGTGAAGCATCGGAATGTATAACTAGTGTCCCAGGAATGGTTTAAAACATAGACAGTAGGAAGAGACAGTCTTCTTGTACAGAAGTCGGCATTGTTCCTTTTGTATTTAATTCAGATGCAATTTCTGTGTTTCATCGTCAATAAGAAGGTCAGAGGGATACAGTAAACCTGAAGTGAAGCATCGGAATCTATAACTAGTGTCACAGGAAATGTTCAAAACATAGTCAGTTAGAAGAATCAGTCTTCTTGTACTTAAGTCGGCATTGTGCCTTTTTTATTTAATTCCGATGCAATATCTGTAATTCATCGTCAATAAGAAGGTCCAAGGGATACAGTAAACCTGGAGTGAAGCATCGGAATCTATAACTACTGTCACAGGAATTGTTCAAAACATAGCCAGTAAGAAGAGCCAGTCTTCTTGTACTTAATTCGGCATTGTGCCTTTAGTAATTAAATCCGATGCAATTTCTGTGTTTCATCGTCAATAAGAAGGTCAGAGGTATACAGTAAATCTGAAGTGAAGCATCGGAATCTATAACTAGTGTCACAGGAATGGTTCAAATCATAGTCAGTAAGAAGAGTCAGTCTTCTTGTACTTAAGTCGGCCTTGCGCCTTTTGTATTTAATTCCGATGCAAGTTCTGTGATTCTTCGTCAATAAGAAGGTTCAAATGATACAGTAAACCTTTAGTGAAGCATTGGAATTTATAACTAGTGCCACAGGAAAGAATCAAAACATAGTCAGTAAGAAGAGTCAGTCTTCTTGTACTAAAGTCGGCATTGTGCCTTTTGTATTTGATTCCGATGCAATTTCTGTGTTTCATCGTCAATAAGAAGGTCCATGGGATGCAGTAAACCTGGAGTGAAGCATTGGAATCTATAACTAGTGTCACAGGGATGGTTAAAATCATAGACAGTAAGAAGAGTCAGTATTCTTGTACTTATGTCGGCATTGTGCCTTTTGTATTTAATTCCGATGCAATTTCTGTGTTTCACCGTCAATAAGTAGGTCAAGGGATACAGTAAACCTGAAGTGAAGCATGGAAAAATATAACTAGTGTAACAGTAATGGTTCAAAGCATAGACAGTGGGAAGAGTCAGTGTTCTTGTACTTAAGTCGGCATTGTGCCTTTTGTATTTAGTTCCGATGCAATTTCTGTGTTTCATCGTCAATAAGAAGGCAGAGGGATACAGTAAACCTGAAGTGAAGCATCGGAATCTATAACTAGTGTCACAGGAATGGTTCAAAACATTGACAGTAGGAAGAGACAGTCTTCTTGTACTTAGGTCGGCATTGTGCCTTTTGTATTTAAATCCGATGCAATTTCTGTGTTTCATCGTCAATAAGAAGGTCAGAGGGATACAGTAATCTTGAAGTGAAGCATCGGAAACTATAACTAGTGTCACAGGAAAGGATCAAAACATAGTCACTAAGAAGAATCAGTCTTCTTGTACTTAAGTCGACATTGTGCCTTTTGTATTTAATTCCGATGCAATTTCTGTGATTCATCGTTAATAAGAAGGTCCAACGGATACAGTAAATCTGAAGTCAAGCATCGGAATCTATAACTAATGTCACAGGAATGGTTCAAAACATAGTCAGTAAGAAGAGTCAGTCTTCTTGTACTTAAGTCGGCATTCTGCCTTTTGTATTTAATTCCGATGCAAGTTCTGTGTTTCATCGTCAATAAGAAGGTCCAAGGGATACAGTAAACCTGGAGTAAAGCATCGGAATCTACAACTAGTGACACAGGGATGGTTCAAAACATAGACAGTAAGAAGAGTCAGTATTCTTGCACTTAAGTCGGCATTGTGCCTTTTGTATTTAGTTCCGATGCAATTTCTGTGTTTCATCGTCAATAAGAAGGTCCAAGGGATACAGTAAACCTGGAGTAAAGCATCGGAATCAATAACTAGTGTCACAGGAATGAATCAAAACATAGTCAGTAAGAAGAGTAAGTTCTCTTGTACTAAAGTCGGCATTGTGCATTTTGTATTTAATTCCGATGCAATTTCTGTGTTTCATCGTCAATAAGAAGGTCCAAGGGATACAGTAAACCTGGAGTGAAGCATCGGAATCTATAACTAGTGTCACAGGGATGTTTCAAATCATAGACAGTAAGAAGAGTCAGTATTCTTGTACTTACATCGGCATATTGCCTTTGGTATTTAATTCCGATGCAATTTCTGTGTTTCATTTTCAATAAGAAGGTCCAAGGGATACAGTAAAACTGAAGTGAAGCATTAGAGTATATAACTAGTGTCACAGGAATGGTTCAAAACATAGTCAGTAACAAGAAACAGTCTTCTTGTACATAAGTCGGCATTGTGCCTTTTTATTTAATTCCGATGCAATTTCTGTGTTTCATCGTCAATAAGAAGGTCCACGGGATACAGTAAACCTGGAGTGAAGCATCGGAATCTATAACTAGTGTCACTGGAATGGTTCAAACCATCGACAGTAAGAAGAGACATTCTTCTTGTACTTAATTCGGCATTGTGCTTTTATTATTTAATTCCGATGCAATTCCTGTGTTTCATCGTCAATAAGGAGGTCAGAGAGATACAGTAAATCAGAAATGGAGCATCGGAATCTATAACTAGTGTCACAGGAATGGTTCAAAACATAGTCAGTGAGAAGAGTCAGTCTTCTTGTACTTAAGTCGGCATTGTGCCTTTTGTATTTAATTCCGATGCAATTTCTGTGTTTCATCGTCAATAAGAAGGTCAGAGGGATGCAGTAAACCTGAAGTGAAGCATCGGAATCTTCAACTAGTGTCACAGGAATGGTTCAAAACATAGACAGTAGGAAGAGTCAGTCTTCTTTTACTTAAGTCGGCATTGTGCCTTTTGTATTTAATTCCGATGCAATTTCTGTGTTTCTTCGTCAATAAGGAGGTCCAAGTGATACAGTAAACCTCGAGTGAAGCATCGGAATCTATAACTGATGTCACAGGAATGGTTCAAAACATAGTCAGTAAGAAGAGTCAGTCTTCTTGTACTTGGCATTGTACCTTTTGTATTTAATTCCGATGCAATTTCTCTGTTTCTTCGTCAATCAGGAGGACCAATGGATACAGTAAACCTGGAGTGAAGCATCGGAATCTATAACTAGAGTCACAGGAATGGTTCGAAACATAGTCAGTAAGAAGAGTCAGTCTTCTTGTACTTAAGTCGGCATTGTGCCTTTTGTATTTAATTCCGAAGCTATTTTTGTGTTTCATCGTCAATAAGAAGGTCAGAGGGATACAGTAAACCAGAAGTGAAGCATCGGAATCTATAACTAGTGTAACAGGAATGGTTCATATCATACACAGTGGGAAGAGTCAGTCTTCTTGTATTTAAGCCGGCATTTTGCCTTTTGTACTTAATTCCGATGCAATTTCTGTGTTTCATCATCAATAAGAAGGTCCAAGGGATACAGTAAACCTGGTGTGCAGCATCGGAATTTATAACTACTGTCACAGGAATGGTTCAAAACATAGTCAGTAAGAAGAGTCAGTCTTCTTGTACTTATGTCGGCATTGTGCCTTTTGTATTTAATTCCGATGCAAGTTCTGTGTTTCATCTTCAATAAGAAGGTCCAAGGGATACAGTAAACCTGGAGTGAAGCATCGGAATCTATAACTAGTGACACAGGGATGGTTCAAAACATAGACAGTAAGAAGAGTCAGTATTCTTGTACTTATGTCGGCATTGTGCCTTTTGTATTTAATTCCGATGCAATTTCTGTGTTTCACCGTCAATAAGAAGGTACAAGGGATACAGTAAACCTGAAGTGAAGCACCGGAATCTATAACTAGTGTCACAGGAATGGTTCAAAACATAGTCAGTAAGAAAAGTCAGTCTTCTTGTATTTAAGTCGTCATTGTGCCTTTTGTATTTAATTCTGATGCAATTTCTTTGTTTCTTCGTCTATAAGGTGGTCCAAGGGTTAAAGTAAACCTGGAGTGAAGCATCGGAATCTATAACTAGTGTCACAGTAATGGTTCAAAACATAGTCAGTAAGAAGAGTCAGTCTTCTTGTACTTAAGTCGGCATTGTGCCTTTTGTATTTAATTCCGATGCTATTTTTGTGTTACATCGTCAATAAGAAGGCCCAAGGGATACAGTAAACCGGGAGTGAAACATCGGAATCTATAACTAGTGTCACAGAAATGGTTCAAAACATATTCAGTAAGAAGAGTCAGTCATCTTGTACTTAAGTCGGCATTGTGCCTTTTGTACTTAATTCAGATGCAATTTCTGTGTTTCATCGTCAATAAGAAGGCTTAAGGGATACAGTAAACCTGGAGTGAAGCATCGGAATCTACTACTAGTGTCACAGGAATGAATCAAAGCATAGTCAATAAGAAGAGTCAGTCTTCTTGTACTAAAGTCGGCATTGTAGCTTTTGTATTTAATTCCGATGCAATTTCTGTGTTTCATCGTCAATAAGAATGTCCAGGGAATACAGTAAACCTGGAGTTAAGCATCGTAATCTATAATAGTGTCACAGGGATGGTTCAAAACATAGACAGTAAGAAGAGGCAGTATTCTTGTACTTAAGTCGGCATTGTGACTTTTGTATTTAATTCCGATGCAATTTCTGTGTTTCATCGTCAAAAAGAAGGTCCAAGGGATACAGTAAACCTGAAGTGAAACATCGGAGTCTATAACTAGTGTAACAGGAATGGTTCAAAGCATAGACAGTGGGAAGAGTCAGTCTTCTTGTACTTAAGTCGGCATTGTGCCTTTTGTAATTAATTCCGATGCAATTTCTATGTTTCAGCGTCAATAAGAAGGTCAGAGGGATACAGTAAAAATGAAGTGAAGCATCGGAATGTATAAGTAGTGTCACAGGAATGGTTAAAAACATAGACAGTACGAAGAGACAGTCTTCTTGTACTTACGTCGGCATTGTGAATTTTCTATTTACTTCCTATGCAATTTCTGTGTTTCATCGTCAATAAGAAGGTCCAAGGGATACAGTAAACCTGGAGTGAAGCATCGGAATCTATAACTAGTGTCACAGGAATGAATCAAAACATAGTCAGTAAGAAGAGTCAGTCTTCTTGTACTTAAGTCGGCATTGTGCCTTTTGTATTTAATTCCGATGCAATTTCTGTGTTTCATCTTCAATAAGAAGGTCCAAAGGATACAGGTAACTTGAAGTGAAGCATCAGAGTCTATAACTAGTGTCACAGGAATGGTTCAAAGCATAGTCAGTAAGAAGAGTCAGTCTTCTTGTACATAAGTCGGCATTGGGCCTTTTGTATTTAATTCCGATGCAGTTTTTGTGTTTCATCGGCAATAAGAAAGTCCAAGGGATACAGTAAACCTGAAGTGAAGCATCGGAATCTATAATTAGTGTAACAGGAATGGTTCAAAGCATAGCCAGTGGGAAGAGTCAGTATTCTTGTACTTAAGTCGGCGTTGCGCCTTTTGTATTTAATTCCAATGCAATTTCTGTGTTTCATCGTCAATAAGAAGGTCAGAGGGATACAGTAAACCTGAAGTGAAGCATCGGAATCTATAACTAGTGTCACAGGAATGGTTCAAAACATAGACAGTAGGAAGAGACTGTCTTCTTGTACTTAAGTCGGCATTGTGCCTTTTCTATTTAATTCCTATGCACTTTCTGTGTTTCATCGTCAATAAGTAGGTCCAAGGGATATAGTAAACCTGGAGTGAAGCATCGGAATCTATAACTAGTGTCACAGGAATGGTTCAAAACATAGACAGTAAGTAGGGTCACTCTTCTTCTACTTAAGTTGGCATTGTGCCTTTTTTATTTAATTCCGATGCAATTTCTGTGTTTCATCGTCAATAAGGAAATCCAAGGGATACAGTAAACCTGGAGTGCAGCATCGGAATCTATAACTAGTGTCACAGGAATGGTTCAAATCATAGTCAGGAAGAAGAGTCAGTCTTCTTGTACTTAAGTTGGCAATGTGCCTTTTGTATATAATTACGATGCCATTTTTGTGTTTCATCATCAATAAGAAGGTCGAAGGGATACAGTAAACCGGGAGTGAAGCATCGGAATCTATAACTAGTGTCGCAGAAGTGGTTCAAAACATAGTCAGTAAGAAGAGTCAGTCTTCTTGTACCTAAGTCGGCATTGTGCATTTTGTATTTAATTCCGATGCAATTTCTGTGTTTCATCGTCAATAAGAAGGTCCAAGGGATACAGTAAACCTGGAGTGAAGCATCGGAATCTATAACTAGTGTCACAGGAATGAATCGAAACATAGTCAGTCAGAAGAGTCAGACTTCTTGTACTTAAGTCGGCATTGTGCCTTTTGTATTTAATTCCGATGCAATTTCTGTGTTTCATCGTCAATAAGAAGGTCCAAGGGATACAGTAAACCTGGAGTGAAGCATCGGAATCTATAACCAGTGTCACAGGAATGAATCAAAACATAGTCAGTAAGAAGAGTCAGTCTTCTTGTACTTAAGTCGGCATTGTGCCTTTTATATTTAATTCCGATGCAATTTCTGTGTTTCATCGTCAATAAGAAGGTCCAAGGGATACAGTAAACCTAGAGTTAAGCATCGGAATCTATAACTAGTGTCACAGGGATGGATCAAAACATAGACAGTAAGAAGAGTCGGTATTCTTGTACTTAAGTCGGCATTGTGCCTTTTGTATTTAACTCCGATGCAATTTCTGTGTTTATTCTTCAATATGAAGGTCCAAGGGATACAGTAAACCTGAAGTGAAGCATCAGAGTCTATAACTAGTGTCACAGGAATGGTTCAAAGCATAGACAGTGGCAAGAATCAGTCTTCTTGTACTTAAGTCGGCATTGTTCCTTTTGTATTTAATTCCGATGCAATTTCTATGTTTCATCGTCAATAAGAAGGTCAGAGGGATACAGTAAACCTGAAGTGAAGCATCGGAATCTATAACTAGTGTCACAGGAATGGTTCAAACCATAGACAGAAGGAAGAGACAGTCTTCTGGTACTTAAGTCGGCATTGTGCCTTTTCTATTTACTTCCTATGTAATTTCTGTGTTTCATCGTCAATAAGAAGGTCCAAGGGATATAGTAAACATGGAGTGAAGCATCGGAATCAATAACTAGTGTCACAGGAATGGCTCAAAACATAGACAGTAAGTAGGGTCAGTCTTCTTGTACTTAAGTCGGCATTGTGCCTTTTTTTATTTAATTCCGATGCAATTTCTGTGTTTGATCGTCAATAAGAAGGTCCAAGGGATATAGTAAACCTGGAGTGAAGCATCGGAATCAATAACTAGTGTCACAGGAATGGTTCAAAACATAGTCAGTAAGAAGAGTCAGTCTTCTTGTACTTAAGTCCTCATTGTGCCTTTTGTATTTAATTCCGATGCAAGTTCTGTGTTTCATCGTCAACAAGAAGGTCAGAGGGATACAGTAAACCTGAAGTGAGGCATCAGAATCTATAACTAGTGTCACAGGAACGGTTCAAAACATAGACAGTAGGAAGAGACAGTCTTCTTGTACTTAAGCCGGCATTGTGCCTTTTCTATTTACCACGTATGCAATTTCTGTGTTTCATCGTCAATAAGAAGATCCAAGGGATATAGTAAACCTGGAGTGAAGCATCGGAATCAATAACTAGTGTCACAGCAATGGTTCTAAACATAGACAGTAAGTAGGGTCAGTCTTCTTGTATTTAATTCGGCATTGTGCCTTTAGTATTTAATTCCCATGCAATTTATGTGTTTCATCGTTAATAAGAAGGTCAGAGGGATACAGTAAATCTGAAATCAAGCATCGGAATCTATAACTAGTGTCACAGGAATTTTTCAAAACATAGTTAGTAAGAAGAGTCAGTCTCCTTGTACTTAAGTCGGCATTGTGCCTTTTGTATTTAATTCCGATGCAAGTTCTGTGTTTCATCGTCAACAAGAAGGTCCAAGTGATACAGTAAACCTGGATTGTAGCATCGGAATCTATAACTAGTGACACAGGGATGGTTTAAATCATAGACAGTAAGAAGAGTCAGTATTCTTGTACTAAAGTCGGCATTGTGCCTTTTGTATTTAATTCCGATGCAATTTCTGTGTTTCATCGTCAATACGATGGTCCAAGGGATACAGTAAACCTGAAGTGTAGCACCGGAATCTATAACTAGTGTCACAGGAATGGTTCAAAACATAGTCAGTAAGAAGAGTCAGTCTTCTTGTACTTAAGTCGGCAAAGTGTCTTTTGTATTTAATTCCGATGCTATTTTTGTGTTTCATCGTCAATAAGAAGGTCCAAGGGATACAGTAAACCGGGAGTGAAGCATCGGAATCTATAACTAGTGTCGCAGAAATGGTTCAAAACATAGTCAGTAAGAATAGTCAGTCTTCTTGTCCTTAAGTCGGCATTGTGCCTTTTGTATTTAATTCCGATGCAATTTCTGTGTTTCATCGTCAATAAGAAGGTCCAAGGGATACAGTAAACCTGGAGATAAGCATCGGAATCTATAACTAGTGTCACAGGGATGGATCAAAACATAGACAATAAGAAGAGTCAGTATTCTTGTACTTAACTCGGCATTGTGCCTTTTGTATTTAGTTCCGATGCAATTTCTGTATTTCATCTTCAATATGAAGGTCCAAGGGATACAGTAAACCTGAAGTGAAGCATCAGAGTCTATAATTAGTGTCACAGGAATGGTTCAAAGCATAGCCAGAGGGAAGAGTCAGTCTTCTTGTACTTAAGTCGGCATTGTTCCTTTTGTATTTAATTCCGATGCAATTTCTATGTTTCATCGTCAATAAGAAGGTCAGAGGGATACAGTAAACATGAAGTGAAGCATCGGAATCAATAACTAGTGTCACAGGAATGGTTCAAAACATAGACAGTAGGAAGAGTCAGTCTTCTTTTACTTAAGTCGGCATTGTGCCTTT
This sequence comes from Schistocerca americana, assembly GCF_021461395.2. NCBI lineage: Eukaryota > Metazoa > Arthropoda > Insecta > Orthoptera > Acrididae > Schistocerca > Schistocerca americana. Next base: position 245,112 of record NW_025725928.1, read on the forward strand.
TGTATTTAATTCCGATGCAATTTCTGTGTTTCATCGTCAATAAGAAGGTCCAAGGGATACAGTAAACCTGGAGTGAAGCATCGGAATCTAAAACTTGTGACACAGGGATGGTTAAAATCATAGACAGTAAGAAGCGTCAGTATTCTTGTACTTAAGTCTGCATTGTGCCTTTTGTATTTATCTCCGATGCAATTTCTGTGTTTCATCGTCAATAAGAAGGTCCAAGGGATACTGTAAACCTGAAGTGAAGCACCGGAATCTATTACTAGTGTCACAGGAATGGTTCAAAGCATAGTCAGTAAGAAGAGTCAGTCTTCTTGTACTTGGCATTGTGCCTTTTGTATTTAATTCCGATGCAATTTTTGTGTTTCTTCGTCAATAAGGAGGTCCAAGTGATACAGTAAACCTCGAGTGAAGCATCGGAATCTATAACGGATGTCACAGGAATGGTTCAAAACTTAGTCAGTAAGAAGAGTCAGTCTTCTTGTACTTGGCATTGTGCCTTTTGTATTTAATTCCGATGCAATTTTTGTGTTTCTTCGTCAATAAGGAGGTCCAAGTGATACAGTAAACCTCGAGTGAAGCATCGGAATCTATAACTAGTGTAACAGGAATGGTTCATATCATACACAGTGGGAAGAGTCAGTCTTCTTGTATTTAAGCCGGCATTTTGCCTTTTGTATTTAATTCCGATGCAATTTCTGTGTTTCATCATCAATAAGAAGGTCCAAGGGATACAGTAAACCTGGTGTGAAGCATCGGAATTTATAACTACTGTCACAGGAATGGTTCAAAACATAGACAGTAAGTAGGGTCAGTGTTCTTGTACTTAAGTCGGCATTGTGCCTTTTTTATTTAAATCCGATGCAATTTCTGTGTTTCATCATCAATAAGAAGGTCCAAGGGATACAGTAAACCTGGTGTGATGCATCGGAATTTACAACTACTGTCACAGGAATGGTTCAAAACATCGACAGTAAGAAGAGTCAGTCTTCTTGTACTTAATTCGGCATTGTGGCTTTAGTTTTTAATTCCGATGCAATTTCAGTGTTTCATCGTTAATAAGAAGGTCAGAGGGATACATTAAATCTGAAGTCAAGCATCGGATTCTATAACTAGTGTCACAGAAATGGTTCAAAACATAGTCAGTAAGAAGAGTCAGTCTTCTTGTACTTATGTCGGCATTGTGCCTTTTGTATTTAATTCCGATGCAAGTTCTGTGTTTCATCTTCAATAAGAAGGTCCACGGGATACAGTAAACCTGGAGTGAAGCATCGGAATCTATAACTAGTGACACAGGGGTGGTTCAAAATATAGACAGTAAGAAGAGTCAGTATTCTTGTACTTAAGTCGGCATTGTGCCTTTTGTATTTAATACCGATGCAATTTCTGTGTTTCATCGTCAATACGATGGTCCAAGGGATACAGTAAACCTGAAGTGTAGCACCGGAATCTATAACTAGTGTCACAGGAATGGTTCAAAACATAGTCAGCAAGAAGAGTCAGTCTTCTTGTACTTAAGTCGGCAAAGTGTCTTTTGTATTTAATTCCGATGCTATTTTTGTGTTTCATCGTCAATTGAAGGTCCAAGGGATACAGTAAACCGGGAGTGAAGCATCGGAATCTATAACTAGTGTCGCAGAAATGGTTCAAAACATAGTCAGTAAGAATAGTCAGTCTTCTTGTCCTTAAGTCGGCATTGTGCCTTTTGTATTTAATTCCGATGCAATTTCTGTGTTTCATCGTCAATAAGAAGGTCCAAGGGATACAGTAAACCTGGAGTTAAGCATCGGAATCTATAACTAGTATCACAGGGATGGATCAAAACATAGACAGTAAGAAGAGTCAGTATTCTTGTGCTTAACTCGGCATTGTGCCTTTTGTATTTAGTTCCGATGCAATTTCTGTATTTCATCTTCAATATGAAGGTCCAAGGGGTACAGTAAACCTGAAGTGAAGCATCAGAGTCTATAATTAGTGTCACAGGAATGGTTCAAAGCATAGCCAGAGGGAAGAGTCAGTCTTCTTGTACTTAAGTCGGCATTGTTCCTTTTGTATTTAATTCCGATGCAATTTCTATGTTTCATCGTCAATAAGAAGGTCAGAGGGATACAGTAAACATGAAGTGAAGCATCGGAATCAATAACTAGTGTCACAGGAATGGTTCAAAACGTAGACAGTAGGAAGAGTCAGTCTGCTTTTACTTAAGTCGGCATTGTGCCTTTTGTATTTAATTCCGATGCAATTTCTGTGTTTCATCGTCAATAAGAAGGTCCAAGGGATACAGTAAACCTGGAGTGAAGCATCGGAATCTAAAACTTGTGACACAGGGATGGTTAAAATCATAGACAGTAAGAAGCGTCAGTATTCTTGTACTTAAGTCTGCATTGTGCCTTTTGTATTTTTCTCCGATGCAATTTCTGTGTTTCATCGTCAATAAGAAGGTCCAAGGGATACTGTAAAACTGAAGTGAAGCACCGGAATCTATTACTAATGTCACAGGAATGGTTCAAAGCATAGTCAGTAAGAAGAGTCAGCCTTCTTGTACTTGGCATTGTGCCTTTTGTATTTAATTCCGATGCAATTTTTGTGTTTCTTCGTCAATAAGGAGGTCCAAGTGATACAGTAAACCTCGAGTGAAGCATCGGAATCTATAACTGATGTCACAGGAATGGTTCAAAACATAGTCAGTAAGAAGAGTCAGTCTTCTTGTACTTGGCATTGTGCCTTTTGTATTTAATTCCGATGCAATTTCTGTGTTTCTTCGTCAATAAGGAGGACCAAGGGATACAGTAAACCTGGAGTGAAGCATCGGAATCTATAACTAGAGTCACAGGAATGGTTCGAAACATAGTCAGTAAGAAGAGTCAGTCTTCTTGTACTTAATTCGGCATTGTGCCTTTTGTATTTAATTCCGAAGCTATTTTTGTGTTTCATCGTCAATAAGAAGGTCAGAGGGATACAGTAAACCAGAAGTGAAGCATCGGAATCTATAACTAGTGTAACAGGAATGGTTCATATCATACACAGTGGGAAGAGTCAGTCTTCTTGTATTTAAGCCGGCATTTTGCCTTTTGTATTTAATTCCGATGCAATTTCTGTGTTTCATCATCAATAAGAAGGTCCAAGGGATACAGTAAACCTGGTGTGAAGCATCGGAATTTATAACTACTGTCACAGGAATGGTTCAAAACATAGACAGCAAGTAGGGTCAGTGTTCTTGTACTTAAGTCGGCATTGTGCCTTTTTTATTTAAATCCGATGCAATTTCTGTGTTTCATCATCAATAAGAAGGTCCAAGGGATACAGTAAACCTGGTGTGATGCATCGGAATTTACAACTACTGTCACAGGAATGGTTCAAAACATCGACAGTAAGAAGAGTCAGTCTTCTTGTACTTAATTCGGCATTGTGGCTTTAGTTTTTAATTCCGATGCAATTTCAGTGTTTCATCGTTAATAAGAAGGTCAGAGGGATACATTAAATCTGAAGTCAAGCATCGGATTCTATAACTAGTGTCACAGGAATGGTTCAAAACATAGTCAGTAAGAAGAGTCAGTCTTCTTGTACTTATGTCGGCATTGTGCCTTTTGTATTTAATTCCGATGCAAGTTCTGTGTTTCATCTTCAATAAGAAGGTCCACGGGATACAGTAAACCTGGAGTGAAGCATCGGAATCTATAACTAGTGACACAGGGGTGGTTCAAAATATAGACAGTAAGAAGAGTCAGTATTCTTGTACTTAAGTCGGCATTGTGCCTTTTGTATTTAATACCGATGCAATTTCTGTGTTTCATCGTCAATAAGAAGGTACAAGGGATACAGTAAACCTGAAGTGAAGCACCGGAATCTATAACTAGTGTCACAGGAATGGTTCAAAACATAGTCAGTAAGAAAAGTCAGTCTTCTTGTATTTAAGTCGTCATTGTGCCTTTTGTATTTCATTCTGATGCAATTTCTTTGTTTCTTCGTCAATAAGAAAGCTTAAGAGATACAGTAAACCTGGAGTGAAGCATCGGAATCTACAACTAGTGTCACAGGAATGAATCACAGCATAGTCAGTAAGAAGAGTCAGTCTTCTTGTACTAAAGTCGGCATTGTAGCTTTTGTATTTAATTCCGATGCAATTTCTGTGTTTCATCGTCAATAAGAATGTCCAAGGGATACAGTAAACCTGGAGTTAAGCATCGGAATCTATAATAGTGTCACAGGGATGGTTCAAAACATAGACAGTAAGAAGAGGCAGTATTCTTGTACTTAAGTCGGCATTGTGCCTTTTGTATTTAATTCCGATGCAATTTCTGTTTTTCATCGTCAAAAAGAAGGTCCAAGGGATACAGTAAACCTGAAGTGAAACATCGGAGTCTATAACTAGTGTAACAGGAATGGTTCAAAGCATAGACAGTGGGAAGAGTCAGTCTTCTTGTACTTAAGTCGGCATTGTGCCTTTTGTATTTAATTCCGACGCAATTTCTATGTTTCAGCGTCAATAAGAAGGTCAGAGGGATACAGTAAAAATGAAGTGAAGCATCGGAATCTATAAGTAGTGTCACAGGAATGGTTAAAAACATAGACAGTACGAAGAGACAGTCTTCTTGTACTTACGTCGGCATTGTGAATTTTCTATTTACTTCCTATGCAATTTCTGTGTTTCATCGTCAATAAGAAGGTCCAAGGGATACAGTAAACCCGGAGTGAAGCATCGGAATCTATAACTAGTGTCACAGGGATGGTTCAAATCATAGACAGTGAGAAGAGTCAGTATTCTTGTACTTAAGTAGGCATTGTGCCTTTTGTATTTAATTCCGATGCAATTTCTGTGTTTCATCTTCAATAAGAAGGTCCGAAGGATACAGTAAACTTGAAGTGAAGCATCAGAGTCTATAACTAATGTCACAGGAATGGTTCAAAACATAGTCAGTAAGAAGAGTCTGTCTTCTTGTACATAAGTCGGCATTGTGCCTTTTGTATTTAATTCCCATGCAATTTTTGTGTTTCATCGTCAATAAGAAGGTCCAAGGGATACAGTAAATCTGAAGTGAAGCATCGGAATCTATAACTAGTGTAACAGGAATGGTTCAAAGCATAGACGGTGGGAAGAGTCAGTCTTATTCTACTTAAATCGGCATTGTGCCTTTTGCATTTAATTCCGATGCAATTTCTGTGTTTCATCGTCAATAAAAGGGTCAGAGGGATACACTCAACCTGAAGTGAAGCATCGGAATCTATTATTAGTGTCACAGGAATGGTTCAAAACACAGACAGTAGGAAGAGACAGTCTTCTTGTACGTAAGTCGGCATTGTGCCTTTTCTGTTTAACTCCGATGCAATTTCTGTGTATCAACGTCAATAAGAAGGGCCAATGGATATAGTATACTTGGAGTGAAGCATCGGAATCTATAACTAGTGTCACGGGAATGGTTCGAAACATAGACAACAAGAAGAGTCAGTCTTCTTGTACTTAAGTCGGCATTGTGCATTTTTTATTTAATTCCGATGCAATTTCTGTTTTTCATTGTCAATAAGAAGGTCAGAGGGATACAGTAAACCTGGAGTGAAGCATCGGAATCTGTAACTAGTGTCACAGGGATGGTTCAAATCCTAGACAGTAAGAAGAGTCAGTATTCTTGTACCTAAGTCGGCATTGTGAATTTTGTATTTAATTCCGATGCAATTTCTGTGTTTCATCTTCAATGAGAAGGTCCAAAGGATACAGTATACTTGAAGTGAAGCATCAGAGTCTATAACTAGTGTCACAGGAATGGTTCAATACATTGTCAGTAAGAAGAGTCAGTCTTCTTGTACATAAGTCGGCATTGTGCCTTTTGTATTTAATTCCGATGCAATTTTTGTGTTTCATCGTCAATTAGATGGTCCAAGGGATACAGTAAACCTGAAGTGAGGCATCGGAATCTATAACTAGTGTAACAGGAATGGTTCAAAGCATTGAAAGTGGGAAGAGTCAGTCTTCTTGTACTTAAGTCGGCATTGTGCCTTTTGTATTTAATTCCGATGCAATTTCTGTGGTTCATCGTCAATAAGAAGGTCAGAGGGATACAGTATACCTAAAGTGAAGCATCGGAATCTATAACTAGTGCCACAGGAACGGTTCAAAACATAGACAGTAGGAAGAGACAGTCTTCTTGTACTTAAGTCAGCATTGTGCCTTTTCTATTTAATTCCTATGCAATTTCTGTGTTTCATCGTCAATAAGAAGGTCCATGGAATATAGTAAACCAGGAGTGAAGCATCAGAATCTATAGCTAGTGTCACAGGAATGGTTCAAAACATAGTGATTAAGTAGGGTCAGTCTTCTTGTACTTAAGTCGTCATTGTGCCTTTTTTATTTAATTCCGATGCAATTTCTGTGTTTCATCTTCTATATGAAGGTCCAAGGGATACAGTAAACCTGAAGTGAAGCATCAGAGTCTATAACTAGTGTCACAGGAATGGTTCAAAACATAGTCAGTAAGAAGAGTCAGTCTTCGTGCACTTAAGTCGGCAATGTGCCTTTTGTATTTAATTCCGATGCAATTTCTATGTTTCATCGTCAATAAGAAGGTCCAAGGGATATAGTAACCCTGGAATGAAGGATCGGAATCAATAACTAGAGTCACAGGAATGGTTCAAACATAAACAGTGAGTATGGTCAGTCTTCTTGTACTTAAGTCGGCATTGTGCCTTTTGTATTTAATTCCGATGTAATTTCTGTGTTTCATCGTCAATAAGAAGGTCCAAGGGATACAGTAAACCTGAAGTGAAGCACCGGAATCTATAACTAGTGTCACAGGAATGGTTCAAAACATAGTCAGTAAGAAAAGTCAGTCTTCTTGTATTTAAGTCGTCATTGTGCCTTTTGTATTTCATTCTGATGCAATTTCTTTGTTTCTTCGTCAATAAGAAAGCTTAAGAGATAGAGTAAAGCTGGAGTGAAGCATCGGAATCTACAACTAGTGTCACAGGAATGAATCACAGCATAGTCAGTAAGAAGAGTCAGTCTTCTTGTACTAAAGTCGGCATTGTAGCTTTTGTATTTAATTCCGATGCAATTTCTGTGTTTCATCGTCAATAAGAATGTCCAAGGGATACAGTAAACCTGGAGTTAAGCATCGGAATCTATAATAGTGTCACAGGGATGGTTCAAAACATAGACAGTAAGAAGAGGCAGTATTCTTGTACTTAAGTCGGCATTGTGCCTTTTGTATTTAATTCCGATGCAATTTCTGTTTTTCATCGTCAAAAAGAAGGTCCAAGGGATACAGTAAACCTGAAGTGAAACATCGGAGTCTATAACTAGTGTAACAGGAATGGTTCAAAGCATAGACAGTGGGAAGAGTCAGTCTTCTTGTACTTAAGTCGGCATTGTGCCTTTTGTATTTAATTCCGACGCAATTTCTATGTTTCAGCGTCAATAAGAAGGTCAGAGGGATACAGTAAAAATGAAGTGAAGCATCGGAATCTATAAGTAGTGTCACAGGAATGGTTAAAAACATAGACAGTACGAAGAGACAGTCTTCTTGTACTTACGTCGGCATTGTGAATTTTCTATTTACTTCCTATGCAATTTCTGTGTTTCATCGTCAATAAGAAGGTCCAAGGGATACAGTAAACCCGGAGTGAAGCATCGGAATCTATAACTAGTGTCACAGGGATGGTTCAAATCATAGACAGTGAGAAGAGTCAGTATTCTTGTACTTAAGTAGGCATTGTGCCTTTTGTATTTAATTCCGATGCAATTTCTGTGTTTCATCTTCAATAAGAAGGTCCGAAGGATACAGTAAACTTGAAGTGAAGCATCAGAGTCTATAACTAATGTCACAGGAATGGTTCAAAACATAGTCAGTAAGAAGAGTCTGTCTTCTTGTACATAAGTCGGCATTGTGCCTTTTGTATTTAATTCCCATGCAATTTTTGTGTTTCATCGTCAATAAGAAGGTCCAAGGGATACAGTAAATCTGAAGTGAAGCATCGGAATCTATAACTAGTGTAACAGGAATGGTTCAAAGCATAGACGGTGGGAAGAGTCAGTCTTATTCTACTTAAATCGGCATTGTGCCTTTTGCATTTAATTCCGATGCAATTTCTGTGTTTCATCGTCAATAAAAGGGTCAGAGGGATACACTAAACCTGAAGTGAAGCATCGGAATCTATTATTAGTGTCACAGGAATGGTTCAAAACACAGACAGTAGGAAGAGACAGTCTTCTTGTACGTAAGTCGGCATTGTGCCTTTTCTGTTTAACTCCGATGCAATTTCTGTGTATCAACGTCAATAAGAAGGGCCAATGGATATAGTATACTTGGAGTGAAGCATCGGAATCTATAACTAGTGTCACGGGAATGGTTCGAAACATAGACAACAAGAAGAGTCAGTCTTCTTGTACTTAAGTCGGCATTGTGCATTTTTTATTTAATTCCGATGCAATTTCTGTTTTTCATTGTCAATAAGAAGGTCAGAGGGATACAGTAAACCTGGAGTGAAGCATCGGAATCTATAACTAGTGTCACAGGGATGGTTCAAATCCTAGACAGTAAGAAGAGTCAGTATTCTTGTACCTAAGTCGGCATTGTGAATTTTGTATTTAATTCCGATGCAATTTCTGTGTTTCATCTTCAATGAGAAGGTCCAAAGGATACAGTATACTTGAAGTGAAGCATCAGAGTCTATAACTAGTGTCACAGGAATGGTTCAATACATTGTCAGTAAGAAGAGTCAGTCTTCTTGTACATAAGTCGGCATTGTGCCTTTTGTATTTAATTCCGATGCAATTTTTGTGTTTCATCGTCAATTAGATGGTCCAAGGGATACAGTAAACCTGAAGTGAGGCATCGGAATCTATAACTAGCGTAACAGGAATGGTTCATAGCATTGAAAGTGGGAAGAGTCAGTCTTCTTGTACTTAAGTCGGCATTGTGCCTTTTGTATTTAATTCCGATGCAATTTCTGTGGTTCATCGTCAATAAGAAGGTCAGAGGGATACAGTAAACCTAAAGTGAAGCATCGGAATCTATAACTAGTGCCACAGGAACGGTTCAAAACATAGACAGTAGGAAGAGACAGTCTTCTTGTACTTAAGTCAGCATTGTGCCTTTTCTATTTAATTCCTATGCAATTTCTGTGTTTCATCGTCAATAAGAAGGTCCATGGAATATAGTAAACCAGGAGTGAAGCATCAGAATCTATAGCTAGTGTCACAGGAATGGTTCAAAACATAGTGATTAAGTAGGGTCAGTCTTCTTGTACTTAAGTCGTCATTGTGCCTTTTTTATTTAATTCCGATGCAATTTCTGTGTTTCATCTTCTATATGAAGGTCCAAGGGATACAGTAAACCTGAAGTGAAGCATCAGAGTCTATAACTAGTGTCACAGGAATGGTTCAAAACATAGTCAGTAAGAAGAGTCAGTCTTCGTGCACTTAAGTCGGCAATGTGCCTTTTGTATTTAATTCCGATGCAATTTCTATGTTTCATCGTCAATAAGAAGGTCCAAGGGATATAGTAACCCTGGAATGAAGGATCGGAATCAATAACTAGAGTCACAGGAATGGTTCAAACATAAACAGTGAGTATGGTCAGTCTTCTTGTACTTAAGTCGGCATTGTGCCTTTTGTATTTAATTCCGATGTAATTTCTGTGTTTCATCGTCAATAAGAAGGTCCAAGGGATATAGTAAACCTGGAGTGAAGCATCGGAATCTATAACTAGTGGCACAGGAATGGTTCAAAACATAGACAGTAAGTAGGGTCAGTCTTCTTGTACTTAAGTCGGCATTGTGCCTTTTTTATTTAATTCCGATGCAATTTCTGTGTTTCATCGTCAATAAGAAGGTCCAAAGGATACAGTAAACCTGGAGTGAAGCATCGGAATCTATAACTAATGTCACAGGAATGCTTCAAAACATAGTCAGTAAGAAGAGTCAGCCTTCTTGTACTTAAGTCGGCATTGTGTCTTTTGTATTTAATTCCGATGCAATTTCTGTGTTTCATCGTCAGTAAGAAGGTCCAAGGGATACAGTAAACCTGAAGTGAAGCACCGGAATCTATAACTAGTGTCACAGGAATGGTTCAAAGCATAGTCAGTAAGATGAGTCAGTCTTCTTGTACTTAAGTCGGCATTGTGCCTTTTGTATTTCATTCCGATGCAATTTCTGTGTTTCTTCGTCAATAAGGAGGTCCAAGGGAGACAGTAAACCTGAAGTGAAGCATCAGAGTCTATAACTCCTGTCACAGGAACGGTTCAAAACATCGACAGCAAGAACAATCAGTCTTCTTGTACTTAAGTCGGCATTGTGCCTTTTTTATTGAATTCCGATGCAATTTCTGTGTTTCATCGTCAATAAGAAGGTCCAAGGGATACAGTAAACCTGGAGTGAAGCATCGGAATATATAACTTCTGTCACAGGAATGGTGAAAACATCGACAGCAAGAAGAGTCAGTCTACCTGTACTTAAGTCGGCATTGTGCCTTTTGTATTTTTTTCCGATGCAATTTCTGTGTTTCATCGTCAATAAGAAGGTCCAAGGGATACAGTAAACCTGGAGTTAAGCATCGGAATCTATAACTAGTGTCACAGGGATGGTTCAAAACATAGACAGTAATAAGAGTCAGTATTCTTGTACTTAAGTCGGCATTGTGCCTTTTGTATTTAATTCTGATGCAATTTCTGTGTTTCATCTTCAATATGAAGGTCCAAGGGATACACTAAACCAGAAGGGTAGCATCAGAATCTGTAACTAGTGTCACAGGAATGGTTCAAACATAGTCAGTAAGAAGAGTCAGTCTTCTTGTACTTAAGTCGCCATTGTGCCTTTTGTATTTAATTCCGATTCAATTTCTGTGTTTCATCGTCAATATGAAGGTCCAAGGGATACAGTAAACCTGAAGTGAAGCACCGGAATCTATAACTAGTGTTACGGGAATGGTTCAAAAGATAGACAGTAAGAAGAGTCAGTCTTCTTGTATTTTCGTCGGCATTGTGCCTTTTGTATTTAATTCCGATGCAATTTCTGTGTTTCATCTTCAATAAGAAGGTCCAAAGGATACAGTAAACTTGAAGTGAAGCATCAGTGTCTATAACTAGTGTCACAGGAATGGTTCAAAACATAGTCAGTAAGAAGAGTCAGTCTTCGTGTAAATAATTCGGCATTGTGCCTTTTGTATTTAATTCCGATGCAATTTTTGTGTTTCATCGTCAATAAGAAGGTCCAAGGGGTACAGTAAACCTGAAGTGATGCATCGGAATCTATAACTAGTGTAACAGAAATGGTTCAAAGCATAGACAGTGGGAAGAGTCAGTATTCTTGTACTTAAGTCGGCATTGTGCCTTTTGTATTTAATTCCGATGCAATTTCTGTGTTTCATCGTCAATAAGAAGGTCCACGGGATACAGTAAACCTGAAGTGAAGCACCGGAATCTATAACTAGTGTTACGGGAATGGTTCAAAAGATATACAGTAAGAAGAGTCAGTCTTCTTGTACTGTCGTCGGCATTGTGCCTTTTACATTTAATTCCGATGCAATTTCTGTGTTTCATCTTCAATAAGAAGGTCCAAAGGATACAGTAAACTTGAAGTGAAGCATCAGAGTCTGTAACTAGTGTCACAGGAATAGATCAAAACATAGTCAGTAAGAAGAGTCAGTCTTCTTGTACATATGTCGGCATTGTGCCTTTTGTATTTAATTCCGATGCAATTTTTGTGTTTCATCGTCAATAAGAAGGTCCAAGGGATACAGTAAACCTGAAGTGATGCATCGGAATCAATAACTAGTGTCACAGGAATGGTTCAAAACATAGACAGTAGGAAGAGAGAGTCTTCTTGTACTTAAGTCGGCATTGTGCCTTTTCTATTATTTCCTATGCAATTTCTGTGTTTCATCGTCAATAAGAAGGTCCATGGGATATAGTAAACCTGGAGTGAAGCATCGGAATCTGTCGCTAGTGTCACAGGAATGGTTCAATACATAGACAGTGAGTAGGGTCAGTCTTCTTGTACTTAAGTCGGCATTGTGCCCTTTTTATTTAATTCCGATGCAATTTCTGTGTTTCATCTTCAATATGAAGGTCCAAGGGATACAGTAAACCTGAAGTGAAGCATCAGAGTCTATAACTAGTTTCACAGGTATGGTTCAAAACATAGTCAGTAAGTAGGGTCAGTCTTCTTGTACTTATGTCGGCATTCTGCTTTTGTATTTAATTCCGATGCAATTTCTGTGTTTCATCGTTAATAAGAATGTCCAAGGGATACAGTAAACCTGAAGTGAAGCATCGGAATCTATAACTAGTGTAACAGGAATGGTTCAAAGCATAGACAGTGGGAGGAGTCAGTATTCTTGTACTTAAGTCAGCATTGTGCCTTTTGTATTTAATTCCGATGCAATTTCTGTGTTTCATCGTCAATAAGAAGGTCCAAGGGATACAGTAAACCTGAAGTGAAGCACCGGAATCTATAACTAGTGTTACAGGAATGGTTCAAAAGATAGACAGTAAGAAGAGTCAGTCTTCTTGTACTTTCGTCGGCATTGTGCCTATTGCATTTAATTCCGATGCAATTTCTGTGTTTCATCTTCAATAAGAAGGTCCAAAGGATACAGTAAACTTGAAGTGAAGCATCAGAGTCTATAACTAGTGTAACAGGAATGGTTTAATGCATAGACTGTGGGAAGAGTCAGTCTTCTTGTACTTAAGTCAGCATTGTGCCTTTTGTATTTAATTTCGATGCAATTTCTATGTTTCATCGTCAATAAGAAGGTAAGAGGGATACAGTAAACCTGAAGTGAAGCATCGGAATCTATAACTAGTGTAACAGGAATGGTTCAAAGCATAGACAGCGGGGAAGAGTCAGTCTTCTTTTACTTAAGTCGGCATTGTGCATTTTGTATTTAATTCCAACGCAATTTCTGTGTTTCATCGTCAATGAGAAGGTCCAAGGGATACAGTAAACCTGAAGTGAAGCACCGTAATCTATAACTCGTGTCACAGGTATGGTTCAAAGCATAGTCAGTAAGAAAAGTCAGTCTTCTTGTACTTAAGTCGGCATTGTGCCCTTTGTATTTAATTCCGATGCAATTTCTGTGTTTCTTCGACAATAAGGAGGTCCAAGGGATACAGTAAACCTGGAGTGAAGCATCGGAATCTATAACTAGTGTCACAGCAATGGTTCAAAACATAGACAGTAAGTAGGGTCAGTCTTCGTGTACTTAAGTCGGCATTGTGCCTTTTTTATTTAATTCCGATGCAATTTCTGTGTTTCATCGTCAATGAGAAGGTCCAAGGGATACAGTAAACCTGGAGTGAAGCATCGGAATCTATAACTACTGTCACAGGAATGGTTCAAAACATCGACAGTAAGAAGAGTCAGTCTTCCTGTACTTAATTCGGTATTGTGCCTTTAGTATTTAATTCCGATGCAATTTATGTGTTTCATCGTTAAAAAGAAGGTCAGAGGGATACAGTAAATCTGAAGTCAAGCATCGGAATCTATAACTAGTGTGACAGGAATGGTTCAAAACATAGTCAGTAAGAGGAGTCAGTCTTCTTGTACTTAAGTCGGCATTGTGCCTTTTGTATTTAATTCCGATGCACGTTCTGTGTTTCATCGTCAACAAGAAGGTCCAAGGGATACAGTAAACCTTTAGTGAAGCATCGGAATCTATAACTAGTGACACAGGGATGGTTTAAAACATAGGCAGTGAGAAGAGTCAGTATTCTTGTACTTAAGTCGGCATTGTGCCTTTTGTATTTAATTCCAATGCAACTTCTGTGTTTCATCGTCAATAAGAAGGTCCAAGGCATACAGTAAACCTGAAGTGAAGCACCGTAATCTATAACTCGTGTCACAGGTATGGTTCAAAGCATAGTCAGTAAGAAAAGTCAGTCTTCTTGTACTTAAGTCGGCATTGTGCCCTTTGTATTTAATTCCGATGCAATTTCTGTGTTTCTTCGACAATAAGGAGGTCCAAGGGATACAGTAAACCTGGAGTGAAGCATCGGAATCTATAACTAGTGTCACAGGAATGGTTCAAATCATAGTCGGTAAGAAGAGTCAGTCTTCTTGTACTTAAGTCGGCATTGGGCCTTTTGTATTTAATTCCGATGCAATTTCTGTGTTTCATCGTCAATAAGAAGGTCCAAGGGATACAGTAAACCTGGAGTGAAGCATCGGAATCTATAACTAGTGTCACAGGAATGAATCAAAACATAGTCAGTAAGAAGAGTCAGTCTTCTTGTACTTAAGTCGGCATTGTGCCTTTTGTATTTAATTCCGATGCAATTTCTGTGTTTCTTCGACAATAAGGAGGTCCAAGGGATACAGTAAACCTGGAGTGAAGAATCGGAATCTATAACTAGTGTCACAGCAATGGTTCCAAACATAGACAGTAAGTAGGGTCAGTCTTCGTGTACTTAAGTCGGCATTGTGCCTTTTTTATTTAATTCCGATGCAATTTCTGTGTTTCATCGTCAATGAGAAGGTCCAAGGGATACAGTAAACCTGGAGTGAAGCATCGGAATCTATAACTACTGTCACAGGAATGGTTCAAAACATCGACAGTAAGAAGAGTCAGTCTTCCTGTACTTAATTCGGTATTGTGCCTTTAGTATTTAATTCCGATGCAATTTATGTGTTTCATCGTTAAAAAGAAGGTCAGAGGGATACAGTAAATCTGAAGTCAAGCATCGGAATCTATAACTAGTGTGACAGGAATGGTTCAAAACATAGTCAGTAAGAGGAGTCAGTCTTCTTGTACTTAAGTCGGCATTGTGCCTTTTGTATTTAATTCCGATGCACGTTCTGTGTTTCATCGTCAACAAGAAGGTCCAAGGGATACAGTAAACCTTTAGTGAAGCATCGGAATCTATAACTAGTGACACAGGGATGGTTTAAAACATAGGCAGTGAGAAGAGTCAGTATTCTTGTACTTAAGTCGGCATTGTGCCTTTTGTATTTAATTCCAATGCAATTTCTGTGTTTCATCGTCAATAAGAAGGTCCAAGGCATACAGTAAACCTGAAGTGAAGCACCGTAATCTATAACTCGTGTCACAGGTATGGTTCAAAGCATAGTCAGTAAGAAAAGTCAGTCTTCTTGTACTTAAGTCGGCATTGTGCCCTTTGTATTTAATTCCGATGCAATTTCTGTGTTTCTTCGACAATAAGGAGGTCCAAGGGATACAGTAAACCTGGAGTGAAGCATCGGAATCTATAACTAGTGTCACAGGAATGGTTCAAATCATAGTCGGTAAGAAGAGTCAGTCTTCTTGTACTTAAGTCGGCATTGGGCCTTTTGTATTTAATTCCGATGCAATTTCTGTGTTTCATCGTCAATAAGAAGGTCCAAGGGATACAGTAAACCTTTAGTGAAGCATCGGAATCTATAACTAGTGACACTGGGATGGTTTAAAACATAGGCAGTGAGAAGAGTCAGTATTCTTGTACTTAAGTCGGCATTGTGCCTTTTGTATTTAATTCCAATGCAATTTCTGTGTTTCATCGTCAATAAGAAGGTCCAAGGCATACAGTAAACCTGAAGTGAAGCACCGTAATCTATAACTCGTGTCACAGGTATGGTTCAAAGCATAGTCAGTAAGAAAAGTCAGTCTTCTTGTACTTAAGTCGGCATTGTGCCCTTTGTATTTAATTCCGATGCAATTTCTGTGTTTCTTCGACAATAAGGAGGTCCAAGGGATACAGTAAACCTGGAGTGAAGCATCGGAATCTATAACTAGTGTCACAGGAATGGTTCAAATCATAGTCGGTAAGAAGAGTCAGTCTTCTTGTACTTAAGTCGGCATTGGGCCTTTTGTATTTAATTCCGATGCAATTTCTGTGTTTCATCGTCAATAAGAAGGTCCAAGGGATACAGTAAACCTGGAGTGAAGCATCGGAATCTATAACTAGTGTCACAGGAATGAATCAAAACATAGTCAGTAAGAAGAGTCAGTCTTCTTGTACTTAAGTCGGCATTGTGCCTTTTGTATTTAATTCCGATGCAATTTCTGTGTTTTATCTTCAATAAGAAGGTCCAAGGGATACAGTAAACCTGAAGTGAGGCGACGGAATCAATAACTAGTGCCACATGAATGGTTCAAATCATAGTCAGTAAGAAGAGTCAGTCTTCTTGTACTTAAGTCCGCATTGTGCCTTTTGTATTTAATTCCGATGCAATTTCTGTGTTTCATCGTCAATAACAAGGTCCAAGGGATACAGTAAACCTGGAGTGAAGCATCGGAATCTATAACTATTGTCACAGGAATGAATGAAAACATAGACAGTAAGAAGTGTCAGTCTTCTTGTACTTTAGTCGGCAATGTGTCTTTTGTATTTAATTCCGATGCAATTTCTGGGTTTCATAGTCAATAAGAAGGTCGAAGGGACACAGTAAACCTGGAGTTAAACATCGGAATCTATAACTAGTGTCACAGGGATGGATGAAAACCTAGTCAGTAAGAAGAATCAGTATTCTTGTACTTAAGTCGGCATTGTGCCTTTTGTATTTAATTCCGATGCAATTTCTATGTTTCATCTTCAATATGAAGGTCCAAGGGATACAGTACACCAGAGGTGAAGCATCAGAGTCTATAACTACTGCCACAGGAACGGTTCAAAACATCGACAGCAAGAACAGTCAGTCTTCTTGTACGTAAATCGGCATTGTGCCTTTTTTATTGAATTCCGATGCAATTTCTGTGTTTCATCGTCAATACGAAGGTCCAAGGGATACAGTAAACCTGGAGTGAAGAATCGGAATCTATAACCACTGTCACAGGTATGGTGCAAAGCATCGACAGCAAGAAGAGTCAGTCTTCTTGTACTTAAGTCGGCATCGTGTCTTTTGTATTTTTTTCCGATGCAATTTCTGTGTTTCATCTTCATTAAGAAGGTCCAAGGGATACAGTAAACCTGAAGTGAAGCACCGGAATCTATAACTAGTGTCACATGGATGGTTCAAATCATAGTCAGTAAGAAGAGTCAGTCTTCTTGTAGTTAAGTCGCCATTATGCCTTTTGTATTTAATTCCGATGCAATTTCTGTGTTTCATCGTCAATGAGAAGGTCCAAGGGACACAGTAAACCTGGAGTTAAACATCGGAATCTATAACTTGTGTTACGGGAATGGTCCAAAAGATAGACAGTAAGAAGAGTCAGTCTTCTTGTACTTTCGTCGGCATTGTGCCCTTTGTATTTAATTCCGATGCAATTTCTGTGTTTCATCTTCAATAAGAAGGTCCAAAGGATACAGCAAACCAGAAGTGAAGCATCAGAGTCTATAACTACTGTCACAGGAACGGTTCAAAACATCGACAGCAAGAACAGTCAGTCTTCTTGTACATATGTCGGCATTGTGCCTTTTGTATTTAATTTCGATGCAATTTTTGTGTTTCATCGTCAATAAGAAGGTCCAAGGGATACAGTAAACCTGAAGTGATGCATCGGAAACTATAACTAGTGTCACAGGAATGGTTCAAAACATAGACAGTAGGAAGAGAGAGTCTTCTTGTACTTAAGTCGGCATTGTGCCTTTTCTATTTAATTCCTATGCAATTTCTGTGTTTCATCGTCAATAAGAAGGTCCATGGGAAATAGTAAACCTGGAGTGAAGCATCGGAATCTGTCGCTAGTGTCACAGGAATGGTTCAATACATAGACAGTGAGTAGGGTCAGTCTTCTTGTACTTAAGTCGGCATTGTGCCCTTTTTATTTAATTCCGATGCAATTTCTGTGTTTCATCTTCTATATGAAGGTCCAAGGGATACAGTAAACCTGAAGTGAAGCATCAGAGTCCATAACTAGTGTCACAGGTATGGTTCAAAACATAGTCAGTAAGTAGGGTCAGTCTTCTTGTACTTATGTCGGCATTGTGCCTTTTGTATTTAATTCCGATGCAATTTCTGTGTTTCATCGTCAATAAGAATGTCCAAGGGATACAGTAAACCTGAAGTGAAGCATCGGAATCTATAACTAGTGTAACAGGAATGGTTCAAAGCATAGACAGTGGGAGGAGTCAGTATTCTTGTACTTAAGTCAGCATTGTGCTTTTTGTATTTAATTCCGATGCAATTTCTGGGTTTCATCGTCAATATGAAGGTCCAAGGGATACAGTAAACCAGAAGTGAAGCATCAGAGTCTATAACTACTGTCACAGGAACGGTTCAAAACATCGACAGCAAGAACAGTCAGTCTTCTTGTACGTAAGTCGGCATTGTGCCTTTTTTATTGAATTCCGATGCAATTTCTGTGTTTCATCGTCAATACGAAGGTCCAAGGGATACAGTAAACCTGGAGTGAAGAATCGGAATCTATAACCACTGTCACAGGAATGGTGCAAATCATCGACAGCAAGAAGAGTCAGTCTTCTTGTACTTAAGTCGGCATTGTGCCTTTTGTATTTTTTTCCGATGCAATTTCTGTGTTTCATCTTCATTAAGAAGGTCCAAGGGATACAGTAAACTTGAAGTGAAGCATCAGTGTCTATAACTAGTGTCACAGGAGTGGTTCAAAACATAGTCAGTAAGAAGAGTCAGTCTTCGTGTACATAATTCAGCATTGTGCCTTTTGTATTTAATTCCGATGCAGTTTTTGTGTTTCATCGTCAATAAGAAGGTCCAAGGGATACAGTAAACCTGAAGTGATGCATCGGAATCTATAACTAGTGTAACAGAAATGGTTCAACACATAGACAGTGGGAAGAGTCAGTATTCTTGTACTTAAGTCGGCATTGTGCCTTTTGTATTTAATTCCGAAGCAATTTCTGTGTTTCATCGTCAATAAGAAGGTCCAAGGGATACAGTAAACCTGAAGTGAAGCACCGGAATCTATAACTAGTGTTACGGGAATGGTTCAAAAGATAGACAGTAAGAAGAGTCAGTCTTCTTGTACTTTCGTCGGCATTGTGCCTTTTGCATTTAATTCCGATGCAATTTTTGTGTTTCATCTTCAATAAGAAGGTCCAAAGGATACAGTAAACTTGAAGTGAAGCATCAGAGTCTGTAACTAGTGTCACAGGAATGGATCAAAACATAGTCAGTAAGAAGAGTCAGTCTTCTTGTACATAAGTCGGCATTGTGCCTTTTGTATTTAATTCCGATGCAATTTTTGTGTTTCATCGTCAATAAGAAGGTCCAAGGGATACAGTAAACCTGAAGTGATGCATCGGAATCTATAACTAGTGTCACAGGAATGGTTCAAAAGATAGACAGTAAGAAGAGTCAGTATTCTTGTACTTTCGTTGGCATTGTGACTTTTGCATTTAATTCCGATGCAATTTCTGTGTTTCATCTTCAGTAAGAAGGGCCAAAGGATACAGTAAACTTGAAGTGAAGCATCAGAGTCTATAACTAGTGTAACAGGAATGGTTCAAAGCATAGACTGTGTGAAGAGACAGTCTTCTTGTACTTAAGTCGGCATTGTGCCTTTTGTATTTAATTTCGATGCAATTTCTATGTTTCATCGTCAATAAGAAGGTAAGAGGGAAACAGTAAACCTGAAGTGAAGCATCGGAAACTATAACTAGTGTAACAGGAATGGTTCGAAGCATAAACAGCGGGGAAGAGTCAGTCTTCTTGTACTTAAGTCAGCATTGTGCATTTTGTATTTAATTAAAATGCAATTTCTGTGTTTCATCGTCAATAAGAAGGTCAGAGGGATACAGTAAACCTGAAGTGAAGCATCGGAATCTATAACTAGTGTCACAGGAATGGTTCAAAACATAGACAGTAGGAAGAGACTGGGTTCTTGTACTTAAGTCGGCCTTCTACCTTTTCTATATAATTCCTATGCAGTTTCTGTGTTTCTTCGTCAATAAGAAGGTCCAATGGATATAGTAAACCTGGAGTGAAGCATCGGAATCTATAACTAGTGTCACAGGAATGGTTCAAAACATAGACAGTAAGTAGGGTCAGTCTTCGTGTACTTAAGTCGGCATTGTGCCTTTTTTATTTAATTCCGATGCAATTTCTGGGTTTCATCGTCAATAAGAAGGTCCAAGGGACACAGTAAACCTGGAGTTAAACATCGGAATCTATAACTATTGTCACAGTGATGGATGAAAACCTAGACAGTAAGAAGAGTCAGTATTCTTGTACTTAAGTCGGCATTGTGCCTTTTTTATTGAATTCCGATGCAATTTCTGTGTTTCATCGTCAATAAGAAGGTCCAAGGGATACAGTAAACCTCGAGTGAAGCATCGGAATCTATAACTACTGTAACAGGAATGGTGCAAAGCATCGACAGCAAGAAGAGTCAGTCTTCTTGTACTTAAGTCGGCATTGTGCCTTTTGTATTCTTTTCCGATGCAATTTCTGTGTTTCATCTTCATTAAGAAGGTCCAAGGGATACAGTAAACCTGAAGTGAAGCACCGGAATCTATAACTAGTGTCACATGGATGGTTCAAATCATAGTCAGTAAGAAGAGGCAGTCTTCTTGTACATAAGTCGCGATTGTGCCTTTTGTATTTAATTCCGATGCAATTTCTGTGTTTCATCGTCAATGAGAAGGTCCAAGGGATACAGTAAACCTGAAGTGAAGCACCGGAATCTATAACTTGTGTTACGGGAATGCTCCAGAAGATAGACAGTAAGAAGAGTCAGTCTTCTTGTACTTTCGTCGGCATTGTGCCTTTTGTATTTAATTCCGATGCAATTTCTGTGTTTCATCTTCAATAGGATGGTCCAAAGGATACAGTAAACTTGAAGTGAAGCATCAGTGTCTATAACTAGTGTCACAAGAATGGTTCAAATCATAGTAAGAAGAGTCAGTCTTCGTGTACATAAGTCGGCATTGTGCCTTTTGGATTTAATTCCGATGCAATTTTTGTGTTTCATCGTCAATAAGAAGGTCCAAGGGATACAGTAAACCTGAAGTGATGCATCGGAATCTATAACTAGTGTAACAGGAATGGTGCAAAGCATAGACAGTGGGAAGAGTCAGTATTCTTGTACATAAGTCGGCATTGTGCCTTTTGTATTTAATTCCGATGCAATTTCTGTGTTTCATCGTCAATAAGAAGGTCCAAGGGTTACAGTAAACCTGAAGTGAAGCACCGGAATCAATAACTAGTGTTACAGGAATGGTTCAAAAGATAGACAGTAAGAAGAGTCAGTCTTCTTGTACTTTCGTCGGCATTGTGCCTTTTGCATTTAATTCCGATGCAATTTCTGTGTTTCATCTTCAATAAGAAGGTCCAAAGGATACAGTAAACTTGAAGTGAAGCATCAGAGTCTGTAACTAGTGTCACAGGAATGGATCAAAACATAGTCAGTAAGAAGAGTCAGTCTTCTTGTACATAAGTCGGCATTGTGCCTTTTGTATTGAATTCCGATGCAATTTTTGTGTTTCATCGTCAATAAGAAAGTCCAAGGGATACAGTAAACCTGAAGTGATGCATCGGAATCTATAACTAGTGTCACAGGAATGGTTCAAATCATAGACAGTAGGAGGAGACAGTGTTCTTTTACTTAAGTCGGCATTGTGCCTTTTCTATTTAATTCCTATGCAATTTCTATGTTTTATCGTCAATAAGAAGGTCCAAGGGATATAGTAAAAATGGAGTGAAGCATCGGAAACAATAACTGGTGTCACAGGAATGGTTCAAAACATAGAGATTAAGTAGGGTCAGTCTTCTTGTACTTAAGTCGGCATTGTGCCTTTTGTATTTAATTCCGATGCAATTTCTGTGATTCATCGTCAATAAGAAGGTCCAAGGGATACAGTAAACCTGAAGTGAAGCATCGGAATCTATAACTAGTGTAACAGGAGTGGTTCAAAGCACAGACTGTGGGATGATTCAGTCTTCTTGTACTTAAGTCGGCATTGTGCCTTTTGTATTTAATTTCGATGCAATTTCTATGTTTCATCGTCAATAAGAAGGTAAGAGGGATACAGTTAACCTGAAGTGAAGCAGCGGAATCTATAACTAGTGTAATAGGAACGGTTCAAAGCATAGACAGTGGGAAGAGTCAGTCTTCTTGTACTTAAGTCGGCATTGCGCATTTTGTTTTTAATTCCAATGCAATTTCTGTGTTCCATCGTCAATAAGAAGGTCAGAGGGATACAGTAAACCTGAAGTGAAGCATCGGAATCTATAACTAGTGTCACAGGAATGGTTCAAAACATAGACAGTAGGAAGAGACTGTCTTCTTGTACTTAAGTCGGCCTTCTACCTTTTCTATATAATTCCTATGCAATTTCTGTGTTTCTTCGTCAATAAGAAGGTCCAATGGATATAGTAAATCTGGTGTGAAGCATCGGAATCTATAATTAGTGTCACAGGAATGGTTCAAAACATAGACAGTAAGTAGTTTCAGTCTTCGTGTACTTAAGTCGGCATAGTGCCTTTTTTATTTAATTCCGATGCAATTTCTGTGTTTCATCGTCAATGTGAAGGTCCAAGGGATACAGTAAACCTGGAGTGAAGCATCGGAATCTATAACTACTGTCACAGGAATGGTTCAAAACATCGTCAGTAAGAAGAGTCAGTCTTCCTGTACTTAATTCGGTATTGTGCCTTTAGTATTTAATTCCGATGCAATTTATGTGTTTCATCGGTAAAAAGAAGGTCAGAGGCATACAGTAAATCTGAAGTCAAGCATCGGAATCTATAACTAGTGTGACAGGAATGGTTCAAAACATAGTCAGTAAGAGGAGTCAGTCTTCTTGTACTTAAGTCGGCATTGTGCCTTTTGTATTTAATTGCGATGCACATTCTGTGTTTCATCGTCAACAAGAAGGTCCAAGGGATACAGTAAACCTGGAGTGAAGCATCGGAATCTGTAACTAGTGACACAGGGATGGTTTAAAACATAGACAGTAAGAAGAGTCAGTATTCTTGTACTTAAGTCGGCATTGTGCCTTTTGTATTTAATTCCGATGCAATTTCTGTGTTTCATCGTCAATAAGAAGGTCCAAGGGATACAGTAAACCTGAAGTGAAGCACCGTAATCTATAACTCGTGTCACAGGAATGGTTCAAAGCATAGTCAGTAAGAAGAGTCAGTCTTCTTGTACTTAAGTCGACATTGTGCAATTTGCATTTAATTCCGATGCAATTTCTGTGTTTCTGCGACAATAAGGAGGTCCAAGGGATACAGTAAACCTGGAGTGAAGCATCAGAATCTATAACTAGTGTCACAGTAATGGTTCAAATCATAGTCGGTAAGAAGAGTCAGTCTTCTTGTACTTAAGTCGGCATTGTGCCTTTTGCATATAATTCCGATGCAATTTCTGTGTTTCATCGTCAATAAGAAGGTCCAAGGGATACAGTAAACCTGGAGTGCAGCATCGGAATCTATAACTAGTGTCACAGGAATGAATCAAAACATAGTCAGTAAGAAGAGTCAGTCTTCTTGTACTTAAGTCGGCATTGTGCCTTTTGTATTTAATTCCGATTCAATTTCTGTGTTTCATCGTCAATAAGAAGGTCCAAGGGATACAGTAAACCTGAAGTGAGGCGACGGAATCAATAACTAGTGTCACATGAATGGTTCAAATCATAGTCAGTAAGAAGAGTCAGTCTTCTTGTACTTAAGTCGCCATTGTGCCTTTTGTATTTAAGTCCGATGCAATTTCTGTGTTTCATCGTCAATAAGAATTTCCAAGGGATACACCAAACCTGAAGTGTAGCATCAGAATCCATAACTAGTGTCACATGAATGGTGCAAATCATAGTCAGTAAGAAGAGTCAGTCTTCTTGTACTTAAGTCGCCATTGTGCCTTTTGTATTTAATTCCGATGCAATTTCTGTGTTTCATCGTCAATAAGAAGGTCCAAGGTATACAGTAAACCTGAAGTGAAGCACCGGAATCTATAACTTGTGTTACGGGAATGGTTCAAAAGATAGACAGTAAGAAGAGTCAGTCTTCTTGTACTTTCGTCGGCATTGTACCTCTTGTATTTAATTCCGATGCAATTTCTGTGTTTCATCTTCAATAAGAAGGTCCAAAGGATACAGTAAACTTAAAGTGAAGCATCAGTGCCTATAACTAGTGTCACAGGAATGGATCAAAGCATAGTCAGTAAGAAGAGTCAGTCTTCTTGTACATAAGTCTGCATTGTGCCTTTTGTATTTAATTCCGATGCAATTTTTGTGTTTCATCGTCAATATGAAGGTCCAAGGGATACAGTAAACCTGAAGTGATGCATCGGAATCTATAACTAGTGTAACAGGAATGGTTCAAAGCATAGACAGTGGGAAGAGTCAGTCTTCTTGTACTTAAGTCGGCATTGTGCCTTTTGAATTTAATTCCGATGCAATTTCTGTGTTTCATCGTCAATAAGAAGGTCAGAGGGATACAGTAAACCTGATGTGAAGCATTGGAATCTATAACTAGTGTCACAGGAATGGTTCAAAACATAGACAGTAGGAAGAGAGAGTCTTCTTGTACTTAAGTCGGCATTGTGCCTTTTGTATTTAATTCCGATGCAATTTCTGTGTTTCATCGTCAATAAGAATGTCCAAGGGATACAGTAAACCTGAAGTGAAGCACCGGAATCTATAATTAGTGTTACAGGAATGGTTCAAAAGATAGACAGTAAGAAGAGTCAGTCTTCTTGTACTTTCGTCGGCATTGTGCCTTTTGCATTTAATTCCGATGCAATTTCTGTGTTTCATCTTCAATAAGAAGGTCCAAAGGATACAGTAATCTTGAAGTGAAGCATCAGAGTCTATAACTAGTGTTACAGGAATGGATCAAAGCATAGTCAGTAAGAAGAGTCAGTCTTCTTGTACATAAGTCGGCATTGTGCCTTTTGTATTTATTTCCGATGCAATTTTTGTGTTTCATCGTCAATAAGAAGGTCCAAGGGATACAGTAAACCTGAAGTGATGCATCGAAATCTATAACTAGTGTAACAGGAATTGTTCAAAGCATAGACAGTGGGAAGAGTCAGTCTTCTTGTACTTAAGTCGGCATTGTGCCTTTTGTACTTAATTCCGATGCAATTTCTGTGTTTCATCGTCAATAAGAAGGTCCAAGGGATACAGTAAACCTGAAGTGAAGCATCGGAATCTATAACTAGTGTAACAGTAGTGGTTCAAAGCATAGACTGTGGGAAGAGTCAGTCATCTTGTACTTAAGTCGGCATTGTGCCTTTTGTGTTTAATTTCGATGCAATTTATATGTTTCATCGTCAATAAGAAGGTAAGAGGGATACAGTAAACCTGAAGTGAAACATCCGAATTTATAACTAGTGTAACAGGAACGGTTCAAAGCGTAGACAGTGGGAAGAGTCAGTCTTCTTGTACTTAAGTCGGCATTGTGCATTTTGTATTTAATTCCAATGCAATTTCTGTGTTTCATCGTCAATAAGAAGGTCAGAGGGATACAGTAAACCTGAAGTGAAGCATCGGAATCTATAACTAGTGTCACAGGAATGGTTCAAAACATAGACAGTAGGAAGAGACTGTCTTCTTGTACTTAAGTCGGCCTTCTACCTTTTCTATATAATTCCTATGCAATTTCTGTGTTTCTTCGTCAATAAGAAGGTCCAATGGATATAGTAAATCTGGAGTGAAGCATCGGAATCTATAACTAGTGTCACAGGAATGGTTCAAAACATAGACAGTAAGTAGGGTCAGTCTTCGTGTACTTAAGTCGGAATAGTGCCTTTTTTATTTAATTCTGATGCAATTTCTGTGTTTCATCGTCAATGAGAAGGTCCAAGGGATACAGTAAACCTGGAGTGAAGCATCGGAATCTATAACTACTGTCACAGGAATGGTTCAAAACATCGACAGTAAGAAGAGTCAGTCTTCCTGTACTTAATTCGGTATTGTGCCTTTAGTATTTAATTCCGATGCAAATTTATGTGTTTCATCGTTAAAAAGAAGGTCAGAGGCATACAGTAAATCTGAAATCAAGCATCGGAATCTATAACTAGTGTGACAGGAATGGTTCAAAACATAGTCAGTAAGAGGAGTCAGTCTTCTTGTACTTAAGTCGGCATTGTGCCTTTTGTATTTAATTGCGATGCACGTTCTGTGTTTCATCGTCAACAAGAAGGTCCAAGGGATACAGTAAACCTGGAGTGAAGCATCAGAATCTATAACTAGTGACACAGGGATGGTTTAAAACATAGACAGTAAGAAGAGTCAGTATTCTTGTACTTAAGCCGGCATTGTGCCTTTTATATTTAATTCCGATGCAATTTCTGTGTTTCATCGTCAATAAGAAGGTACAAGGGATACAGTAAACCTGAAGTGAAGCACCGTAATCTATAACTCGTGTCACAGGAATGGTTCAAAGCATAGTCAGTAAGAAGAGTCAGTCTTCTTGTACTTAAGTCGACATTGTGCCCTTTGCATTTAATTCCGATGCAATTTCTGTGTTTCTACGACAATAAGGAGGTCCAAGGGATACAGTAAACCTGGAGTGAAGCATCGGAATCTATAACTAGTGTCACAGTAATGGTTCAAATCATAGTCGGTAAGAAGAGTCAGTCTTCTTGTACTTAAGTCGGCATTGTGCCTTTTGTATTTAATTCCGATGCAATTTCTGTGTTTCATCGTCAATAAGAAGGTCCAAGGGATACAGTAAACCTGGAGTGCAGCATCGGAATCTATAACTAGTGTCACAGGAATGAATTAAAACATAGTCAGTAAGAAGAGTCAGTCTTCTTGTACTTAAGTCGGCATTGTGCCTTTTGTATTTAATTCCGATGCAATTTCTGTGTTTCATCGTCAATAAGAAGGTCCAAGGGATACAGTAAACCTGGAGTTAAGCATCGGAATCTATAACTAGTGTCACAGGGATGGTTTACAACATATACCGTGAGAAGAGTCAGTATTCTTGTACTTAAGTCGGCATTGTGCCTTTTGTATTTAATTCTGATGCAGTTTCTGTGTTTCATCTTCAATAAGAAGGTCCAAGTGATACAGTAAACTTGAAGTGAGGCGACGGAATCAATAACAAGTGTCACATGAATGGTTCAAATCATAGTCAGTAAGAAGAGTCAGTCTTCTTGTACTTAAGTCGCCATTGTGCCTTTTGTATTTAATTCCGATGCGATTTCTGTGTTTCATCTTCAATAAGAAGGTCCAAGGGATACAGTAAACCTGAAGTGAGGCGACGGAATCAATAACTAGTGTCACATGAATGGTTCAAATCATAGTCAGTAAGAAGAGTCAGTCTTCTTGTACCTAAGTCGCCATTGTGCCTTTTGTATTTTATTCCGATGCAATTTCTGTGTTTCATCGTCAATAAGAATTTCCAAGGGAAACACCAAACCTGAAGTGTAGCATCAGAATCCATAACTAGTGTCACATGAATGGTTCAAATCATAGTCAGTAAGAAGGGTCAGTCTTCTTGTACTTAAGTCGCCATTGTGCCTTTTGTATTTAATTCCGATGCAATTTCTGTGTTTCATCGTCAATAAGAAGGTCCAAGGGATACAGTAAACCTGAAGTGAAGCACCGGAATCTATAACTTGTGTTACGGGAATGGTTCAAAAGATAGACAGTAAGAAGAGTCAATCTTCTTGTACTTTCGTCGGCATTGTGCCTTTTGTATTTCATTCCGATGCAATTTCTGTGTTTCTTCTTCAATAAGAAGGTCCAAAGGATACAGTAAACTTGAAGTGAAGCATCAGTGTCTATAATTAGTGTCACAGGAATGGTTCAAAACGTAGTCAGTAAGAAGAGTCAGTCTTCGTGTACATAAGTCGGCATTGTGCCTTTTGTATCCAAGGGATATAGTAAAAATGGAGTGAAGCATCGGAATCAATAACTGGTGTCACAGGAATGGTTCAAAACATAGACAGTAAGTAGGTTCAGTCTTCTTGTACTTAAGTCGGCTTTGTGCCTTTTGTATTTAATTCCGATGCAATTTCTGTGTTTCATCGTCAATAAGAAAATCCAAGGGATACAGTAAACCTGAAGTGAAGCATCGGAATCTATAACTAGTGTAACAGGAGTGGTTCAAAGCATAGACTGTGGGAAGAGCCAGTCTTCTTGTACTTAAGTCGGCATTGTGCCTTTTGTATTTAATTTCGATGCAATTTCTATGTTTCATCGTCAATAAGAAGGTAAGAGGGATACAGTAAACCTGAAGTGAAGCATCGGAATCTGTAACTAATGTCACAGGAATGGTTCAAATCATTGACAGTAGGAAGAGACTGTCTTCTTGTACTTAAGAGGGCCTTCTACCTTTTCTATATAATTCCTATGCAATTTCTGTGTTTCTTCGTCAATAAGAAGGTCCAATGGATATAGTAAATCTGGAGTGAAGCATCGGAATCTATAACTAGTGTCACAGGAATGGTTCAAAACATAGACAGTAAGTTGAGTCAGTCTTCGTGTACTTAAGTCGGAATAGTGCCTTTTTTATTTAATTCCGATGCAATTTCTGTGTTTAATCGTCAATGAGAAGGTCCAAGGGATACAGTAAACCTGGAGTGAAGCATCGGAATCTATAACTACTGTCACAGGAATGGTTAAAAAACATCGACAGTAAGAAGAGTCAGTCTTCCTGTACTTAATTCGGTATTGTGCCTTTAGTATTTAATTCCGATGCAATATATGTGTTTCATCGTTAAAAAGAAAGTCAGAGGCATACAGTAAATCTGAAATCAAGCATCGGAATCTATAACTAGTGTGACAGGACTGGTTCAAAACATAGTCAGTAAGAGGAGTCAGTCTTCTTGTACTTAAGTCGGCATTGTGCATTTTGTATTTAATTGCGATGCACGTTCTGTGTTTCATCATCAACAAGAAGGTCCAAGGGATACAGTAAACCTGAAGTGAGGCGACGGAATCAATAACTAGTGTCACATGAATGGTTCAAATCATAGTCAGTAAGAAGAGTCAGTCTTCTTGTACTTAAGTCGCCATTGTGCCTTTTGTATTTAATTCCGATGCAATTTCTGTGTTTCATCGTCAATAAGAATTTCCAAGGGATACACGAAACCTGAAGTGTAGCATCAGAATCCATAACTAGTGTCACATGAATGGTTCAAATCATAGTCAGTAAGAAGAGTCAGTCTTCTAGTACTTTAGTCGCCATTGTGGCTTTTGTATTTAATTCCGATTCAATTTCTGTTTCATCGTCAATAAGAATGTCCAAGGGATACAGTAAACCTGGAGTGAAGCATCGGAATCTATAACTAGTGTCACATGAATGGTTCAGAACATAGACAGTAAGAAGAGTCAGTCTGCTTGTACTAAATTCGGCATTGTGCCTTTTGTATTTAATTCCGATGCAATTTCTATGTTGCATCGTCAATAAGAGGGTCAGAGGGAGACAGTGAACCTGAAGTGAAGCATCGGAATCTATAACTAGTGTTACAGGAATGGTTCAAATGATAGACAGTAAGAAGAGTCAGTCTGCTTGTACTTAATTCGGCATTGTGCCTTTTGTATTTAATTCGGATGCAATTTCTGTGTTTCGTCGTCAATAAGAAGGTCCAAGGGATACAGTAAACCTGAAGTGAAGCACCGGAATCTATAACTAGTGTTACAGGAATGGTTCAAAAGATAGACAGTAAGAAGAGTCAGTCTTCTTGTACTTTCGTCGGCATTGTGCCTTTTGCATTCAATTCCAATGCAATTCTGTGTTTCATCTCCAATAAGAAGGTCCAAAGGATACAGTAAACTTGAAGTGAAGCATCAGAGTCTATAACTAGTGTCACAGGAATGGATCAAAACATAGTCAGTAAGAAGAGTCAGTCTTCTTGTACATAAGTCGGCATTGTGCCTTTTGTATTTAATTCCGATGCAATTTTTGTGTTTCATCGTCAATAAGAAGGTCCAAGGGATACAGTAAACCTGAAGTGATGCATCGGAATCTATAACTAGTGTAACAGGAATGGATCAAATCACAGACAGTGGGAAGAGTCAGTCTTGTTGTACTTAAGTCGGCATTGTGCCTTTTGTATTTAATTCCGATGCAATTTCTGTGTTTCATCGTCAATAAGAAGGTCAGAGGGATACAGTAAACCTGAAGTGAAGCATCGGAATCTATAACTAGTGTCACAGGAATGGTTCAAAACATAGACAGTAGA
The DNA here is from genome assembly GCF_021461395.2 of Schistocerca americana. Lineage (NCBI taxonomy): Eukaryota > Metazoa > Arthropoda > Insecta > Orthoptera > Acrididae > Schistocerca > Schistocerca americana. Next base: position 275,095 of record NW_025725928.1, read on the forward strand.
AGGAGACAGTGTTCTTTTACTTAAGTCGGCATTGTGCCTTTTCTATTTAATTCCCATGCAATTTCTATGTTTCATCGTCAATAAGAAGGTCCAATTGATATAGTAAACCTGGAGTGAAGCATCGGAATCAATAACTGGTGTCACAGGAATGGTTCAAATCATAGACAGTAAGTAGGGTCAGTCTTCTAGTACTTAAGTCGGCATTATGCCCTTTGTATTTAATTCCGATGCAATTTCTGTGTTTCATCGTGAATAAGAAGGTCCAAGGGATACAGTAAGCCTGAAGTGAAGCATCGGAATCTATAACTAGTGTAACAGGAATGGTTCAAAGCATAGACTGTGGGAAGAGTCAGTCTTCTTGTACTTAAGTCGGCATTGTGCCTTTTGTATTTAATTTCGATGCAATTTCTATGTTTCATCGTCAATAAGAAGGTAAGAGGGATACAGTAAACCTGAAGTGAAGCATTGGAATCTATAACTAGTGTAACAGGAATGGTTCAAAGCATAGACAGTGGGAAGAGTCAGTCTTCTTGTACTTAAGTCGGCATTGTGCATTTTGTATTTAATTCCAATGCAATTTCTGTGTTTCATCGTCAATAAGAAGGTCAGAGGGATACAGTAAACCTGAAGTGAAGCATCGGAATCTATAACTAGTGACACAGGGATGGTTTAAAACATAGACAGTAAGAAGAGTCAGTATTCTTGTACTTAAGTCGGCATTGTGCCTCTTGTATTTAATTCCGATGCAATTTCTGTGTTTCATCGTCAATAAGAAGGTCCAAGGGATACAGTAAACCTGAAGTGAAGCACCGTAATCTATAACTCGTGTCACAGGAATGGTTCAAAGCATAGTCAGTAATATGAGTCAGTCTTCTTGTACTAAGGTCGGCATTGTGCCCTTTGTATTTAATTCCGATGCCATTTCTGTGATTCTTCGTCAATAAGGAGGTCCATGGGATACAGTAAACCTGGAGTGAAGCATCGGAATCTATAACTAGTGTCACAGGAATGGTTCAAATCATAGTCGGTAAGAAGAGTCATTCTTCTTGTACTTAAGTCGGCATTGTGCCTTTTGTATTTAATTCCGATGCAATTTCTGTGTTTCATCGTCAATAAGAAGGTCCAAGGGATACAGTAAACCTGGAGTGAAGCATCGGAATCTATAACTAGTGTCACAGCAATGAATCAAAACATAGTCAGTAAGAAGAGTCAGTCTTCTTGTACCTAGGTCGGCATTGTGCCTTCTGTATTTAATTCCGATGCAATTTCTGTGTTTCATCGTCAATAAGAAGGTCCAAGGGATACAGTAAACCTTGAGTTAAGCATCGGAATCTATAAGTAGTGTCACAGGGATGGTTCAAAACATAGTCAGTAAGAAGAGTCAGTCTTCTTGTACATAAGTCGGCATTGTGCCTTTTGTATTTAATTCCGATGCAATTTTTGTGTTTCATCGTCAATAAGAAGGTCCAAGTGATACAGTAAACCAGAAGTGATGCATCGGGATCTTTAACTAGTGTAACAGGAATGGTTCAAAGCACAGACAGTGGGAAGAGTCAGTCTTCTTCTACTTAAGTCGGCATTGTGCCTTTTGTATTTAATTCCGATGCAATTTCTGTGTTTCATCGTCAATAAGAAGGTCAGAGGGATACAGTAAACCTGAAGTGAAGCATCGGAATCTATAACTAGTGTCACAGGAATGGTTCAAAACATAGACAGTAGAAGGAGACAGTGTTCTTTTACATAAGTCGGCATTGTGCCTTTTCTATTTATTTCCTATGCAATTTCTATGTTTCATCGTCAATAAGAAGGTCCAAGGGATATAGTAAACGTGGAGTGAAGCATCGGAATCAATAACTGGTGTCACAGGAATGGTTCAAAGCATAGACAGTAAGTAGGGTCAATCTTCTTGTACTTAAGTCGGCATTGTGCCTTTTGTATTTAATTCCGATCCAATTTCTGTGTTTCATCGTCAATAAGAAGGTCCAAGGGATACAGTAAACCTGAAGTGAAGCATCGGAATCTATAATTAGTGTAACAGGAATGGTTCAAAGCATACACTGTGGGAAGAGTCAGTCTTCTTGTACTTAAGTCGGCATTGTGCCTTTTGTATTTAATTTCGATGCAATTTCTATGTTTCATCGTCAATAAGAAGGTAAGAGGGATACAGTAAACCTGAAGTGAAGCATCGGAATCTATAACTAGTGTAACAGGAATGGTTCAAAGAATAGACAGTGGGAAGAGTCAGTCTTCTTGTACTTAAGTCGGCATTGTGCATTTTGTATTTAATTCCAATGCAATTGCTGTGTTTCATCGTCAATAAGAAGGTCAGAGAGATACAGTAAACCTGAAGTGAAGCATCGGAATCTATAACTAGTGTCACAGGAATGGTTCAAAGCATAGACAGTAGGAAGAGACTGTCTTCTTGTACTTAAGTCGGACTTCTACCTTTTCTATATAATTCCTATGCAATTTCTGTGTTTCTTCGTCAATACGAAGTTCCAATGGATATAGTAAACCTGGAGTGAAGCATCGGAATCTATAAGTAGTGTCACAGGGATGGTTCAAAACATAGACAGTAAGATGAGTCAGTATTCTTGTACTTAAGTCGGCATTGTGCCTTTTGTATTTAATTCCGATGCAATTTCTGTGTTACATCTTCAATATGAAGGTCCAAGGGATACACTAAACCTGAAGTGTAGCATCAGAATCTATAACTAGTGTCACAGGAGTGGTTCAAACACAGTCAGTAAGAAGAGTCAGTCTTCCTGTACTTAATTCGGTATTGTGCCTTTAGTATTTAATTCCGATGCAATTTATGTGTTTCATCGTTAAAAAGAAGGTCAGAGGGATACAGTAAATATGAAGTCAAGCATCGGAATCTATAACCAGTGTGACAGGAATGGTTCAAAACATAGTCAGTAAGAGGAGTCAGTGTTCTTGTACTTAAGTCGGCATTGTGCCTTTTGTATTTAATTCCGATGCACGTTCTTTGTTTCATCGTCAACAAGAAGGTCCAAGGGATACAGTAAACCTGGAGTGAAGCATCGGAATCTATAACTAATGACACAGGGATGGTTTAAAACATAGACAGTAAGAAGAGTCAGTATTCTTGTACTTAAGTCGGCATTGTGCCTTTTGTATTTAATTCCGATGCAATTTCTGTGTTTCATCGTCAATAAGAAGGTCCAAGGGATACAGTAAACCTGAAGTGAAGCACCGTAATCTGTAACTCATGTCACAGGAATGGTTCAAAGCATAGTCAGTAAGAAGAGTCATCTTCTTGTACTTAAGTCGGCATTGTGCCCTTTGTATTTAATTCCGATGCCATTTCTGTGTTTCTTCGTCAATAAGGAGGTCCATGGGATACAGTAAACCTGGAGTGAAGCATCGGAATCTATAATTAGTGTCACAGGAATGGTTCAAATCATAGTCGGTAAGAAGAGTCAGTCTTCTTGTACTTAAGTCGGCATTGTGCCTTTTGTATTTAATTCCGATGCAATTTCTGTGTTTCATCGTCAATAAGAAGGTCCAAGGGATACAGTAAACCTGGAGTGAAGCATCGGAATCTATAACTAGTGTCACAGGAATGAATCAAAACATAGTCAGTAAGAAGAGTCAGTATTCTTGTACTTAAGTCGGCATTGTGCCTTTTGTATTTAATTCCGATGAAATTTCTGTGCTTCATCTTCAATAAGAAGGTCCAAGGGATACAGTGAACCTGAAGTGAGGCGACGGAATCAAAAGCTAGTGTCACATGAATGTTTCAAATCATAGTCATTAAGGATAGTCAGTCTTCTTGTACTTAAGTCGACATTGTGCCTTTTGTATTTAATTCCGATGCAATATCTGTGTTTCATCGCCAATAAGAATTTCCAAGGGATACACCAAACCTGAATTGTAGCATCAGAATCCATAACTAGTGTCTCAGGAATGGTTCAAACATAGTCAGTAAGAAGCGTCAGTCTTCTTGTACTTTAGTCGGCATTGTGCCTTTTGTATTTATTTCCGATGCAATTTCTGTGTTTCATCTTCAATAAGAAGGTCCAAGGGATACAGTAAACCTGAAGTGAGGCGACGGAATCAATAACTAGTGTCACATGAATGGTTCAAATCATAGTCAGTAAGAAGAGTCAGTCTTCTTGTACTTAAGTCGCCATTGTGCCTTTTGTATTTAATTCCGATTCAATTTCTTTCTTTCATCGTCTATAAGAAGGTCCAAGGGATACAGTAAACCTGGAGTGAAGCATCGGAATCTATAACTAGTGACACAGGGATCGTTCAAAACATAGACAGTAAGAAGAGTCAGTATTCTTGTACTTAAGTCGGCATTGTGCCTTTTGTATTTAATTCCGATGCAATTTCTCTATTTCATGGTCAATAAGAAGGTCCAAGGGATACAGTAAACCTGAAGTGAAGCACCGGAATCTATAACTAGTGTTACAGGAATGGTTCAAATGATAGTCAGTAAGAAGAGTCATTCTTCTTGTACTTAAGTCGGCATTGTGCCTTTTGTAATTAATTCTGATGCAATTTCTATGTTTCATTGTCAATAAGGAGGTCCAAGGGATACAGTAAACCTGGAGTGAAGCATCGGAATCTATAACTAGTGTCACAGGAATGGTTCAAAACATAGTCAGTAAGAAGAGTCAGTATCCTTGTAATTAAGTCGGCATTGTGCTTTTTGTATTTAATTCCGATGCAATTTTTGTGTTGCATTCTCAATAAGAAGGTCCAAGGGATACAGTAAACCGGGAGTGAAGCATCGGAATCTATAACTAGTGTCACAGGAATGGTTCAAAACATAGTCAGGAAGAAGGGTCAGTCTTCTTGTACATAAGTCGGCATTGTGCCTTTTGTATTTCATTCCGATGCACTTTCTGTGTTTCATCGTCAATAAGAAGGTCCAAGGTATACAGTAAACCTGAAGTGAAGCAGCGGAATCTATAACTAGTGTCACAGGAATGGTTCAAAACATAGTCAGTAAGAAGAGACAGTCTTCTTGTACTTAAGTCGGCATTGTGCCTCTTCTATTTTATTCCTATGCAATTTCTGTGTTCCATCGTCAATAAGAAGGTCGAAGGGATATAGTAAACCTGGAGTGAAGCATCGGAATCAATAACTACTGTCACAGGAATGGTTCAAAACATAGACAGTAAGAAGAGTCAGTCTTCTTGTACTTAGGTCGGCATTGTGCTTTTTGTATTTAATTCCGATGCAATTTCTGTCTTTCATCGTCAATAAGAAGGTCCAAGGGATACAGTAAACCTGGAGTGAAGCTTCGGAATGTATAACTAGTGTCACAGGAATGAATCAAAACATAGTCAGTAAGAAGAGTCAGTCTTCTTGTACTTAAGTCGGCATTGTGCATTTTGTATTTAATTCCGATGCAATTTCTGTAGTTTCATCGTCAACAAGAAGGTCCAATGGATACAGTAAACCAGAAGTGAAGCATCGGAATCTATAACTAGTGTCACAGGAAAGGTTCAAAACATAGACAGTAGGAAGAGTCAGTCTTCTTGTAATTAAGTCTGCATTGTGCCTTTTCTATTTACTTCCGATGCAATTTCTGTGTTTCATCGTCAATAAGAAAGTAAGAGGGATACAGTATACCTGAAGTGAAGCATCGGAAACTATAACTAGTGTCTCAGGAATGGTTCAAAACATAGACAGTAGAAAGAGTCAGTGTTATTGTACTTAAGTCGGCATTGTGCCTTTAGTATTTTATTCCAATGCAATTTCTGTGTTTCATCGTCAATAAGAAGGTCCAAGGGATATAGTAAATCTGGAGTGAAGCATCGGAATCTATAACTAGTGTCACAGGAATGGTTCAAAACATAGACAGTAAGCAGGGTCAGTCTGCTTGTACTTAAGTCGGCATTGAGCCTTTTTTACTTAATTCCGATGCAATTTCTGTGTTTCATCGTCAATAAGAAGGTCCAAGGGATACAGTAAACCTGGAGTGAAGCATCGGAATCTATAACTACTGTCACAGGAATGGTTCATAACATCGACGGTAAGAAGAGTCAGTCTTCTTGTACTTAATTCGGCATTGTGCCTTTAGTATTTAATTCCGATGTAATTTATGTGTTTCATCGTTAAAACGAAGGTCAGAGGGATACAGTAAATCTGAAGTCAAGCATCGGAATCTATAACTAGTGTCACAGGAAAGGTTCAAAACATAGTCAGTAAGAAGAGTCAGTCTTCTTGTACTTATGTCGGCAATGTGCCTTTTTTATTTAATTCCGATGCAATTTTTGTGTTTCATCGTCAATAAGAAGGTCCAAGGGATACAGTAAACCGGGAGTGAAGCATCGGAATCTATAACTGCGTCACAGAAATGGTTCAAAACATAGTCAGTAAGAAGAGTCAGTCTTCTTGTACTTAAGTCGGCATTGTGCCTTTTGTATTTAATTTCGATGCAATTTCTGTGTTTCATCGTCAATAAGAAGGTCCAAGGGATACAGTAAACCTGGTGTGAAGCATCGAAATCTATTACTAGTGTCACAGGAATGAATCAAAACATGGTCAGTAAGAAGAGTCAGTCTTGTTGTACTTAAGTCGGCATTGTGCCTTTTGTATTTAATTCCGATGCAATTTCTGTGTTTCATCGTCAATAAGAAGGTCCAAGGGATACAGTAAACCTGGAGTTAAGCATCGGAATCTATAACTTGTGTCACAGGGATAGTTCAAAACATAGACAGTAATTAGAGTCATTAATCTTGTACTTAAGTCGGCATTGTGCCTTTTGTATTTAATTCCGATGCAATTTCTGTGTTTCATCTTCAATATGAAGGTCCAAAGGATTCAGTAAACCTGAAGTGAAGCATCAGAGTCTATAACTAGTGTAACAGGAATGGTTCAAATCATAGTCAGGAAGAAGAGTCAGTCTACTTGTACATAAGTCGGCATTGTGCCTTTTGTATTTCATTCCGATGCAATTTCTGTGTTTCATCGTCAATAAGAAGGTCCAAGGTATACAGTAAACCTGAAGTGAAGCATCGGAATCTGTAACTAGTGTCTCAGGAATGGTTCAAAACATAGACAGTAGGAAGAGTCGGTCTTATTGTACTTAAGTCGGCATTGTGCCTTTAGTATTTTATTCCGATGCAATTTCTGTGTTTCATCGTCAATAAGAAGGTCCAAGGGATATAGTAAATCTGGAGTGAAGCATCGGAATCTATAACTAGTGTCACAGGTATGGTTCAAAACATAGACAGTAAGTAGGGTCAGTCTTCTTGTACTTAAGTCGGCATTGAGCCTTTTTATTTAATTCCGATGCAGTTTCTGTGTTTCATCGTCAATAAGAAGGTCCAAGGTATACAGTAAACCTGGAGTGAAGCATCAGAATCTATAACTACTGTCACAGGAATGGTTCATAACATCGACGGTAAGAAGAGTCAGTCTTCTTGTACTTAATTCGGCATTGTGCCTTTAGTATTTAATTCCGATGCAATTTCTGTGTTTCATCGTCAATAAGAAGGTCCAAGGGATACAGTAAACCTGAAGTGAAGCACCGTAATCTATAACTAGTGTCACAGGAAAGGTTCAAAGCATAGTCAGTAAGAAGAGTCAGCCTTCTTGTTCTTAAGTCGGCATTGTGCCTTTTGTATTTAATTCCGATGCAATTTCTGTATTTCTTCATCAATAAGGAGGTCAAAGGGATACAGTAAACCTGGAGAGTAGCATCGGAATCTATAACTAGTGTCACAGGAATGGTTCAAAACATATTCAGTAAGAAGAGTCAGTCTTCTTGTACTTATGTCGGCAATGTGCCTTTTGTATTTAATTCCGATGCAATTTTTTTGTTTCATCGTCAATAAGAAGGTCCAAGGGATACAGTAAACCGGGAGTGAAGCATCGGAATCTATAACTGTGTCACAGAAATGGTTCAAAACATAGTCAGTAAGAAGAGTCAGTCTTCTTGTACTTAAGTCGGCATTGTGCATTTTGTATTTAATTTCGATGCAATTTCTGTGTTTCATTGACAATAAGAAGGTCCAAGGGATACAGTAAACCTGGTGTGAAGCATCGGAATCTATAACTAGTGTCATAGGAATGAATCAAAACATGGTCAGTAAGGAGAGTCAGTCTTCTTGTACTTAAGTCGGCATTGTGCCTTTTGTATTTAATTCCGATGCAATTTCTATGTTTCATTGTCAATAAGGAGGTCCAAGGGATACAGTAAACCTGGAGTGAAGCATCGGAATCTATAACTAGTGTCACAGGAATGGTTTAAAACATAGTCAGTAAGAAGAGTCAGTATTCTTGTAATTAAGTCGGCATTGTGCTTTTTGTATTTAATTCCGATGCAATTTTTGTGTTTCATCCTCAATAAGAAGGTCCAAGGGATACAGAAAACCGGGAGTGAAGCATCGGAATCTATAACTAGTGTCACAGGAATGGTTTAAAACATAGTCAGTAAGAAGAGTCAGTATTCTTGTAATTAAGTCGGCATTGTGCCTTTAGTATTTAATTCCGATGCAATTTATGTGTTTCATCGTTAGAAAGAAGGTCAGAGGGATACAGTAAATCTGGAGTTAAGCATCGGAATCTATAACTAGTGTCACAGGAATGGTTCAAAACATAGTCAGTAACAAGAGTCGGTCTTCTTGTACTTAAGTCGGCATTGTGCCTTTTGTATTTAATTCCGATGCAAGTCCTGTGTTTCATCGTATACAAGAAGGTCCAAGGGATACAGTAAACCTGGAGTGAAGCATCGGAATCTATAACTAGTGACACAGGGATGGTTCAAAACATAGACAGTAAGAAGAGTCAGTATTCTTGTACTTAAGTCGCCATTGTGCCTTTTGTATTTAATTCCGATGCAATTTCTGTGTTTCTTCGTCAATAAGGAGATCCAAGAGATACAGTAAACCTGGAGTGAAGCATAGGAATCTCTAACTAGTGTCACAGGAATGGTTCAAAACATAGTCAGTAAGAAGAGTCAGTCTTCTTGTACTTATGTCGGCAATGTGCCTTTTGTATTTAATTCCGATGCAATTTTTGAGTTTCATCGTCAGAAAGAAGGTCCAAGTGATACAGTAAACCGGGAGTGAAGCATCGGAATCTATAACTGTGTCACAGAAATGGTTCAAAACAAAGTCAGTAACAAGAGTCAGTCGTCTTGGACTTAAGTCGGCATTGTGCCTTTTTTATTGAATTCCGATGCAATTTCTGTGTTTCATCGTCAATAAGAAGGTCCAAGGGATGCAGTAAACCTGGAGTGAAACATCGGAATCTATAACTACCGTCACAGGAATGGTTCAAAACATAATCAGTAAGAAGAGTCAGTCTTCTTGTACTTACGTCGGCATTGTGCCTTTTGTATTTAATTCCGATGCAATTTCTGTGTTTCATCGTCAATAGGAAGGTCCAAGGGATACACTAAACCCGAAGTGTAGCATCAGAATCTATAACTAGTGTCACAGGAATGGTTCAAACATAGTCAGTAAGAAGAGTCAGTCTTCTTGTACCTAAGTCGGCAATGTGCTTTTTGTATTTAATTCCGATGCTATTTTTGTGTTTCATCGTCAATAAGAAGGTCCAAGGGATACAGTAAACCGGGAGTGAAGCATCGGAATCTATAACTGTGTCACAGAAATGGTTCAAAACATAGTCAGTAAGAAGAGTCAGTCTTCTTTTACTTAAGTCGGCATTGTGCCTTTTGTATTTAATTCCGATGCAATTTCTGTGTTTCATCGTCAATAAGAAGTCCAAAGGATACAGTAAACATGGAGTGAAGCATCGGAATCTATAACTTGTGTCACAGGAATGAATCAAAACATGGTCAGTAAGAAGAGTCAGTCTTCTTGTACTTAAGTCGGCATTGTGCCTTTTGTATTTAATTCCGATGCAATTTCTGTGTTTCATCGCCAATAAGAAGGTCCAAGGGATACTGTAAACCTGGAGTTAAGCATCGGAATCTATAACTAGTGTCACAGGAATGGTTCAAAACATAGTCCGTAGGAAGAGACAGTCTTCTTGTACTTAAGTCGGCATTGTGAGTTTTGTATTTAATTCCGATGCAATTTCTGTGTTTCATCGTCAATAAGAAAGTAAGAGGGATACAGTATACCTGAAGTGAAGCATCGGGAACTATAACTAGTGTCTCAGGAATGGTTCAAAACATAGACAGTAGGAAAAGTCAGTCTTATTGTACTTAAGTCGGCATTGTGCCTTTAGTATTTTATTCCGATGCAATTTCTGTGTTTCATCGTCAATAAGAAAGTCCAAGGGATATAGTAAATCTGGAGTGAATCATCGGAATCTATAACTAGTGTCACAGGAATGGTTCAAAACATAGACAGTAAGTAGGGTCAGTCTTCTTGTACTTAAGTCGGCATTGAGCCTTTTTTATTTAATTCCGATGCAAATTCTGTGTTTCATCTTCAATATGAAGGTCCAAGGGATACAGTAAACCTGAAGTGAAGCATCAGAGTCTATAACAAGTGTAACAGGAATGGTACAAAACATAGTCAGTAAGAAGAGTCAGTCTTCTTGTACATAAGTCGGCATTGTGCCTTTTGTATTTCATTCCGATGCAATTTCTGTATTTCATCGTCAATAAGAAGGTCCACGGTATACAGTAAACCTGAAGTGAAGCATCGGAATCTATAACTAGTGTCACAGGAATGGTTCAAAACATAGTCCGTAGGAAGAGACAGTCTTCTTGTACTTAAGTCGGCATTGTGCCTTCTCTATTTAATTCCTATGCAATTTCTGTGGTACATCGTCAATACGAAGGTCCAAGGGATATAGTACACCTGGAGTGAATCATCGGAATCCATAACTAGTGTCACAGGAATGGTTCAAAACATAGACAGTAGGAAGAGTCAGTCTTCTTGTACTTAAGTCTGCATTGTGAGTTTTGTATTTAATTCCGTTGCAATTTCGGTGTTTCATCGTCAATAAGAAAGTAAGAGGGATACAGTATAGCTGAAGTGAAGCATGGAGAACTATAACTAGTGTCTCAGGAATGGTTCAAAACATAGACAGTAGGAAAAGTCAGTCTTATTGTACTTATGTCGGCAATGTGCCTTTTGTATTTAATTCCGATGCAATTTCTGTGTTTCTTCGTCAATAAGGAGATCCAAGGGATACAGTAAACCTGGAGTGAAGCATAGGAATCTCTAACTAGTGTCACAGGAATGGTTCAAAACATAGTCAGTAAGAAGAGTCAGTCTTCTTGTACTTATGTCGGCAATGTGCCTTTTGTATTTAATTCCGATGCAATTTTTGAGTTTCATCGTCAAAAAGAAGGTCCAAGTGATACAGTAAACCGGGAGTGAAGCATCGGAATCTATAACTGTGTCACAGAAATGGTTCAAAACAAAGTCAGTAACAAGAGTCAGTCGTCTTGGACTTAAGTCGGCATTGTGCCTTTTTTATTGAATTCCGATGCAATTTCTGTGTTTCATCGTCAATAAGAAGGTCCAAGGGATGCAGTAAACCTGGAGTGAAACATCGGAATCTATAACTACCGTCACAGGAATGGTTCAAAACATAATCAGTAAGAAGAGTCAGTCTTCTTGTACTTACGTCGGCATTGTGCCTTTTGTATTTAATTCCGATGCAATTTCTGTGTTTCATCGTCAATAGGAAGGTCCAAGGGATACACTAAACCCGAAGTGTAGCATCAGAATCTATAACTAGTGTCACAGGAATGGTTCAAACATAGTCAGTAAGAAGAGTCAGTCTTCTTGTACCTAAGTCGGCAATGTGCCTTTTGTATTTAATTCCGATGCTATTTTTGTGTTTCATCGTCAATAAGAAGGTCCAAGGGATACAGTAAACCGGGAGTGAAGCATCGGAATCTATAACTGTGTCACAGAAATGGTTCAAAACATAGTCAGTAAGAAGAGTCAGTCTTCTTTTACTTAAGTCGGCATTGTGCCTTTTGTATTTAATTCCGATGCAATTTCTGTGTTTCATCGTCAATAAGAAGTCCAAAGGATACAGTAAACATGGAGTGAAGCATCGGAATCTATAACTTGTGTCACAGGAATGAATCAAAACATGGTCAGTAAGAAGAGTCAGTCTTCTTGTACTTAAGTCGGCATTGTGCCTTTTGTATTTAATTCCGATGCAATTTCTGTGTTTCATCGCCAATAAGAAGGTCCAAGGGATACTGTAAACCTGGAGTTAAGCATCGGAATCTATAACTAGTGTCACAGGAATGGTTCAAAACATAGTCCGTAGGAAGAGACAGTCTTCTTGTACTTAAGTCGGCATTGTGAGTTTTGTATTTAATTCCGATGCAATTTCTGTGTTTCATCGTCAATAAGAAAGTAAGAGGGATACAGTATACCTGAAGTGAAGCATCGGGAACTATAACTAGTGTCTCAGGAATGGTTCAAAACATAGACAGTAGGAAAAGTCAGTCTTATTGTACTTAAGTCGGCATTGTGCCTTTAGTATTTTATTCCGATGCAATTTCTGTGTTTCATCGTCAATAAGAAAGTCCAAGGGATATAGTAAATCTGGAGTGAATCATCGGAATCTATAACTAGTGTCACAGGAATGGTTCAAAACATAGACAGTAAGTAGGGTCAGTCTTCTTGTACTTAAGTCGGCATTGAGCCTTTTTTATTTAATTCCGATGCAAATTCTGTGTTTCATCTTCAATATGAAGGTCCAAGGGATACAGTAAACCTGAAGTGAAGCATCAGAGTCTATAACAAGTGTAACAGGAATGGTACAAAACATAGTCAGTAAGAAGAGTCAGTCTTCTTGTACATAAGTCGGCATTGTGCCTTTTGTATTTCATTCCGATGCAATTTCTGTATTTCATCGTCAATAAGAAGGTCCACGGTATACAGTAAACCTGAAGTGAAGCATCGGAATCTATAACTAGTGTCACAGGAATGGTTCAAAACATAGTCCGTAGGAAGAGACAGTCTACTTGTACTTAAGTCGGCATTGTGCCTTCTCTATTTAATTCCTATGCAATTTCTGTGGTACATCGTCAATACGAAGGTCCAAGGGATATAGTACACCTGGAGTGAATCATCGGAATCCATAACTAGTGTCACAGGAATGGTTCAAAACATAGACAGTAGGAAGAGTCAGTCTTCTTGTACTTAAGTCTGCATTGTGAGTTTTGTATTTAATTCCGTTGCAATTTCGGTGTTTCATCGTCAATAAGAAAGTAAGAGGGATACAGTATAGCTGAAGTGAAGCATGGAGAACTATAACTAGTGTCTCAGGAATGGTTCAAAACATAGACAGTAGGAAAAGTCAGTCTTATTGTACTTAAGTCGGCATTGTGCCTTTAGTATTTTATTCCGATGCAATTTCTGTGTTTCATCGTCAATAAGAAGGTCCAAGGGATATAGTAAATCTGGAGTGAAGCATCGGAATCTATAACTAGTGTCACAGGAATGGTTCAAAACATAGACAGTAAGTAGGGTCAGTCTTCTTGTACTTAAGTCGGCATTGAGCCTTTTTTATTTAATTCCGATGCAGTTTCTGTGTTTCATCGTCAATAAGAAGGTCCAAGGGATACAGTAAACCTGGAGTGAAGCGTCGGAATCTATAACTACTGTCACAGGAATGGTTCATATATTCGACGGTAAGAAGAGTCAGTCTTCTTGTACTTAATTCGGCATTGTGCCTTTAGTATTTAATTCCGATGCAATTTATGTGTTTCATCGTTAAAATGAAGGTCAGAGGGATACAGTAAATCTGAAGACAAGCATCGGAATCTATAACTAGTGTCACAGGAATGGTTCAAAACATAGTCAGTAAAAAGAGTCAGTCTTCTTGTACTTAAGTCGGCATTGTGCCTTTTGTATTTAATTCCGATGCAAGTCCTGTGTTTCATCGTCAACAAGAAGATCCAAGGTATACAGTAAACCTGGAGTGAAGCATCGGAATCTATAACTAGTGACACAGGGATGGTTCAAAACATAGCCAGTAAGAAGAGTCAGTATTCTTGTACTTAAGTCGGAATTGTGCCTTTTGTATTTAATTCCGATGCAATTTCTGTGTTTCATCGTCAATAAGAAGGTCCAAGGGATACAGTAAACCTGAAGTGAAGCACCGTAATCTATAACAAGTGTCACAGGAATGTTTCAAAGCATAGTCAGTAAGAAGAGTCAGCCTTCTTGTACTTAAGTCGGCATTGTGCCTTTTGTATTTAATTCCGATGCAATTTCTGTGTTTCTTCGTCAATACGGAGGTCCAAGGGATACAGTAAACCTGGAGTGAAGCATCGGAATCTATAACTAGTGTCACAGGAATGGTTCAAAACATAGTCAGTAAGAAGAGTCAGTCTTCTTGTACTTATGTCGGCAATGTGCCTGTTGTATTTAATTCCGATGCTATTTTTGGGTTTCATCGTCAATAAGAAGGGCCGAGGGATACAGTAAACCTGGTATGAAGCATCGGAATCTATAACTAGTGTCACAGGAATGAATCAAAACATGGTCAGTAAGAAGAGTCAGTCTTCTTGTACTTAAGTCGGCCTTGTGCCTTTTGTATTTAATTCCGATGCAATTTCTGTGTTTCATCGTCAATAAGAAGGTCCAAGGGATACAGTAAACCTGGAGTTAAGCATCGGAATCTATAACTAGTGTCACAGGGATGGTTCAAAACATAGACAGTAATTAGAGCCGGTATTCTTGTACTTAAGTCGGCATTGTGCCTTTTGTATTTAATTCCGATGCAATTTCTGTGTTACATCTTCAATATGAAGGTCCAAAGGATACAGTAAACCTGAAGTGAAGCATCAGAGTCTATAACTAGTGTAACAGGAATGGTTCAAAACATAGTCAGTAAGAAGAGTCAGTCTTCTTGCACATAAGTCGGCATTGTGCCTTTTGTATTTCATTCCGATGCAATTTCTGTGTTTCATCGTCAATAAGAAGGTCCAAGGTATACAGTAAACCTGAAGTGAAGCATCGGAATCTATAACTAGTGTCACAGGAATGGTTCAAAACATAGTCAGTAGGAAGAGACAGTCTTCTTGTATTTAAGGCGGCATTGTGCCTTTTCTATTTAATTCCTATTCAATTTCTGTGTTTCATCGTCAATAAGAAGGTCCAAGGGATATAGTAAACCTGGAGTGAAGCATCGGAATCAATAACTAGTGTCACAGGAATGGTTCAAAACATAGACAGTAAGAAGAGTCAGTCTTCTTGTACTTAAGTCGGCATTGTGCCTTTTTTATTGAATTCCGATGCAATTTCTGTGTTTCATCGTCAATAAGAAGGTCCAAGGGATACAGTAAACCTGGAGTGAAACATCGGAATCTATAACTACTGTCACAGGATTGGTTCAAATCATAGTCAGTAAGAAGAGGCAGTCTTCTTTTACTTAAGTCGGCATTGTGCCTTTTGTATTTAATTCCGATGCAATTTCTGTGTTTCATCGTCAATACGAAGGTCCAAAGGATACAGTAAACATGGAGTGAAGCATCGGAATCTATAACTAGTGTCACAGGAATGAATCAAAGCATGGTCAGTGAGAAGAGTCAGTCTTCTTGTACTTAAGTCGGCATTGTGCCTTTTGTAATTAATTCCAATGCAATTTCTGTGTGTTTCATCGTCAATAAGAAGGTCCAAGGGATACAGTAAACCTGAAGTGAAGCATCAGAGTCTATAACTAGTGTAACAGGAATGGTTCAAAACATAGTCAGTAAGAAGAGTCAGTCTTCTTGTACATAATTCGGCATTGTGACTTTTGTATTTCATTCCGACGCAATTTCTGTGTTTCATCGTCAATAAGAAGGTCCAAGGTATACAGTAAACCTGATGTGAAGCATCGGAATCTATAACTAGTGTCACTGGAATGGTTCAAAACATAGTCAGTAGGAAGAGAGAGTCTTCTTGTACTTAAGTCGGCATTGTGCCTTCTCTATTTAATTCCTATGCAATTTCTGTGTTTCATCGTCAATAAGAAGGTCCAAGGGATATAGTAAACCTGGAGTGTAGCATCGGAATCAATTACTAGTGTCACAGGAACGGTTCAAAATATAGACAGTAAGAAGAGTCTGTCTTCTTGTACTTAAGTCGCCATTGTGCCTTTTGTATTTTATTCCGATGCAATTTCTGTGTTTCATCGTCAATAAGAAGGTCCAAGGGATACAGTAAACCTGAAGTGAGGCACCGGCATCAATAACTAGTGTCACATGAAACGGTTGAAATCATAGTCAGTAAGAAGAGTCAGTCTTCTTGTACTTAAGTCGCCATTGTGCATTTTGTATTTAATTCCGATGCAATTTCTGTGTTTCATCGTCAATAAGAAGGTCCAAGGGATACAATAAACCTGGAGTGAAGCATCGGAATCTATAACTAGTGTCACATGAATGGTTCAAAGCATAGACAGTAAGAGGAGTCAGTCTTCTTGTACCTAATTCGGCATTGTGCCTTTTGTATTTAATTCCGATGCTATTTCTGTGTTTCGTCGTCAATAAGAAGGTCCAAGGGATACAGTAAACCTGGAGTGAAGCATCGGAATCTATAACTAGTGACACAGGGATGGTTCAAAACATAGACAGTAAGAAGAGTCAGTATTCTTGTACTTATGTCGGCATTGTGCTATTTGTATTTAATTCCGATGCAATTTCTGTATTTCATCGTCAATAAGGAGGTCCAAGGGATACAGTAAACCTGAAGTGAAGCACCGGAATCTATAACTAGTGTTACAGGAATGGTTCAAATGATAGACAGTAAGAAGAGTCAGTCTTCTTGTACTTAAGACGGCACTGTGATTTTTGAATTTAATTCCGATGCAATTTCAATGTTTCATTGTCAATAAGGAGGTCCAAGGGATACACTAAACCTGAAGTGTAGCATCAGAATCTATAACTAGTGTCACAGGAATGGTTCAAACATAGTCAGTAAGAAGAGTCAGTCTTCTTGTACTTAAGTCGGCATTGTGCCTTTTGTATTTATTTCCGATGCAATTTCTGTGTTTCATCGTCAATAAGAAGGTCCAAGGGCTACACTAAACCTGAAGTTTAGCATCGGAATCTATAACTAGTGTCACAGGAATGGTTCAAACATAATCAGTAAGAAGAGTCAGTCTTCTTGTACTTAAGTCGGCATTGTGCCTTTTGTATTTATTTCAGATGCAATTTCTGTGTTTCATCTTCAATAAGAAGGTCCAAGGGATACAGTAAACCTGAAGTGAGGCACCGGAATCAATAACTAGTGTCACATGAATAGTTCAAATCATAGTCAGTAAGAAGAGTCAGTCTTCTTGTACTTATGTTGGCATTGTGCCTTTTGTATTTAATTCCGATGCAATATTTGTGTTTCATCCTCAATAAGAAGGTCCAAGGGATACAGTAAGCCGGGAGTGAAGCATAGGAATCTATAACTAGTGTCACAGGAATGGTTCAAAACATACTCAGTAAGAAGAGTCAGTCTTCTTGTACTTAGGTCAGCATTGGGTTTTTTGTATTTCATTCCGATGCAATTTCTGTGTTTCATCGTCAATAAGAAGGTCCAAGGGATACAGTAAACCTGGAGTGAAGCATCGGAATCTATAACTAGTGTCACAGGAATGAATCAAAACATAGTCAGTAAGATAAGTCAGTTTTCCTCTACATAAGTCGGCTTTGTGTATTTTGTATTTAATTCCGATGCAATTTCTGTGTTTCATCGTCAACAAGAAGGTCCAAGGGATACAGCAAACCAGAAGTGAAGCATCGGAATCTATAACTAGTGTCACAGGAATGGTTCAAAACATAGACAGATAGAAGAGTCAGTCTTCTTGTACTTAAGTCTGCATTGTGCCTTTTCTATTTACTTCCGATGCAATTTCTGTGTTTCATCGTCAATAAGAAGTTCCAAGGGATACAGTAAAGCGGGAGTGAAGCATCGGAATCTATAACTAGTGTCACAGGAATGGTTCAAAACATAGACAGTAGGAAGAGTCAGTCTTCTTGTACTTAAGTCGGCATTGTGCCTTTTGTATTTAATTCCGATGCAATTTCTGTGTTTCATCGTCAATAAGAAAGTAAGAGGGATACAGTAAACCTGAAGTGAAGCATTGGAATCTATAACTAGTGTCTCAGGAATGGTTCAAAACATAGACAGTAGGAAGAGTTAGTCTTATTGTACTTAAGTCGGCATTGTGCCTTCTCTATTTACTTCCGATGCAATTGCTGTGTTTCATCGTCAATAAGAAGGTCCAAATGATACAGTATACCTGAAGTGAAGCATCGGAATCTATAACTAGTGTCACAGGAATGGTTCAAAGCATAGTCAGTAAGAAGAGTCAGTCTTCTTGTACTTAAGTCGGCATTGTGAACTTTGTATTTAATTCCGATGCAATTTCTGTGTTTAATCGTCAATAAGAAGGTGCAAAAGATACAGTAAAAATGGAGTGAAGCATCGGAATCTGTAACTAGTGTCACAGGAATGGTTCAAAACATAGACAGTAAGATGAGCCAGTCTTCTTGTACTTAAGTCGGCATTGTGCCTTTTTTATTTAAATCCGATGCAATTTCTGTGTTTCATCGTCAATGAGAAGGTCCAAGGGATACAGTAAACCTGGTGTGAAGCATCGGAATCTTTTACTAGTGTCACAGGAATGGATCAAAACATAGACAGTTAGAAAAGTCAGTCTTCTTGTACTTAATTCGGCATTGTGCCTTTTTAATTTAGTTCCGACGCAATTTCTGTGTATCATCGTCAATAAGAACGTCAGAGTGATACAGTAAATCTGAAGTGAAGCATCGGAATCTATACCTAGTGTCACAGGAATGGTTCAAAACATAGTCATTAAGAAGAGTCAGTCATCTTGTACTTATGTCGGCATTGTGCCTTTTGTATTTATTTCCGATGCAATTTCTGTGTTTCATCGTCAATAAGAAGGTCCAAGGTATACACTAAACCTGAAGTGTAGCATCAGAATCTATAACTAGTGTCACAGGAATGGTTCAAACATAGTCAGTAGGAAGAGTCAGTCTTCTTGTTCTTAAGTTAACATTGTGCCTTTTGCATTTATTTCCGATGTAATTTCTGTGTTCCATCTTCAATAAGAAGGTCCAAGGGATACAGTAAACCTGAAGTGAGGCACCGGAATCAATAACTAGTGTCACATGAATGGTTCAAATCATAGTCAGTAAGAAGAGTCAGTCTTCTTGTACTTAAGTCGCCATTGTGCCTTTTGTATTTAATTCCGATGCAATTTCTGTGTTTCATCGTCAATAAGAAGGTCCAAGGGATACAGTAAACCTGGAGTGAAGCATCGGAATCTATAACTAGTGTCACATGAATGGTTCAAAACATAGACAATAAGAAGAGTCAGTCTTCTTGTACTTAATTCGGCATTGTGCCTTTTGTATTTAATTCCGATGCAATTTCTATGTTCCATCGTCAATAAGAAGGTCAGAGGGATACAGTAAACCTGAAGTGAAGCATCGGAATCTATAACTAGTGTCACAGGAATGGTTCAAAATATAGTCAGTAAGAAGAGTCAGTCTTCTTGTACTTAAGTCGGCATTGTGCCTTTTGTATTTAATTCCGATGCATTTTCTGTGTTTCGTCGTCAATAAGAAGGTCGAAGGGATACAGTAAACCTGGAGTGAAGCATCGGAATCTATAACTAGTGACACAGGGATGGTTCAAAACATATACAGTAAGAAGAGTCAGTATTCTTGTACTTAAGTCGGCATTGTGCCTTTTGTATTTAATTCCGATGCAATTTCTGTATTTCAACGTGAATAAGAAGGTCCAAGGGATACAGTAAACCTGAAGTGAAGCATCGGAATCTATAACTAGTGTTACAGGAATGGTTCAAAAGATAGTCAGTAAGAAGAGTCAGTCTTCTTGTACTTAAGTCGGCATTGTGCCTTTTGTATTTAATTCCGATGCAATTTCTATGTTTCATTGTCAACAAGGAGGTCCAAGGGATGCAGTAAACCTGGAGTGAAGCATCGGAATCTGTAACTAGTGTCACAGGAATGGTTCAAAACAGTCAGTAAGAAGAGTCAGTATTCTTGTAATTAAGTTCGCATTGTGCCTTTTGTATTTAATTCCGAAGCAATTTTTGTGTTTCATCCTCAATAAGAAGGTCCAAGGGATACAGTGAACCGGGAGTGAAGCATCGGAATCTATAACTAGTGTCACAGGAATGGTTCAAAACATAGTCAGTAAGAAGAGTCAGTCTTCTTGATCTTAGGTCGGCATTGTGCTTCTTGTATTTAATTCCGATGCAATTTCTGTGTTTCATCGTCAATAAGAAGGTCAAAGGCATACAGTAAACCTGGAGTGAAGCATCGGAATCTATAACTAGTGTCACAGCAATGAATCAAAACATAGTCAGTAAGAAGAGTCAGTCTTCTTGTACTTAAGTCGGCATTGTGCCTTTTGTATTTAATTCCGATGCAATTTCTGTGTTTCATCGTCAATAAGAAAGTAAGATGGATACAGTAAACCTGAAGTGAAGCATCGGAATCTATAACTAGTGTCTCAGGAATGGTTCAAAACATAGACATGAGGAAGAGTCAGTCTGATTGTACCTAAGTCGGCATTGTGCCTTTTGCATTTTATTCCGATGCAATTTCTGTGTTTCATTGTCAATAAGAAGGTCAGAGGGATACAGTAAACCTGAAGTGAAGCATCGGAATCTAAAACTAGTGTCACAGAAATGGTTCAAATCATAGACAGTAGGAAGAGTCAGTCTTCTAGCACTTAAGTCGGCATTGTGCCTTTTGTATTTAATTCCGATGCAATTTCTGTGTTTCATCGTCAATAAGGAGGTCCAAGGGATACAGTAAACCTGAAGTGAAGCATCGAAATTTATAACTAGTGTCACAGGAAAGGTTCAAAACATAGACAGAAGAAGAGTCAGTCTTCTCGTACTTAAGTCGGCATTGCCCATTTTTTATTTAATTCCGTTGCAATTTCTGTGTTTCATCGTCAATAAGAAGGTCAGAGGGATACAGTAAACCTGAAGTGAAGCATCCGAATCTATAACTAGTGTCACAGGAATGGTACAAAGCATAGAGAGTAGGAGGAGTCAGTCTTCTTGTACTTAAGTCGGCATTGTGCCTTCTCTATTTAATACCGATGCAATTGCTGTGTTTCGTCGTCAATAAGAAGGTCCAAGGGATACAGTAAACCTGAAGTGAAGCATCGGAATCTATAACTAGTGTCACAGGAATGGTTCAAAGCTTAGTCAGTAAGAAGAGTCTGTCTTCTTGAACTTCAGTCGGCATTGTGAACTTTGTATTCAATTCCGATGCAATTTCTGTGTTTAATCGTCAATAAGAAGGTGCAAGGGATACAGTAAACCTGGAGTGAAGCATCGGAATCTGTAACTAGTGTCACAGGAATGGTTCAAAACATAGACAGTAAGATGAGTCAGTCTTCTTGTACTTAAGTCGGCATTGTGCCTTTTTTATTTAATTCCGATGCAATTTCTGTGTTTCATCGTCAATGAGAAGGTCCAAGGGATACAGTAAACCTAGAGTGAAGCATCGGAATCATTTACTAGTGTCACAGGAATGGATCAAAACATAGACAGTAAGAAAAGTCAGTCTTCTTGTACTTAATTCGGCATTGTGCCTTTTTAATTTAGTTCCGACGCAATTTCTGTGTATCATCGTCAATAAGAACGTCAGAGGGATACAGTAAATCTGAAGTGAAGCATCGGAATCTATAACTAGTGTCACAGGAATGGTTCAAAACATAGTCAGTAAGAAGAGTCAGTCTTCTTGTACTTAAGTCGGCATTGTGCCTTTTGTATTTAATTCCGATGCCATTTCTGTGTTTCATCGACAATAACAAGGTCCAAGGGATACACTAAACCTGAAGTGTAGCATCAGAATCTATAACTACTGTCACAGGAATGGTTCAAACTTAGACAGTAGGAAGAGTCAGTCTTCTTGTACTTACGACGGCATTGTGCCTTTTGTATTTATTTCCGATGTAATTTCTGTGTTTCATCTTCAATAAGAAGGTCCAAGGGATACAGTAAACCTGAAGTGAGGCACCGTAATCAATAACTAGTGTCACATGAATTGTTCAAATCATAGTCAGTAAGAAGAGTCAGTCTTCTTGTACTTATGTCGCCATTGTGCCTTTTGTATTTAGTTCCGATGCAATTTCTGTGTATCATCGTCAATAAGAAGGTCCAAGGGATACAGTAAACCTGGAGTGAAGCATCGGAATCTATAACTAGTGTCACATGAATGGTTCAAAACATAGACAGTAAGAAGAGTCAGTCTTCTTGTACTTAATTCGGCATTGTGCCTTTTGTATTTAATTCCGATGCAATTTCTATGTTGCATCGTCAATAAGAAGGTCAGAGGGATACAGTAAACCTGAAGTGAAGCACCGGAATCTATAACTAGTGTTATAGGAATGGTTTAAAAGATAGTCAGTAAGAAGAGTCAGTCTTCTTGTACTTAAGTCGGCATTGTGCATTTTGTATTTAATTCCGATGCAATTTCTATGTTTCATAGTCAATAAGGAGGTCCAAGGGATACAGTAAACCTGGAGTGAAGCATCGGAATCTGTAACTAGTGTCACAGGAATGGTTCAAAACATAGTCAGTAAGAAGAGTCAGTATTCTTGTAATTAAGTTGGCATTGTGCCTTTTGTATTTAATTCCGATGCAATTTTTGTGTTTCATCCTCAATAAGAAGATCCAAGGGATACAGTGAACCGGGAGTGAAGCATCGGAATCTATAACTAGTGTCACAGGAATGGTTCAAAACATAGTCAGTAAGAAGAGTCAGTCTTCTTGTACTTAGGTCGGCATTGTGCTTGCTGAATTTAATACCGATGCAATTTCTGTGTTTCATCGTCAAGAAGAAGGTCAAAGGGATACAGTAAACCGGGAGTGAAGCATCGGAATCTATAACTAGTGTCACAGGAATGAATCAAAACATAGTCAGTAAGAAGAGTCAGTCTTCTTGTACTTTAGTCGGCATTTTGCATTTTGTATTTAATTCCGATTCAATATCTGTGTTTCATCGTCAACAAGAAGGTCCAAGGGATACAGTAGACCAGAAGTGAAGCATCGGAATCTATAACTAGTGTCACAGGAATGGTTCAAATCATAGACAGAAGGAAGAGTCAGTCCTCTTGTACTTATGTCTGCATTGTGCCTCTTCTATTTACTTCCGATGCAATTTCTGTGTTTCATCGTCAATAAGAAGGTCCAAGGGATACAGTAAACCCTGAGTGAAGCATCGGAATCTATAACTAGTGTCTCAGAAATGGTTCAAAACATAGGCGGTAGGAAGAGTCAGTCTTATTGTACTTAAGTCGGCATTGTGCATTTTGCATTTTATTCCGATGCAATTTCTGTGTTTCATTGTCAATAAGAATGTCAGAGGGATACAGTAAACCTGAAGTGAAGCATCGGAATCTAAAACTAGTGTCACAGAAATGGTTCAAATCATAGACAGTAGGAAGAGTCAGTCTTCTAGCACTTAAGTCGGCATTGTGCCTTTTGTATTTAATTCCGATGCAATTTCTGTGTTTCATCGTCAATAAGAAGGTCCAAGGGATACAGTAAACCTGAAGTGAAGCATCGAAATTTATAAATAGTGTCACAGGAAAGGTTCAAACATTAGACAGGAGAAGAGTCAGTCTTCTCGTACTTAAGTCGGCATTGCCCATTTTTTATTTAATTCCGTTGCAATTTCTGTGTTTCATCGTTAATGAGAAGGTCCAAGGGATACAGTAAACCTAGAGTGAAGCATCGGAATCTTTTACTAGTGTCACAGGAATGGTTCAAAACATAGACAGTAAGGAAAGTCAGTCTTCTTGTACTTAATTCGGCATTGTACCTTTTTAATTTAGTGCCGACGCAATTTCTGTGTTTCATCGTCAATAAGAACGTCAGAGGGATACAGTAAATCTGAAGTGAAGCATCGGAATCTATAACTAGTGTCACAGGAATGGTTCAAAACATAGTCAGTATGAAGAGTCAGAATTCTTGTACTAAAGTCGGCATTGTGCATTTTATATTTAATTCCGATGCAATTTATGTGTTTCATCGTCAATAAGAAGGACGAAGGGACACAGTAAACCTGGAGTGAAGTTTCGTAATCTATAACAAGTGTCACAGGGATGGCTCAAAACATAGACAGTAAGAAGAGTCAGTATTCTTGTACTTAAGTCGGCATTGTGCCTTTCGTTTTTAATTCCGAAGCAATTTCTGTGTTTCATCTCCAATAAGAAGGTCAAAGGGATACAGTAAACCTGAAGTGAAGCATCAGAGTCTATAACTAGTGTCACAGGAATGGTTCAAAACATAGTCAGTAAGAAGAGTCAGTCTTCTTGTACTTAAGTTGGCATTTTGCCTTTTGTAATTAATTCCGATGCAATTTCTGTGTTTCATCGTCAATAAGAAGGTCCAAGGGATACAGTAAACCTGAAGTGAAGCATCGGAATCTATAACTAGTGTCACAGGAATGGTTCAAAACATAGATAGTGGGAAGAGTCAGTTTTTCTTGTACTTAAGTCGGCATTGTGCGTTTTGTATTTAATTCCGATGCAATTTCTGTGTTTCATCATTAATAAGTGGGTCAGAAGGATACAGTAAACCTGAAGTGAAGCATCGGAATCTACAACTAGTGTCACAGGAATGGTTCAAAACATAGTCAGTAAGAAGAGTCAGTCTTCTTGTACTTAGGTCGGCATTGTGCTTGCTGAATTTAATACCGATGCAATTTCTGTGTTTCATCGTCAAGAAGAAGGTCAAAGGGATACAGTAAACCTGGAGTGAAGCATCGGAATCTATAACTAGTGTCACAGGAATGAATCAAAACATAGTCAGTAAGAAGAGTCAGTCTTCTTGTACTTAAGTCGGCATTTTGCATTTTGTATTTAATTCCGATTCAATATCTGTGTTTCATCGTCAACAAGAAGGTCCAAGGGATACAGTAGACCAGAAGTGAAGCATCGGAATCTATAACTAGTGTCACAGGAATGGTTCAAATCATAGACAGAAGGAAGAGTCAGTCCTCTTGTACTTATGTCTGCATTGTGCCTCTTCTATTTACTTCCGATGCAATTTCTGTGTTTCATCGTCAATAAGAAGGTCCAAGGGATACAGTAAACCCTGAGTGAAGCATCGGAATCTATAACTAGTGTCACAGGAATGGTTCAAATCATAGACAGTAGGAGGAGTCAGTCTTCTAGCACTTAAGTCGGCATTGTGCCTTTTGTATTTAATTCCGATGCAATTTCTGTGTTTCATCGTCAATAAGAAGGTCCAAGGGATACAGTAAACCTGAAGTGAAGCATCGAAATTTATAAATAGTGTCACAGGAAAGGTTCAAACATTAGACAGGAGAAGAGTCAGTCTTCTCGTACTTAAGTCGGCATTGCCCATTTTTTATTTAATTCCGTTGCAATTTCTGTGTTTCATCGTTAATGAGAAGGTCCAAGGGATACAGTAAACCTAGAGTGAAGCATCGGAATCTTTTACTAGTGTCACAGGAATGGTTCAAAACATAGACAGTAAGGAAAGTCAGTCTTCTTGTACTTAATTCGGCATTGTGCCTTTTTAATTTAGTGCCGACGCAATTTCTGTGTTTCATCGTCAATAAGAACGTCAGAGGGATACAGTAAATCTGAAGTGAAGCATCGGAATCTATAACTAGTGTCACAGGAATGGTTCAAAACATAGTCAGTATGAAGAGTCAGTATTCTTGTACTTAAGTCGGCATTGTGCCTTTCGTATTTAATTCCGATGCAATTTCTGTGTTTCATCTCCAATAAGAAGGTCAAAGGGATACAGTAAACCTGAAGTGAAGCATCAGAGTCTATAACTAGTGTCACAGGAATGGTTCAAAACATAGTCAGTAAGAAGAGTCAGTCTTCTTGTACTTAAGTTGGCATTTTGCCTTTTGTAATTAATTCCGATGCAATTTCTGTGTTTCATCGTCAATAAGAAGGTCCAAGGGATACAGTAAACCTGAAGTGAAGCATCGGAATCTATAACTAGTGTCACAGGAATGGTTCAAAACATAGATAGTGGGAAGAGTCAGTTTTTCTTGTACTTAAGTCGGCATTGTGCGTTTTGTATTTAATTCCGATGCAATTTCTGTGTTTCATCTTTAATAAGTGGGTCAGAAGGATACAGTAAACCTGAAGTGAAGCATCGGAATCTATAACTAGTGTCACAGGAATGGTTCAAAACACAGTCAGTAAGAAGAGTCAGTCTTCTTGTACTTAGGTCGGCATTGTGCCTTTTGTATTTAATTCCGATGCAATTTCTGTGTTTCATCGTCAATAAGAAAGTCCAAGGGATACACTAAACCTGAAGTGTAGCATCAGAATCTATAACTAGTGTCACAGGAATGGTTCAAACATAGTCAGTAGGAAGAGTCAGTCTTCTTGTACTTAAGTTAACATTGTGCCTTTTGTATTTATTTCCGATGTAATTTCTGTGTTCCATCTTCAATAAGAAGGTCCAAGGGATACAGTAAACCTGAAGTGAGGCACCGGAATCAATAACTAGTGTCACATGAATGGTTCAAATCATAGTCAGTAAGAAGAGTCAGTCTTCTTGTACTTAAGTCGCCATTCTGCCTTTTGTATTTAATTCCGATGCAATTTCTGTGTTTCATCGTCAATAAGAAGGTCAGAGGGATACAGTAAACCTGGAGTGAAGCATCGGAATCTATAACTAGTGTCACATGAATGGTTCAAAACATAGACAATAAGAAGAGTCAGTCTTCTTGTACTTAATTCGGCATTGTGCCTTTCGTATTTAATTCCGATGCAATTTCTGTGTTTCATCGTCAATAAGAAGGTCAAAGGGATACAGTAAACCTGGAGTGAAGCATCGGAATCTATAACTAGTGTCACAGAAATGGTTCAATGCATAGTCAGTAAGAAGAGTCACTATTTTTGTACTTAAGTCGGCATTGTGCCTTTTGTATTTAATTCCGATGCAATTTCTGTGATTCATCGTCAATAAGAAGGTCCAAGCGATACAGTAAACCTGGAGTGAAGCATCGGAATCTATAACTAGTGTCACACAAATGGTTCAAATCATAGTCAGTAAGAAGAGTCAGTCTTCTTGTACTAAAGTCGGCATTGTGCCTTTTGTATTTAATTTCGATGCTATATCTGAGTTTCATCGTCAATAAGAAGGTCCAAGGGATACAGTAAACCTGGAGTGAAGCATCGGAATCTATAACTAGTGTCACAGGGATGGCTCAAAACATAGACAGTAAGAATAGTCAGTACTCTTGTACTTATGTCGGCATTGTGCCTTTTTAATTTAGTTCCGACGCAATTTCTGTGTATCATCGTCAATAAGAACGTCAGAGGGATACAGTAAATCTGAAGTTAAGCATCGGAATCTATACCTAGTGTCACAGGAATGGTTCAAAACATAGTCATTAACAAGAGTCAGTCATCTTGTACTTAAGTCGGCATTGTGCCTTTTGTATTTAATTCCGATGCAATTTCTGTGTTTCATCGTCAATAAGAAGGTCCAAGGGATACACTAAACCTGAAGTGTAGCATCAGAATCTTTAACTAGTGTCACAGGAATGGTTCAAACATAGTCAGTAGGAAGAGTCAGTCTTCTTGTACTTAAGTTAACATTGTGCCTTTTGTATTTATTTCCGATGTAATTTCTGTGTTCCATCTTCAATAAGAAGGTCCAAGGGATACAGTAAACCTGAAGTGAGGCACCGGAATCAATAACTAGTGTCACATGAATGGTTCAAATCATAGTCAGTAAGAAGAGTCAGTCTTCTTGTACTTAAGTCGCCATTCTGCCTTTTGTATTTAATTCCGATGCAATTTCTGTGTTTCATCGTCAATAAGAAGGTCCAAGGGATACAGTAAACCTGGAGTGAAGCATCGGAATCTATAACTAGTGTCACATGAATGGTTCAAAACACAGACAATAAGAAGAGTCAGTCTTCTTGTACTTAATTCGGCATTGTGCCTTTTGTATTTAATTCCGATGCAATTTCTATGTTGCATCGTCAATAAGAAGGTCAGAGGGATACAGTAAACCTGAAGTGAAGCATCGGAATCAATAACTAGTGTCACAGGAATGGTTCAAAATATAGTCAGTAAGAAGAGTCAGTCTTCTTGTACTTAAGTCGGCATTGTGCCTTTTGTATTTAATTCCGATGCATTTTCTGTGTTTCTCCCGTCAATAAGAAGGTCGAAGGGATACAGTAAACCTGGAGTGAAGCATCGGAATCTATAACTAGTGACACAGGGTTGGTTCAAAACATATACAGTAAGAAGAGTCAGTATTCTTGTACTTAAGTCGGCATTGTGCCTTTTGTATTTAATTCCGATGCAATTTCTGTATTTCAACGTGAATAAGAAGGTCCAAGGGATACAGTAAACCTGAAGTGAAGCACCGGAATCTATATCTAGTGTTACAGGAATGGTTCAAAAGATAGTCAGTAAGAAGAGTCAGTCTTCTTGTACTTAAGTCGGCATTGTGCCTTTTGTATTTAATTCCGATGCAATTGCTATGTTTCATTGTCAACAAGGAAGTCCAAGGGATTCAGTAAACCTGGAGTGAAGCATCGGAATCTATAACTAGTGTCACAGGAATGGTTCAAAACATAGTCAGTAAGAAGAGTCAGTATTCTTGTAATTAAGTTGGCATTGTGCTTTTTGTATTTAATTCCGAAGCAATTTTTGTGTTTCATCCTCAATAAGAAGGTCCAAGGGATACAGTGAACCGGGAGTGAAGCATCGGATTCTATAACTAGTGTCACAGGAATGGTTCAAAACATAGTCAGTAAGAAGAGTCAGTCTTCTTGATCTTAGGTCGGCATTGTGCTTCTTGTATTTAATTCCGATGCAATTTCTGTGTTTCATCGTCAATAAGAAGGTCAAAGGCATACAGTAAACCTGGAGTGAAGCATCGGAATCTATAACTAGTGTCACAGGAATGAATCAAAACATAGTCAGTAAGAAGAGTCAGTCTTCTTGTACTTAAGTCGGCATTTTGCCTTTTGTATTTAATTCCGATGCAATTTCTGTGTTTCATCGTCAATAAGAAAGTAAGATGGATACAGTAAACCTGAAGTGAAGCATCGGAATCTATAACTAGTGTCTCAGGAATGGTTCAAAACATAGACATGAGGAAGAGTAAGACTTATTGTACCTAAGTCGGCATTGTGCCTTTTGCATTTTATTCCGATGCAATTTCTGTGTTTCATTGTCAATAAGAAGGTCAGAGGGATACAGTAAACCTGAAGTGAAGCATCGGAATCTAATACTAGTGTCACAGAAATGGTTCAAATCATAGACAGTAGGAAGAGTCAGTCTTCTAGCACTTAAGTCGGCATTGTGCCTTTTGTATTTAATTCCGATGCAATTTCTGTGTTTCATCGTCAATAAGGAGGTCCAAGGGATACAGTAAACCTGAAGTGAAGCATCGAAATTTATAACTAGTGTCACAGGAAAGGTTCAAAACATAGACAGAAGAAGAGTCAGTCTTCTCGTACTTAAGTCGGCATTGCCCATTTTTTATTTAATTCCGTTGCAATTTCTGTGTTTCATCGTCAATAAGAAGGTCAGAGGGAATCAGTAAACCTGTAGTGAAGCATCCGAATCTATAACTAGTGTCACAGGAATGGTACAAAGCATATAGAGTAGGAAGAGTCAGTCTTCTTGTACTTAAGTCGGCATTGTGCCTTCTCTATTTAATACCGATGCAATTGCTGTGTTTCGTCGTCAATAAGAAGGTCCAAGGGATACAGTAAACCTGAAGTGAAGCATCGGAATCTATAACTAGTGTCACAGGAATGGTTCAAAGCTTAGTCAGTAAGAAGAGTCAGTCTTCTTGTACTTAAGTCGGCATTGTGAACTTTGTATTTAATTCCGATGCAATTTCTGTGTTTAATCGTCAATAAGAAGGTGCAAGGAATACAGTAAACCTGGAGTGAAGCATAGGAATCTGTAACTAGTGTCACAGGAATGGTTCAAAACATAGACAGTAAGATGAGTCAGTCTTCTTGTACTTAAGTCGGCATTGTGCCTTTTTTATTTAATTCCGATGCAATTTCTGTGTTTCATCGTCAATGAGAAGGTCCAAGGGATACAGTAAACCTAGAGTGAAGCATCGGAATCATTTACTAGTGTCACAGGAATGGATCAAAACATAGACAGTAAGAAAAGTCAGTCTTCTTGTACTTAATTCGGCATTGTGCCTTTTTAATTTAGTTCCGACGCAATTTCTGTGTATCATCGTCAATAAGAACGTCAGAGGGATACAGTAAATCTGAAGTGAAGCATCGGAATCTATAACTAGTGTCACAGGAATGGTTCAAAACATAGTCAGTAAGAAGAGTCAGTCTTCTTGTACTTAAGTCGGCATTGTGCCTTTTGTATTTAATTCCGATGCCATTTCTGTGTTTCATCGACAATAAGAAGGTCCAAGGGATACACTAAACCTGAAGTGTAGCATCAGAATCTATAACTACTGTCACAGGAATGGTTCAAACTTAGACAGTAGGAAGAGTCAGTCTTCTTGTACTTACGTCGGCATTGTGCCTTTTGTATTTATTTCCGATGTAATTTCTGTGTTCCATCTTCAATAAGAAGGTCCAAGGGATACAGTAAACCTGAAGTGAGGCACCGGAATCAATAACTAGTGTCACATGAATGGTTCAAATCATAGTCAGTAAGAAGAGTCAGTCTTCTTGTACTTAAGTCGCCATTCTGCCTTTTGTATTTAATTCCGATGCAATTTCTGTGTTTCATCGTCAATAAGAAGGTCCAAGGGATACAGTAAACCTGGAGTGAAGCATCGGAATCTATAACTAGTGTCACATGAATGGTTCAAAACATAGACAATAAGAAGAGTCAGTCTTCTTGTACTTAATTCGGCATTGTGCCTTTTGTATTTAATTCCGATGCAATTTCTATGTTGCATCGTCAATAAGAAGGTCAGAGGGATACAGTAAACCTGAAGTGAAGCATCGGAATCAATAACTAGTGTCACAGGAATGGTTCAAAATATAGTCAGTAAGAAGAGTCAGTCTTCTTGTACTTAAGTCGGCATTGTGCCTTTTGTATTTAATTCCGATGCATTTTCTGTGTTTCTCCCGTCAATAAGAAGGTCGAAGGGATACAGTAAACCTGGAGTGAAGCATCGGAATCTATAACTAGTGACACAGGGTTGGTTCAAAACATATACAGTAAGAAGAGTCAGTATTCTTGTACTTAAGTCGGCATTGTGCCTTTTGTATTTAATTCCGATGCAATTTCTGTATTTCAACGTGAATAAGAAGGTCCAAGGGATACAGTAAACCTGAAGTGAAGCACCGGAATCTATATCTAGTGTTACAGGAATGGTTCAAAAGATAGTCAGTAAGAAGAGTCAGTCTTCTTGTACTTAAGTCGGCATTGTGCCTTTTGTATTTAATTCCGATGCAATTGCTATGTTTCATATTCAACAAGGAAGTCCAAGGGATACAGTAAACCTGGAGTGAAGCATCGGAATCTCTAACTAGTGTCACAGGAATGGTTCAAAACATAGTCAGTAAGAAGAGTCAGTATTCTTGTAATTAAGTTGGCATTGTGCCTTTTGTATTTAATTCCGAAGCAATTTTTGTGTTTCATCCTCAATAAGAAGGTCCAAGGGATACAGTGAACCGGGAGTGAAGCATCGGATTCTATAACTAGTGTCACAGGAATGGTTCAAAACTTTGTCAGTAAGAAGAGTCAGTCTTCTTGATCTTAGGTCGGCATTGTGCTTCTTGTATTTAATTCCGATGCAATTTCTGTGTTTCATCGTCAATAAGAAGGTCAAAGGCATACAGTAAACCTGGAGTGAAGCATCGGAATCTATAACTAGTGTCACAGGAATGAATCAAAACATAGTCAGTAAGAAGAGTCAGTCTTCTTGTACTTAAGTCGGCATTGTGCCTTTTGTATTTAATTCCGATGCAATTTCTGTGTTTCATCGTCAATAAGAAAGTAAGATGGATACAGTAAACCTGAAGTGAAGCATCGGAATCTATAACTAGTGTCTCAGGAATGGTTCAAAACATAGACATGAGGAAGAGTAAGACTTATTGTACCTAAGTCGGCATTGTGCCTTTTGCATTTTATTCCGATGCAATTTCTGTGTTTCATTGTCAATAAGAAGGTCAGAGGGATACAGTAAACCTGAAGTGAAGCATCGGAATCTAAAACTAGTGTCACAGAAATGGTTCAAATCATAGACAGTAGGAAGAGTCAGTCTTCTAGCACTTAAGTCGGCATTGTGCCTTTTGTATTTAATTCCGATGCAATTTCTGTGTTTCATCGTCAATAAGGAGGTCCAAGGGATACAGTAAACCTGAAGTGAAGCATCGAAATTTATAACTAGTGTCACAGGAAAGGTTCAAAACATAGACAGAAGAAGAGTCAGTCTTCTCGTACTTAAGTCGGCATTGCCCATTTTTTATTTAATTCCGTTGCAATTTCTGTGTTTCATCGTCAATAAGAAGGTCAGAGGGAAACAGTAAACCTGAAGTGAAGCATCCGAATCTATAACTAGTGTCACAGGAATGGTACAAAGCATATAGAGTAGGAAGAGTCAGTCTTCTTGTACTAAGTCGGCATTGTGCCTTCTCTATTTAATACCGATGCAATTGCTGTGTTTCGTCGTCAATAAGAAGGTCCAAGGGATACAGTAAACCTGAAGTGAAGCATCGGAATCTATAACTAGTGTCACAGGAATGGTTCAAAGCTTAGTCAGTAAGAAGAGTCAGTCTTCTTGTACTTAAGTCGGCATTGTGAACTTTGTATTTAATTCCGATGCAATTTCTGTGTTTAATCGTCAATAAGAAGGTGCAAGGGATACAGTAAACCTGGAGTGAAGCATCGGAATCTGTAACTAGTGTCACAGGAATGGTTCAAAACATAGACAGTAAGATGAGTCAGTCTTCTTGTACTTAAGTCGGCATTGTGCCTTTTTTATTTAATTCCGATGCAATTTCTGTGTTTCATCGTCAATGAGAAGGTCCAAGGGATACAGTAAACCTAGAGTGAAGCATCGGAATCATTTACTAGTGTCACAGGAATGGATCAAAACATAGACAGTAAGAAAAGTCAGTCTTCTTGTACTTAATTCGGCATTGTGCCTTTTTAATTTAGTTCCGACGCAATTTCTGTGTATCATCGTCAATAAGAACGTCAGAGGGATACAGTAAATCTGAAGTGAAGCATCGGAATCTATAACTAGTGTCACAGGAATGGTTCAAAACATAGTCAGTAAGAAGAGTCAGTCTTCTTGTACTTAAGTCGGCATTGTGCCTTTTGTATTTAATTCCGATGCCATTTCTGTGTTTCATCGACAATAAGAAGGTCCATGGGATACACTAAACCTGAAGTGTAGCATCAGAATCTATAACTACTGTCACAGGAATGGTTCAAACTTAGACAGTAGGAAGAGTCAGTCTTCTTGTACTTACGTCGGCATTGTGCCTTTTGTATTTATTTCCGATGTAATTTCTGTGTTTCATCTTTAATAAGAAGGTCCAAGGGATACAGTAAACCTGAAGTGAGGCACCGTAATCAATAACTAGCGTCACATGAATTGTTCAAATCACAGTCAGTAAGAAGAGTCAGTCTTCTTGTACTTAAGTCGCCATTGTGCCTTTTGTATTTAATTCCGATGCAATTTCTGTGTATCATCGTCAATAAGAAGGTCCAAGGGATACAGTAAACACGGAGTGAAGCATCGGAATCTATAACTAGTGTCACAGGAAAGGTTCAAAACATAGACAGGAGAAGAGTCAGTCTTCTCGTACTTAAGTCGGCATTGCCCATTTTTTATTTAATTCCGTTGCAATTTCTGTGTTTCATCGTTAATGAGAAGGTCCAAGGGATACAGTAAACCTAGAGTGAAGCATCGGAATCTTTTACTAGTGTCACAGGAATGGTTCAAAACATAGACAGTAAGGAAAGTCAGTCTTCTTGTACTTAATTCGGCATTGTGCCTTTTTAATTTAGTGCCGACGCTATTTCTGTGTTTCATCGTCAATAAGAACGTCAGAGGGATACAGTAAATCTGAAGTGAAGCATCGGAATCTATAACTAGTGTCACAGGAATGGTTCAAAACATAGTCAGTATGAAAAGTCAGAATTCTTGTACTAAAGTCGGCATTGTGCATTTTATATTTAATTCCGATGCAATTTATGTGTTTCATCGTCAATAAGAAGGACGAAGGGACACAGTAAACCTGGAGTGAAGTTTCGTAATCTATAACAAGTGTCACAGGGATGGCTCAAAACATAGACAGTAAGAAGAGTCAGTATTCTTGTACTTAAGTCGGCATTGTGCCTTTCGTATTTAATTCCGATGCAATTTCTGTGTTTCATCTCCAATAAGAAGGTCAAAGGGATACAGTAAACCTGAAGTGAAGCATCAGAGTCTATAACTAGTGTCACAGGATTGGTTCAAAACATAGTCAGTAAGAAGAGTCAGTCTTCTTGTACTTAAGTTGGCATTTTGCCTTTTGTAATTAATTCCGATGCAATTTCTGTGTTTCATCGTCAATAAGAAGGTCCAAAGGATACAGTAAACCTGAAGTGAAGCATCGGAATCTATAACTAGTGTCACAGGAATGGTACAAAACATAGATAGTGGGAAGAGTCAGTTTTTCTTGTACTTAAGTCGGCATTGTGCGTTTTGTATTCAATTCCGATGCAATTTCTGTGTTTCATCATTAATAAGTGGGTCAGAAGGATACAGTAATCCTGAAGTGAAGCATCGGAATCTATAACTAGTGTCACAGGAATGGTTCAAAACATAGTCAGTAAGAAGAGTCAGTCTTCTTGTACTTAGGTCGGCATTGTGCCTTTTGTATTTAATTCCGATGCTATTTTTGTGTTTCATCGTCAATAAGAAGGTCAAAGGGATACAGTAAAACGGGAGTGAAGCATCGGAATCAATAACTAGTGTCACAGAAATGGTTCAATGCATAGTCAGTAAGAAGAGTCACTATTTTTGTACTTAAATCGGCATTGTGCCTTTTGTATTTAATTCCGATGCAATTTCTGTGATTCATCGTCAATAAGAAGGTCCAAGCGATACAGTAAAGATGGAGTGAAGCATCGGAATCTATAACTAGTGTCACACAAATGGTTCAAATCATAGTCAGTAAGAAGAGTCAGTCTTCTTGTACTAACGTCGGCATTGTGCCTTTTGTATTTAATTCCGATGCTATATGAGTTTCATCGTCAATAAGAAGGTCCAAGGGATACAGTAAACCTGGAGTGAAGCTTCGGAATCTATAACTAGTGTCACAGGGATGGTTCAAAACATAGACAGTAAGAATAGTCAGTACTCTTGTACTTATGTCGGCATTGTGCCTTTTGGTTTTGATTCCGATGTAATTTCTGTGTTTCATCTTCAATTAGAACGTCCAAGGGATACAATAAACCTGAAGTGAAGCATCAGAGTCTCTAACTAGAGTCACAGGAATGGTTCAAAACATAGTCAGTAAGAAGAGTCAGTCTTCTTGTACATAAGTCGGCATTGTGCCTTTTGTATTTAATTCCGATGCAATTTCTGTGTATCTTCGTCAATAAGAATGTCCAAGTTATACAGAAAACCTGAACTGAAGCATCGGAATCTATAACTAGTGTACCAGGAATGGTTCAAAGCATAGACAGTGGGAAGAGTCAGTCTTCTTGTACTTAAGTCGGCATTGTGCCTTTAGTATTTAATTCCGATGCAATTTCTGTGTTTCATCGTCAATAAGAAGATCCAAGGGATACAGTAAACCTGGAGTGAAGCATCGGGATCTATAACTAGTGTCACAGGAATGGTCCAAAGCATAGTCAGTAAGAAGGGTCAGTCTTCTTGTACTTAAGTCGGCTTTTGCCTTTTGTATTTAATTCCGATGCAATTTCTATGTTTCATCGTCAATAAGTAGGTCCGAGGGATACAGTAAACCTGAAGCGAAGCATCGGAATCTATAACTAGTGTCACAGGAATGGTTCAAAACACAGTCAGTAAGATGAGTCAGTGTTCTTGTACTTAAGTCGGCATTGTGCCTTTTGTATTTAATTCCGATGCAATTTCTGTGTTTCCTCGTCAATAAGAAGGTCCAAGGAATACAGTAAACCTGAAGTGAAGCACCGGTATCTATAACTAGTGTCACAGGAATGGTTCAAAGCATAGTCAGTAAGAAGAGTCAGTCTTCCTGTACTTAAGTCGGCATTGTGCATTTTGTATTTAATTCCGATGCAATTTCTGTGTTTCATCGTCAATAAGAAGGTCAAAGGGATACAGTAAACCTGGAGTGAAGCATCGGAATCTATAACTAGTGTCACAGAAATGGTTCAAATCATAGGCAGTAGGAAGAGTCAGTCTTCTAGCACTTTAGTCGGCATTGTGCCTTTTGTATTTAATTCCGATGCAATTTCTGTGTTTCATCGTCAATAAGGAGGTCCAAGGGATACAGTAAACCTGAAGTGAAGCATCGAAATTTATAACTAGTGTCACAGGAAAGGTTCAAAACATAGACAGAAGAAGAGTCAGTCTTCTCGTACTTAAGTCGGCATTGCCCATTTTTTATTTAATTCCGTTGCAATTTCTGTGTTTCATCGTTAATGAGAAGGTCCAAGGGATACAGTAAACCTAGAGTGAAGCATCGGAATCTTTTACTAGTGTCACAGGAACGGTTCAAAACATAGACAGTAAGAAAAGTCAGTCTTCTTGTACTTAATTCGGCATTGTGCCTTTTTAATTTAGTGCCGACGCAATTTCTGTGTTTCATCGCCAATAAGAACGTCAGAGGGATACAGTTAATCTGAAGTGAAGCATCGGAATCTATAACTAGTGTCACAGGAATGGTTCAAAACATAGTCAGTATGAAGAGTCAGAATTCTTATAGTAAAGTCGGCATTCAGCATTTTGTATTTAATTCCGATGCAATTTATGTATTTCATCGTCAATAAGAAGGACGAAGGGCCACAGTAAACCTGGAGTGAAGCTTCGGAATCTATAACAAGTGTCACAGGGATGGCTCAAAACATAGACAGTAAGAAAAGTCAGTATTCTTGTACTTAAATCGGCATTTTGCCTTTTGTATTTAATTCCGATGCAATTTCTGTGTTTCATCTCCAATAAGAAGGTCAAAGGGATACAGTAAACCTGAAGTGAAGTATCAGAGTCTATAACTAGTGTCACAGGAATGGTTCAAAACATAGTCAGTAAGAAGAGTCAGTCTTCTTGTACTTAAGTTGGCATTTTGCCTTTTGTAATTAATTCCGATGCAATTTCTGTGTTTCATCGTCAATAAGAAGGTCCAAGGGATACAGTAAACCTGAAGTGAAGCATCGGAATCTATAACTAGTGTCACAGGAATGGTTCAAAACATAGATAGTGGGAAGAGTCAGTTTTTCTTGTACTTAATTCTTCATTGTGCGTTTTGTATTTAATTCCGATGCAATTTCTGTGTTTCATCATTAATAAGTGGGTCAGAAGGATACAGTAAACCTGAAGTGAAGCTTCGGAATCTATAACTAGTGTCACAGGAATGGTTCAAAACATAGTCAGTAAGAAGTGTCAGTCTTCTTGTACTTAGGTCGGCATTGTGCCTTTTGTATTTAATTCCGATGATATTTTTGTGTTTCATCGTCAATAAGAAGGTCAAAGGGATACAGTAAACCGGGAGTGAAGCATCGGAATCTATAACTAGTGTCACACAAATGGTTCAAATCATAGTCAGTAAGAAGAGTCAGTCTTCTTGTACTAAAGTCGGCATTGTGCCTTTTGTATTTAATTCCGATGCTATATCTGAGTTTCATCGTCAATAAGAAGGTCCAAGGGATACAGTAAACCTGGAGTGAAGCATCGGAATCTATAACTAGTGTCACAGGGATGGTTCAAAACATAGACAGTAAGAATAGTCAGTACTCTTGTACTTATGTCGGCATTGTGCCTTTTGTATTTAATTCCGATGCAATTTCTGTGTTTCTTTGTCAATAAGAATGTCCAAGGGATACAGAAAACCTGAACCGAAGCATCGGAATCTATAACTAGTGTACCAGGAATGGTTCAAAGCATTGACAGTGGGAAGAGTCAGTCTTCTTGTACTTAAGTCGGCATTGTGCCTTTACTATTTAATTCCGATGCAATTTCTGTGTTTCATCGTCAATACGAAGGTCCAAGGGATACAGTAAACCTGGAGTGAGGCAACGGAATCTATAACTAGTGTCACAGGAATGGTTCAAAACATAGACAGTAAGAAGGGTCAGTCTTCTTGTACTTAAGTCGGCTTTTGCCTTTTCTATTTAATTCCGATGCAATTTCTGAGTTTTATCGTCAGTAAGATGGTCGAAGGGGTATAGTAAACCTGCAGTGAAGCATCGCAATCTATAACTAGTGTCACAGGAATGGTTCAAAACATAGACAGTAAGTATGGACAGTCTTCTTGTACTTAAGTCGGCATTGTGCCTTTTTTATTTAATTCCGATGCAATTTCTGTATTTCATCGTCAATAAGAAGGTCCAAGGGATACAGTAAACCTGGAGTGAAGCATCGGAATCTATAACTACTGTCACAGGAATGGTTCAAAACATCGACAGTAAGAAGAGTCAGTCTTCTTGTACTTGATTCGGCATTGTGCCTTTTGTATTTAATTCCGATGGAATTTCTGTGTTTCATCGTCAATAAGAAGGTCAGAGGGATACAGTAAACCTGAAGTGAAGCATCGGAATCTATAACTAGTGTCACAGGAATGGTTCAAAACACAGTCAGTAAGATGAGTCAGTCTTCTTGTACTTAAGTCGGCATTGTGCCTTTTGTATTTAATTCCGATGCAATTTCTATGTTTCATCGTCAATAAGAAAGTAAGAGGGATACAGTAAACCTGAAGTGAAGCATCGGAATCTATAACTAGTGTCGCAGGAATGGTCCAAAGCATAGACAGTAGGAAGAGTCAGTCTTATTGTACTTAAGTCGGCATTGTGCCTTTAGTATTTTATTCCGATGTAATTTCTGTGTTTCATCGTCAATAAGAAGGTCCAAGGGATACAGTAAACCTGAAGAGAAGCATCGAAACCTATAACTAGTGTCACAGGAATGGTGCAAAACATAGAAAGTAGGAAGAGTCAGTCTTCTTGTACTTAAGTCGGCATTGTGCCTTCTCTATTAAATTCCGATGCAATTGCTGTGTTTCATCGCCAATAAGAATGTCCAAGGGATACAGTAAACATAAAGTGAAGCATCGGAATCTATAACTAGTTTCACAGGAATGGTTCAAAGCATAGTCAGTAAGAGGAGTCAGTCTTCTTGTACTTAAGTCAGCATTGTGCCTTTTGTATTTAATTCCGATGCAATTTCTGTGTTTCATCGACAATAAGGAGGTCCAAGGGATACAGTAAAACGGGAGTGAAGCATCGGAATCTGTAACTAGTGTCACAGGAATGGTTTAAAACATAGACAGTAAGAAGAGTCAGTCTTCTTGTACTTAATTCGGCATTGTGCCTTTTGTATTTAATTCCGATGCAATTTCTGTGTTTCATCATCAATAGGAAGGTCCAAGGGATACAGTAAACCTGGAGTGCAGCTTCAGAATCAATAACAAGTGTCACAGGGATGGTTCAAAACATAGACAGTAAGAAGAGTCAGTATTCATGCACTTAAGTCGGCATTGTGGCTTTTGTATTTAATTCCGATGCAATTTCTGTGTTTCATCTCCAATAAGAAGGTCGAAGGGATACAGTAAACCTGAGGTGAAGCATCAGAGTCTATAACTAGTGTCACAGGAATGGTTCAAAGCATAGTCAGTAAGAAACGTCAGTCTTCTTGTACTTCAGTCGGCATTGTGCCTTTTGTATTTAATTCCGATGCAATTTCTGTGTTTCATTGTCAATAAGAAGGTCCAAGGGATACAGTAAACCAGAAGTGAAGCATCGGAATCTATGACTAGTGGCACAGGAATGGTTCAAACATCGCCAGTGGGAAGAGTCTGTCTTCTTGTACTTAAGTCGGCATTGTGCCTTTTGTATTTAATTCCGATGCAATTTCTGTGTTTCATCGTCAATAAGAAGGTCAGAGGGATACAGTAGACGTGAAGTAAAGCATCGGAATCTATAACTAGTGTCACAGGAATGGTTCCAAGACATAGACAGTAGGAAGAGTCAGTGTTCTTGTACTTAAGTCGGCATTGTGCCTTTTCTATTTATTTCCAATGCAATTTCTGTATTTCATGGAAAATAAGAAGCTCCAAGGTATATAGTAAACCTGGAGTGAAGCGTTGGAATCTATAACTAGTGTCACAGGAAAGGTTCAAAACATAGACAGTAAGAAGAGTCAGTCTTCTTGTACTTAAGTCGGCATTGTGCCATATTTATTTAATTCCGATGCAATTTCTGTGTGTCATCGTCAATAAGAAGGTCCAAGGGATACAGTAAACCTGGAGTGAAGCATCGGAATCTATAACTAGTGTCACAGGAATGGTTCAAAACATCGACAGTAAGATGAATCAGTCTTCTTGTACTTAATTCGGCATTGTGCCTTTAGTATGTAATTCTAATGCAATTTCTGTGTTTCATCGTCAATAGGAAGGTCAGAGGGATACAGTAAATCAGAAGTGAAGCATCGGAATCTTTAACTAGTGTCACAGGAATGGTTCAAAACATAGTCAGTAAGAAGAGTCAGTGTTCTTGTACTTATGTCTGCATTGTGCTTTTTGTATTTAATTCCGATGCAATTTCCGTGTTTCATCGTCAATAAGAAGGTCCAAGGGATTCAGTAAACCTGAAGTGAAGCATCAGAATCTGTAACTAGTGGTACAGGAATGGTTCAAAACATAGTCAGTAAGAAGAGTCAGTCTTCTTGTACTTATGTCGGCATTGTGCCATTCGTATTTAATTCCGATGCTATTTCTGTGTTTCATCGTCAATAAGAAGGTCCAAGGGATACAGTAAACCTGAAGTGAAGCATCGGAATCTATAACTAGTGTCACATGAATGGTTCAAAACATAGTCAGTAAGAAGAGTCAGTCTTCTTGTACCTAAGTCGGCATTGTGCCTTTTGTATTTAGTTCCGATGCAATTTCTGGGTTTCATCCTCAATAAGAAGGTCCAAGGGATACAGCAAACCTGGAATGAAGCATCGGAATCTATAACTAGTGTCACATGATTGGTTCAAAACATAGACAGTAAGAAGAGTCAGTCTTCTTGTACTTAATTCGGCATTGTGCATTTTGTATTTAATTCCGATGAAATTTCTGTGTTTCATCGTCAATAAGAAGGTCAGAGGGATACAGTAAACCTCAAGTGAAGCATCGGAATCTATAACTAGTGTCACAGGAATGGTTCAAAACATAGTCAGTAAGAAGAGTCAGTCTTCTTGTACTTAAGTTGGCATTGTGTCTTTTGTATTTAATTCCGACGCAATATCTGTGTTTAATCGCCAATAAGACGGTCCAAGGGATACAGTAAACCTGAAGTGAAGCATGGGAATCCATAACTAGTGTCATAGGAAAGGTTCAAATTATAGTCAGAAAGAAGAGTCAGACTTCTTGTACTTAAGTCGGCATTGCGACTTTTGTATCTAATTCCGATGCAATTTCTGTGTTTCATCGTCAATAAGAAGTTCAGAGGGATACAGTAAACCTAATGTGAAGCATCGGAATCTATAACTAGTGTCACAGGAATGGTTCAAAACATAGACAGTAGGAAGAGTCAGTCTTCTTGTACTTAAGTCGGCCTTGTGCCTTTTGTATATAATTCCGATGCAATTTCTGTGTTTCATCGTCAATAAGATGGTCCAAGGGATCCAGTAAACCTCAAGTGAAGCATGGAAATCTATAACTAGTGTCACAGGAAAGGTTCAAAACATAGTCAGAAAGATGAGTCAGTCTTCTTGTACTTTAGTCGGCAAGGAGACTTTTGTATTTAAATCAGATGCAATTTCTGTGTCCCATCGGCAATAAGAAGGTCAGAGGGATACAGTAAACCTGTAGTGAAGCATCGGAATATGTAACTAGTGTCACAGGAATGGTTCAAAACATAGACAGTAGGAAGAATGATTTTTGTTGTACTTAAGCCGGCATTGTGCCTTTTTAATTATTTCCGATGCAATTTCTGTGTTTCATCGTCAATAAGATGGTCAGAGGGATACAGTAAACCTGGAGTGAAGCATCGGAATCTACAACTAGTGTCACAGGGATGGTTCAAAACATAGACAGTAGGAAGAGTCAGTCTTCTTGTACTTAAGTCGGCATTGTGCCTTTTGTATTTAATTCCGATTCAATTTCTGTGCTTCATCGGCAATAACAAAGTCCAAGGGATACAGTAAACCT
Source organism: Schistocerca americana (assembly GCF_021461395.2). NCBI lineage: Eukaryota > Metazoa > Arthropoda > Insecta > Orthoptera > Acrididae > Schistocerca > Schistocerca americana. The sequence goes on from NW_025725928.1 coordinate 317,318, forward strand.
GAAGTGAAGCATCGGAATCTATAACTAGTGTCACAGGAATGGTTCAAAACATAGTCAGTAAGAAGAGTCAAACTTCATGTACTTAAGTCGGCATTTTGCCTTTTCTATTTAATTCCGATGCAATTTCTGTGTTTTATCGTCAGTAAGAGGGTCCAAGGGATACAGTAAACCTGGAGTGAAGCATCGGAATCTATAACTAGTGTCACAGGAATGGTTCAAAACATAGACAGTAGGAAGAATCATTTTTGTTGTACTTAAGCCGGCATTGTGCCTTTTTAATTAATTCCGATGCAATTTCTGTGTTTCATCGTCAATAAGAAGGTCAGAGGTATACAGTAAACCTGGAGTGAAGCATCGGAATCTATAACTAGTGTCACAGGGATGGTTCAAAACATAGACATTAGGAAGAGTCAGTCTTCTTGTACTTAAGTCGGCATTGTGCCTTTTGTATTTAATTCCGATTCAATTTCTGTGCTTCATCGCCAATAAGAAAGTCCAAGGGATACAGTAAACCTGAAGTGAAGCATCGGAATCTATAACTAGTGTCACAGGAATGGTTTAAAACATAGACAGTAAGAAGAGTCAGTCTTCTTGTACTTATGTCGGCATTGTGCCTTTTGTATTTAATTCCGATGCAGTTTCTGTGTTTCATCGTCAATAAAAAGGCCAGAGGGATACAGTAAACCTAATGTGAAGCATCGGAATCTATAACTAGTGTCACAGGAATGGTTCAAAACATAGTCAGTAAGAAGAGTCAGTCTTCTTGTACTTAAGTCGGTATTGTGCCTTTTGTACTTAATTTCGTTGCAATTTCTGTGTTTCATCGTCAATAGGAAGGTCCAATGGATTCAGTAAACCTGCAATGAAGCATTGGAATCTATAACTAGTGTCACAGGAATGAAACAAAACATAGTCAGTAAGAAGAGTCAGTACTCTTGTACTTAAGTCGGCATTGTGCATTTTGTATTTAACTGCGTTGCAATTTCAATGTTTCATCGTCAACAAGAAGGTCCAAGGGATGCAGTAAACCTGGAGTGAAGCATCGGAATCTATAACTAGTGTCACAGGAATGGTTCAAAACATAGTCAGTAAGAAGAGTCAAACTTCTTGTACTTAAGTCAGTATTGTGCTTTTTGTATGTAATTCCGATGCAATTTCTGTGTTTCATCGTCAATAAGAAGGTCCAAGGGATACAGTAAACCTGGAGTAAAGCATCGGAATCTATAATTAGTGTCACAGGAATGGTTCACAACATAGACAGTAGGAAGAGTCATTTTTGTTGTACTTAAGCCGGCATTGTGCCTTTTTAATTAATTCCGATGCAATTTCTGTGTTTCATCGTCAATAAGAAGGTCAGAGGGATACAGTAAACCTGGAGTGAAGCATCGGAATCTATAACTAGTGTCACAGGGATGGTTCAAAACATAGACAGTAGGAAGAGTCAGTCTTCTTGTACTTAAATCGGCATTGTGCCTTTTGTATTTAATTCCGATTCAATTTCTGTGCTTCATCGTCAATAAGAAAGTCCAAGGGATACAGTAAACCTGAAGTGAAGCATCGAAATCTATAAATAGTGTCACAGGATTGGTTCAAAACATAGACAGTAAGAAGGGTCAGTCTTCTTGTACTTAAGTCGGCATTATTCCTTTTCTATTTAATTCCGATGCAATTTCTGTGTTTTATCGTCGGTAAGAAGGTCCAAGGGATACAGTAAACCTGGAGTGAAGCATCGGAAGCTATAACTAGTGTCACAGGAATGGTTCAAAACATAGACAGTAAGAAGCGTCAGTCTTCTTGTACTTATGTCGGCATTGTGCATTTTGTATTTAATTCCGATGCAGTTTCTGTGTTTCATCGTCAATAAGAATTTCAGCGGGATACAGTGAACCTAATGTGAAGCATCGGAATCTATAACTAATGTCACAGGAATGGTTCAAAACATAGACAGTAGGAAGAGTCAGTCTTCTTGTACTTAAGTCTGCATTGTGCCTTATGTATATAATTCCGATGCAATTTTTGTGTCTCATCGTCAATAAGAAGGTCCATGGGATCCAGTAAATCTGAAGTGAAGCATGGGAAACTATAACTAGTGTCACAGGAAACGTTCAAATCATAGTAAGAAAGAAGAGTCAGTCTTCTTGTACTTTAGTCGGCATTGTGACTTTTGTATTTAGTTCCGATGCAATTTCTGTGTTCCATCGTCAATACGAAGGTAAGAGGGAGACAGTAAACCTGGAGTGAAGCATCGGAATCTGTAACTAGCGTCACAGGAATCGTTCAAAACATAGACAGTAAGATGAGTCAGTCCTCTTGTGCTTAAGTCGGCATTGTGCCTTTTTTATTTAATTCCAATGCAATTTCTGTGTTTCATCGTCAATAAGAAGGTCCAAGGGATACAGTAAACCTAGAGTGAATCATCGGAATCTATTACTACTGTTACAGGATTGGTTCAAGGCATAGACAGTAAGAAGAGTCAGTCTTCTTGTACTTAATTCGGCATCGTGCCTTTTGTATTTAATTCCGACGCAATTTCTGTGTTTCATCGTCAATAAGAACGTCAGAGGGATACAGTAAATCTGAAGCGAAGCATCGGAATCTATAACTAGTGTCACAGGAATGGTTCAAAACATAGTCAGTTAGAAGAGTCAGTCTTCTTGTACTAAAGTCGGCATTGTGCCTTTTGTATTTAATTCCTATGCAATTTCTGTGTTTCATCGTCAATGAGAAGGTCCAAGGGAAACAGTAAACCTGGAGTGAAGCATCGGAGTCTATAACAAGTGTCACAGGGATGGTTCAAAACATAGACTGTAAGAAGAGTCAGTAATCTTGTACTTAAGTCGGCATTGTGCATTTTGTATTTAATTCCGTTGCTATTTCTGTGTTTCTTCGTCAACAAGAAGGTCAGAGTGATACAGTAAACCTCAAGTGAAGCATCGGAATCTATAACTAGTGTCACAGGAATGCTTCAAAACATAGTCAGTAAGAAGAGTCAAACTTCTTGTACTTAAGTCGGCATTGTGCCTTTTGTATGTAATTCCGATGCAATTTCTGTGATTCATCGTCAATAAGAAGGTCCAAGGGATACAGTAATCCTGGAGTGAAGCATCGGAATCTATAACTAGTGTCACAGGAATGGTTCACAACATAGACAGTAGGAAAAGTCATTTTTGTTGCACTTAAGCCGGCATTGTGCCTTTTCAATTAATTCCGATGCAATTTCTGTGTTTCATCGTCAATAAGAAGGTCAGAGGGATACAGTAAACCCGGAGTGAAGCATCGGAATCTATAACTAGTGTCACAGGGATGGTTCAAAACATAGACTGTAGGAAGAGTCAGTCCTCTTGTGCTTAAGTCGGCATTGTGCCTTTTATATTTAATTCCGATGCAATATCTGCGTTTCATCGTCAATAAGAAGGTCCAAGGGATACAGTAAACCTAGAGTGAAGCATCGGAATCTATTACTACTGTTACAGGATTGGTTCAAGACATAGACAGTAAGAAGAGTCAGTCTTCTTGTACTTAATTCGGCATTGTGCCTTTTGTATTTAATTCCGACGCAATTTCTGCGTTTCATCGTCAATAAGAACGTCAGAGGGATACAGTATATCTGAAGCGAAGCATCGGAATCTATAACTAGTGTCACAATAATGGTTCAAAACATAGTCAGTAAGAAGAGTCAGTATTCTTGTACTTAAGTCGGCATTGTGCCATTTGTATTAAATTCCGATACAATTTCTGTGTTTCATCGTCAATAAGGAGATCCAAGGGATACAGTAAACCAGAAGTGAAGCACCCGAATCTATAACTAGTGTCACAGGAATGGTTCAAAACATAGTCAGTAAGAACAGTCAGTCTTCTTGGACTTAAGTCGGCATTGTGTCTTTTGTATTTAATTCCGTTGCAATTTCTGTGTTTCATCGTGAATACGAAAGTCCAAGGGATACAGTAAACTTGAAGTGAAGCATCGGAATCTATAACTAGTGTCACAGGAATGGTTGACAACATAGACAGTTGGAAGAGTCAGTCTTGTTGTACTTAAGTCGGCATTGTGCCTTTTTAATTAATTCCGATGCAATTTCTGTGTTTCATCGTCAATAAGAAGGTCAGAGGGATACAGTAAACCTGGAGTGAAGCATCGGAATCTATAACTAGTGTCACAGGGATGGTTCAAAACATAGGCAGTAGGAAGAGTCTGTCTTCTTGTACTTAAGTCGGCATTGTGCCTTTTCTATTTATTTCCGATACAATTTCTGTGCTTCATCGTCAATTAGAAAGTCCAAGGGATACAGTAAACCTGAAGTGAAGCATCATAATCTATAACTAGTGTCACAGGAATGGTTCAAAACATAGTCAGTAAGAAGAGTCAGTCTTCTTGTACTTACGTCGGCATTGTGTCATATGTATTTAATTCCGATGCAATTTCTGTGTTTCATAGTCAATAAGAAAGTCCAAGGGATACAGTAAACCGGGAGTGAAGCATCGGAATCTACAACCAATGTCACAGGAATGGTTCAAAAAATAGTCAGTAAGAAGAGTCAGTCTTCTTGTACTTAAGTCGGCATTGTGCCTTTTGTACTTAATTTCGTTGCAATTTCTGTGTTTCATCTTCAATAGGTAGGTCCAATGGATACAGTAAACGTGGAGTGAAGCATTGGAATCTATAACTAGTGTCACAGGAATTAATCAAAGTATAGTCAGTAAGAAGAGTCAGTCCTCTGGTACTTAAGTCGGCATTGTGCATTTTGTATCTAATTCCGATGCAATTTCAATGTTTCATCGTCAACAAGAAGGTCCAATCGATACAGTAAACCTGAAGTGAAGCATCGGAATCTATAATTAGTGTCACAGGAATGGTTCAAAACATAGTCAGTAAGAAGGGTCAGTCTTCTTGTACTTAAGTCGGCATTTTGCCTTTTCTATTTAATTCCGATGCAATTTCTGTGTTTTATCGTCAGTAAGAAGGTCCAAGGGATACAGTAAACCTGAAGTGAAGCATCGGAATCTATAACTAGTGTCACAGGAATGGTTCAAAACAAAGACAGTAAAAAGAGTCAGACATCTTGTACTTAAGTCGGAATAGTGCCTTTTTTATTTAATTCAGATGCAATTTCTGTGTTTCATCGTCAATAAGAAGTTCCGAGGGATACAGTAATCCTGAAGTGAAGCATCGGAATCTATAACTTGTGTCACAGGAATGGTTCAAAACATAGTCAGTAAGAAGAGTCTGTCTTCTTGTACTTAAGGTGGCATTGTGCCATTTGTATTTAATTCCGATGCAATTTCTGTGTTTGATCGTCAATAAGGAGGTTCAAGAAATACAGTAAACCTGGAGTGTAGCATCGGAATCTATAACTAGTGTCACGGGAATGGTTCAAAACATAGTCAGTAATAAGAGTCAGACTTCTTGCACTCAAGTCGGCATTGTGACTTTTGTATTTAATTCCGATGCTTTTATGTCTTTCATCTTCAATAAGAAGGTCCAAGAAGTACTGTAAACCTGAAGTGAAGCATCGGAATCTATAACTAGTGTCACAGGAATGGTTCAAAACATAGACAGTAGGAAGAGTCAGCCTTCTTGTACTTAATTCGGCATTGTGTCATTTGTATTTAATTCCGATGCAATTTCTGTGTTTCATCGTCAATACGAATGTCAGAGGGATACAGTAAACCTGAAGTGAAGCATCGGAATCTATTACTAGTGCCACAGGAATGGTTCAAACATAGACAGTAAGAAGAGTCAGTCTTCTTGAACTTAACTCGGCATTGTGCCTTTTGTATGTAATTCCGATGCAATTTCTGTGTTTCATCGTCAATAAGATGGTCCAAAGGATACAGTAAACCTGAAGTGAAGCATCGGATTCTACAATTAGTGTCACAGGAATGGTTCAAACATAAACAGTAGGAAGGGTCAGTCTTGTAGTACTTAAGTCGGCATTGTGCCTTTTTATTTAATTCCGATGCAATCTCTGTGTTTCATCGTCAATAAGAAGGTCCAAGGGAAACAGTAAACCTGGAGTGAAGCATCGGAATCTATAACTAGTGTCACAGGAAAGGTACAAAACATAGACGGTAAGAAGAGCCCGTCTTCTTGATCTTAAGTCCGCATTGTCCCTTTTGTATTTAATTCCGATGCAATTTCTTTGTTTCATCGTCAATTAGAAGGTCCAAGGGATACAGTAAACCTGAAGTGAAGCATGGGAATCTATAACTAGTGTCACAGGAAAGGTTCAAAACATAGTCAGAAAGAAGAGTCAGTCTTCTTGATCTTAAGTCGGCATTGCACCTTTTGTATTTAATTCCGATGCAATATCTGTGTTTCATCGTCAATTTGAAGGTTCAAGGGATACAGTAAACCTGAAGTGAATGATCGGATTCTATAACTAGTGCCACAGGAATGGTTCAAAATATAGACAGTAGGAAGAGTGAGCCTTCTTGTACTTAATTCGGCATTGTGTCTTTTGTATTTAAATCCGATGCAATTTCTGTGTTTCATCGTCAATACAAATGTCAGAGGGATACAGTAAACTTGTAGTGAAGCATCGGAATCCATAACCAGTGTCACAGTAATGGTTCAAAACATAGACAGTAGGAAGAGTCAGTCTTCTTGTACCTAAGTCGGTATTGTCCTTTTTCTATTTAATTCCGATGCAATTTCTGTGTTTCATCGTCAATTAGAAGGTCCAAGGGATACAGTAAACCTGGAGGGAAGCATCGGAATCTATAACTAGTGTCACAGGAAAGGTTCAAAACATGGACAGTAAGAAGAGTCAGTCTTCTTGTACTTTAGTCGGCATTGTTCCTTTTGTATTTAATTCCGATGCCATTTCTGTGTTTGATCGTCAATAGGGAGGTCCAAGGGATACAGTAAACCTGGAGTTAAGCATCGGAATCTATAACTAGCGTCACAGGAATGGTTCAAAACATAGTCAGTAAGAAGAGTCAGTCTTCTTGTACCTAAGTCGGCATTGTGCCTTTTCTATTTAATTCCGATGCAATTACTGTGTTTCATCGTCGTTATGTAGGTCCAAGGGATGCAGTAAACCTGAAGTGAAGCATCTGAATCTGTAACTAGTGTCACAGGAATGGTTCAAATCATAGTCAGTAAGAAGAGTCAGTCTTCTTGTACTTAAGTCGGCATTGTGCCTTATGTATTTTATTTCGATACAATTTCTGTGTTTCATCGTCAATAAGAAGGTCCAAGGGATACAGTAAACCTGGAGTGAAACATCGGAATGTATAACTAGTGTCACAGGAATGGTTCAAAACAAAGACAGTAAGAAGAGTCAGTCATCTTGTACTTAAGCCGGAATAGTGCCTTTTGCATTTAATTCAGATGCAATTTCTGTGTTTCATCGTCAATAAGAAGTTCCGAGGGATACAGTAAACCTGAAGTGAAGCATCGGAATCTATAACTTGTGTCACAGGAATGGTTCAAAACATAGTCAGTAAGATGGGTCAGTCTTCTTGTACTTAAGTCGGCATTATGCCTTTTCTATTTAATTCCGATGCAATTTCTGTGTTTTATCGTCAATAAGAAGGTCCAAGGGATACAGTAAACCTGGAGTGAAGCATCGGAATCTATAACTAGTGTCACAGGAATGGTTGAAAACATAGACAGTAAGAAGAGTCTGTCTTCTTGTACTTAAGGTGGCATTGTGCCTTTTGTATTTAATTCCGATGCAATTTCTGTGTTTGATCGTCAATAAGGAGGTTCAAGAAATACAGTAAACCTGGAGTGTAGCATCGGAATCTATAACTAGTGTCACAGGAATGGTTCAAAACATAGACAGTAGGAAGAGTGAGCCTTCTTGTACTTAATTCGGCATTGTGTCTTTTGTATTTAATTCCGATGCAATTTCTGTGTTTCATCGTCAATAAGAAGTTCCGAGGGATACAGTAAACCTGAAGTGAAGCATCGGAATCTATAACTTGTGTCACAGGAATGGTTCAAAACATAGTCAGTAAGATGGGTCAGTCTTCTTGTACTTAAGTCGGCATTTTGCCTTTTCTATTTAATTCCGATGCAATTTCTGTGTTTTATCGTCAATAAGAATGTCCAAGGGATACAGTAAACCTGGAGTGAAGCATCGGAATCTATAACTAGTGTCACAGGAATGGTTGAAAGCATAGACAGTAAGAAGAGTCTGTCTTCTTGTACTTAAGGTGGCATTGTGCTTTTTCTATTTAATTCCGATGCAATTTCTGTGTTTCATCGTCAATTAGAAGGTCCAAGGGTTACAGTAAACCTGGAGGGAAGCATGGGAATCTATAACTAGTGTCACAGGAAAGGTTCAAAACATGGACAGTAAGAAGAGTCAGTCTTCTTGTACTTAAGTCGGCATTGTTCCTTTTGTATTTAATTCCGATGCCATTTCTGTGTTTGATCGTCAATAAGGAGGTCCAAGGGATACAGTAAACCTGGAGTGAAGCATCGGAATCTGTAACTAGTGTCACAGGAATGGTTCAAAACATAGACAGTAGGAAGAGTCAGTCTTCTTGTACGTAAGTCGGCATTGTGTCATTTGTATTTAATTCCGATGCAATTTCTGTGTTTCATAGTCAATAAGAAGGTCCAAAGGATACAGTAAACCTGGAATGAAGCATCGGAATCTATATCTAGTGTCACAGGAAAGGTACAAAGCATAGACGGTAAGAAGAGCCCGTCTTCTTGATCTTAAGTCGGCATTGTCCCTTTTGCATTTAATTCCGATGCAATTTCTGTGTTTCATCGTCAATTAGAAGGTCCAAGGGATACAGTAAACCTGAAGTGAAGCATGGGAATCTATAACTAGTGTCACAGGAAAGGTTCAAAACATAGTCAGAAAGAAGAGTCAGTCTTCTTGATCTTAAGTCGGCATTGTACCTTTTGTATTTAATTCCGATGCAATTTCTGTGTTTCATCGTCAATTAGAAGGTTCAAGGGATACAGTAAACCTGAAGTGAAGCATCGGATTCTATAACTAGTACCACAGGAATGGTTCAAAACATAGACAGTAACAAGAGTCAGTCTTGTTGTACTTAAGTCAGCATTGTGCCATTTTATTTATTTCCGATGCAATTTCTGTGTTTCATCGTCAATAAGAAGGTCCAAGGGATACAGTAAACCTGGAGTTAAGCATCGAAATCTATAACTAGTGTCACAGGAATGGTTCAAAACATAGACAGTAAGAAGAGTCAGTCTTCTTGTACTTAAGTCGGCATTGTTCCTTTTGTATTTAATTCCGATGCAATTTCTGTGTTTCATCGTCAATACGAATGTCAGAGGGATACAGTAAACTTGTAGTGAAGCATCGGAATCTATAACCAGTGTCACAGGAATGGTTCAAAACATAGACAGTAGGAAGAGTCAGTCTTCTTGTACTTAAGTCGGCATTGTGCATTTCTATTTAATTCCGATGCAATTTCTTTGTTTCATCGTCAATAAGAGGGTCCAAGGGATACAGTAAACCTGGACTGAAGCATCGGAATCTATAACTAGTGTCACAGGAAAGGTACAAAGCATAGACGGTAAGAAGAGCCCGTCTTCTTGATCTTAAGTCGGCATTGTCCCTTTTGTATTTAATTCCGATGCAATTTCTGTGTTTCATCGTCAATTAGAAGGTCCAAGGGATACAGTAAACCTGAAGTGAAGCATGGGAATCTATAACTAGTGTCACAGGAAAGGTTCAAAACATAGTCAGAAAGAAGAGTCAGTCTTCTTGATCTTAAGTCGGCATTGTACCTTTTGTATTTAATTCCGATGCAATTACTGTGTTTCATCGTCAATTAGAAGGTTCAAGGGATACAGTAAACCTGAAGTGAAGCATCGGATTCTATAACTGGTGCCACAGGAATGGTTCAAAACATAGACAGTGGGAAGAGTCAGTCTTGTTGTACTTAAGTCAGCATTGTGCCATTTTATCTAATTCCGATGCAATTTCTGTGTTTCATAGTCAATAAGAAGGTCCAAGGGATACAGTAAACCGGGAGTGAAGCATCGGAATCTATAACTAGTGTCACAGGAATGGTTCAAAACAATGACAGTAAGAAGAGTCAGTCATCTTGTACTTAAGTCGGAATAGTGCATTTTGTATTTAATTCCGATGCTATTTATGTCTTTCATCTTCAATAAGAAGGTCCAAGGGATACAGTAAACCTGAAGTGAAGCACCGGAATCTATAACTAGTGTCACAGGTATGGTTCAAATCATAGTCAGTAAGAACAGTCAGTCTTCTTGTACTTAAAATGGCATTGTGTCTTTTGTATTTAATTCCCATGCAATTTCTGTGTTTCATCGTCAATAAGAAGGTCAGAGGGATACAGTAAACCTGAAGTGAAGCATCGGAATCTATAACTAGTGCCACAGGAATGGTTCAAACATAGACAGTAAGAAGAGTCAGTCTTCTTGATCTTAAGTCGGCATTGTACCTTTTGTATTTAATTCCGATGCAATTTCTGTGTTTCATCGTCAATTAGAAGGTCCAAGGGATACAGTAAACCTGAAGTGAAGCATGGGAATCTATAACTAGTGTCACAGGAAAGGTTCAAAACATAGTCAGAAAGAAGAGACAGTCTTCTTGATCTTAAGTCGGCATTGCACCTTTTGTATTTAATTCCGATGCAATTTCTGTGTTTCATCGTCAATTTGAAGGTTCAAGGGATACAGTAAACCTGAAGTGAATGATCGGATTCTATAACTAGTGCCACAGGAATGGTTCAAAATATAGACAGTAGGAAGAGTGAGCCTTCTTGTACTTAATTCGGCATTGTGTCTTTTGTATTTAAATCCGATGCAATTTCTGTGTTTCATCGTCAATTTAAATGTCAGAGGGATACAGTAAACTTGTAGTGAAGCATCGGAATCTATAACCAGTGTCACAGGAATGGTTCAAAACATAGACAGTAGGAAGAGTCAGTCTTCTTGTACCTAAGTCGGCATTGTCCTTTTTCTATTTAATTCCGATGCAATTTCTGTGTTTCATCGTCAATTAGAAGGTCCAAGGGATACAGTAAACCTGGAGGGAAGCATCGGAATCTATAACTAGTGTCACAGCAAAGGTTCAAAACATGGACAGTAAGAAGAGTCAGTCTTCTTGTACTTTAGTCGGCATTGTTCCTTTTGTATTTAATTCCGATGCCATTTCTGTGTTTGATCGTCAATAGGGAGGTCCAAGGGATACAGTAAACCTGGAGTTAAGCATCGGAATCTATAACTAGCGTCACAGGAATGGTTCAAAACATAGTCAGTAAGAAGAGTCAGTCTTCTTGTACCTAAGTCGGCATTGTGCCTTTTCTATTTAATTCCGATGCAATTACTGTGTTTCATCGTCATTATGTAGGTCCAAGGGATGCAGTAAACCTGAAGTGAAGCATCTGAATCTGTAACTAGTGTCACAGGAATGGTTCAAATCATAGTCAGTAAGAAGAGTCAGTCTTCTTGTACTTAAGTCGGCATTGTGCCTTATGTATTTTATTTCGATACAATTTCTGTGTTTCATCGTAAATAAGTAGGTCCAAGGGATACAGTAAACCTGGAGTGAAACATCGGAATGTATAACTAGTGTCACAGGAATGGTTCAAAACAAAGACAGTAAGAAGAGTCAGTCATCTTGTACTTAAGCCGGAATAGTGCCTTTTGCATTTAATTCAGATGCAATTTCTGTGTTTCATCGTCAATAAGAAGTTCCGAGGGATACAGTAAACCTGAAGTGAAGCATCGGAATCTATAACTTGTGTCACAGGAATGGTTCAAAACATAGTCAGTAAGATGGGTCAGTCTTCTTGTACTTAAGTCGGCATTATGCCTTTTCTATTTAATTCCGATGCAATTTCTGTGTTTTATCGTCAATAAGAAGGTCCAAGGGATACAGTAAACCTGGAGTGAAGCATCGGAATCTATAACTAGTGTCACAGGAATGGTTGAAAACATAGACAGTAAGAAGGGTCTGTCTTCTTGTACTTAAGGTGGCATTGTGCCTTTTGTATTTAATTCCGATGCAATTTCTGTGTTTGATCGTCAATAAGGAGGTTCAAGAAATACAGTAAACCTGGAGTGTAGCATCGGAATCTATAACTAGTGTCACAGGAATGGTTCAAAACATAGACAGTAGGAAGAGTGAGCCTTCTTGTACTTAATTCGGCATTGTGTCTTTTGTATTTAATTCCGATGCAATTTCTGTGTTTCATCGTCAATAAGAAGTTCCGAGGGATACAGTAAACCTGAAGTGAAGCATCGGAATCTATAACTTGTGTCACAGGAATGGTTCAAAACATAGTCAGTAAGATGGGTCAGTCTTCTTGTACTTAAGTCGGCATTATGCCTTTTCTATTTAATTCCGATGCAATTTCTGTGTTTTATCGTCAATAAGAAGGTCCAGGGGATACAGTAAACCTGGAGTGAAGCATCGGAATCTATAACTAGTGTCACAGGAATGGTTGAAATCATAGACAGTAAGAAGAGTCTGTCTTCTTGTACTTAAGGTGGCATTGTGCTTTTTCTATTTAATTCCGATGCAATTTCTGTGTTTCATCGTCAATTAGAAGGTCCAAGGGTTACAGTAAACCTGGAGGGAAGCATCGGAATCTATAACTAGTGTCACAGGAAAGGTTCAAAACATGGACAGTAAGAAGAGTCAGTCTTCTTGTACTTAAGTCGGCATTGTTCCTTTTGTATTTAATTCCGATGCCATTTCTGTGTTTGATCGTCAATAAGGAGGTCCAAGGGATACAGTAAACCTGGAGTGAAGCATCGGAATCTGTAACTAGTGTCACAGGAATGGTTCAAAACATAGACAGTAGGAAGAGTCAGTCTTCTTGTACGTAAGTCGGCATTGTGTCATTTGTATTTAATTCCGATGCAATTTCTGTGTTTCATAGTCAATAAGAAGGTCCAAGGGATACAGTAAACCTGGAATGAAGCATCGGAATCTATATCTAGTGTCACAGGAAAGGTACAAAGCATAGACGGTAAGAAGAGCCCGTCTTCTTGATCTTAAGTCGGCATTGTCCCTTTTGCATTTAATTCCGATGCAATTTCTGTGTTTCATCGTCAATTAGAGGGTCCAAGGGATACAGTAAACCTGAAGTGAAGCATGGGAATCTATAACTAGTGTCACAGGAAAGGTTCAAAACATAGTCAGAAAGAAGAGTCAGTCTTCTTGATCTTAAGTCGGCATTGTACCTTTTGTATTTAATTCCGATGCAATTTCTGTGTTTCATCGTCAATAAGAGGGTCCAAGGGATACAGTAAACCTGGACTGAAGCATCGGAATCTATAACTAGTGTCACAGGAAAGGTACAAAGCATAGACGGTAAGAAGAGCCCGTCTTCTTGATCTTAAGTCGGCATTGTCCCTTTTGTATTTAATTCCGATGCAATTTCTGTGTTTCATCGTCAATTAGAAGGTCCAAGGGATACAGTAAACCTGAAGTGAAGCGTGGGAATCTATAACTAGTGTCACAGGAAAGGTTCAAAACATAGTCAGAAAGAAGAGTCAGTCTTCTTGATCTTAAGTCGGCATTGTACCTTTTGTATTTAATTCCGATGCAATTTCTGTGTTTCATCGTCAATTAGAAGGTTCAAGGGATACAGTAAACCTGAAGTGAAGCATCGGATTCTATAACTAGTGCCACAGGAATGGTT